>NC_135716.1:118439973-118802840 GCF_964656455.1 Halichoerus grypus | reverse complement strand
AGATCAAGTAAGTTTTTTTTTTAATGATACATTTTAACTAGAAGCTAAAATACTAATTGGAATTTTAGAATCAAGCATAAAGAACAATGTTTTGTTTGTCTTTTTATGATTTACACAAGGACATTTTGCAGGATGAAGTTGCAAAATTCCACAAAAACTTGATTATAAGTTGAACTGAATCGTGTAGTTCATTGTTTTGTTTTATATGTGACCATTAAGTCACATATCAGTAGGAAATTTTCTACAGAATTCTTATATCATTTCTAGTGTATATTACTGTTTGTTTTTATTTTTTGTTCTTATATAAAAGTGAAAAGTCTAAATTTTAGAAACAAATTTCAGTTTATTTTTTTAAAAAATTTTTGGATTTATAAGCCTTAAAATTTAAAAGGGCAGAAGACTCTTGAATTTATAATTAAAGTTCTATTATGCTTACCATTTTTTATTTTTAAACACCTGTGTGAAAGTTACTTCAGTTTTTTTACAAGCAGGATTTCTAACATGAAGGCATAGTATAATTACTCTATGTGAAATCTTATATTTATAACATTATAAATATCAAAAGCTTTTATAATTATATTTTATGTTATTTATAATTACGGTAAAGGAGGAAAAAGTTGTTTATGCATACATCACATTCTTTCCAGGCATGTTAAAATGTTTGGATTTGCTGCTTTGCTCAAATGGTGACATGTAACCATTTTTGGTGACGTGCACTTTAAAAGATAAATTTCACATATAAACAATACCAGTGCCTCCATTCCACATCTCACCTTGGACCCTCCCCAAGGTATTTTTGTCATTGTGACTAAAGAACAATAGAATTACCCTTGGTACCTTTGCCCTTTTTGATGTGTTTGATAATCAAATAGCACTAGGTTTTGCCTTTTTCTGTTTATATATTCCATAGCAGTTTAAAACTCAGTTTAAAAAACAAAACAAACCAAGAATCGTTTACAAAATTTACTCCTTGGTTTTTACAGTACCTTCATGGTTCTATAGAAGTTTATTTGAATTATTTATTTACTGCATCAGAATTTTTTTTACCTTCTTCGAGCTGTTTTAAGGAGGAAGTAAAGAACACATATATTGTTAAAATTTTTCTTACTTAAAGGTTTTGATTGTTTATAATTAATCCTTACTGTAAAGCAGATTGATAGATGAGGAATCTCAAATATCTTCAAGTTAATGAACTATTAAATACTGGAAATAATACTACATTACTAAAATTAGCCATACAACAGAAGTTTGTTATTCATTCCACTTGTCCTGTTCTGTTAAATTGCATTCTCCTAGGTCCCTTTGGAATGTTTTTCATGCATTTTGAAGACCTTTTAATTAAGCATTCAATGAAGAATGAGGACAGTACTGAATTAGTTTCTGTTTCACTAGTACCTACTCCTCCAAATAGTGGGTATTTGTTTAGTAAGTGTATCTCAAATGAATGAATATCACAGGCCTGTAATAATTAAAAGTTATGTTTGAACTATACTGTCATTTTTAAACCATTTTTAAAAATATATGGGGCCTGTGATGTTTTCTGAAACACATTTTAAACCTAGAAATTGAAGATAACATCATGAGCATGATTTCTTTTAGAAAAAAGAGACTGATAAAATACTGTTAACATTCTTCTTTATTGTGGTAAATAAATAATACACTTGTAACACAAGTAAAATTAGGTGCAGAACTTATAACCCTGCAAATAATGGACATGATACAAGAAATACTTAGAGTAGCTGAATGTTCATTAATCAAGTATTCTACTCTCTTTTCTCTTTCACACCCCAAAAATATCAAAAGACACAATAATTTCATATACATAATGATCAGTATAGTAAATACAAGCTCTAGTTTTTCTACTATAGTCTGGAATGTGTTGCTGTAGAGGAGAAAACACTGATACAACAGAAACAGAGGAATCCTATCATTTCAAAATTTCAAGGTTTATTTTTGTGATGAAAACACAAATTATCATTTACAGAGTGAGTTATAGAAGGAATTTTGACTATATGAAGTTTTTATGAAAATCACATTCTTCAAAGCTACTTTAAAGCATTCTACTTGCATGACTTGTTTGACAAGAAAAAGGAATGTGTTATCTCCTGATAATAAACACTCTGAATATGCTTGATCCAAAAGTGCTATTTTAAGAAATCAACTAAGCACAGAAAATACATGTAATTTTTTAAAAATTAGATTTGTGAACTATTGAGTAAAGATTAATTACCAATTTAGGCATTTATAAAATGTAACAAGTTTTAATCCAAGTTTCTTCTCTAGTGGTAGTAAATATAGGAAGAAATACAGAATAAAAGCCACATAGTAATTTCCAGGTACCTTAACTGTGTTTCATCTTTTATTATTAAATTAAGTAACAGGAATTCCTGTTTGATAACATAAATATTTAACAGCTGATTCCATCTACATGTAAGTACAAGAAGTTCAAAAGAAAAACATGGAGGAATTCTGCTTTTTGTTCTGACTTAGAATGAACAGGAGTATTGACATTCATTGAATTCTCTTTGTAGCAAGTGTATTATGGTTAGCTTTTAAATCTTCCTTTGATCATAAACGGTGTATCAAATTATACAGTGCTGAACTTGATTGAAGTTTTCACATTTTAAATCTTGGACTTTATACACTTAATGAATGTCTAATAACATTTTAAGGACTGAATAGGTGAATACCATCAAACACTTTTCTTATTCTCCTTTCCCATGAATTGACAGGCTATTTTTCTGGTAGATACAAATCCATATGAGTGAAATTTAGATTTAAATACCATATTAAACAAATAAGCAATTTTGTATATGGATTTCTTCAGGTAGAATTAGATAGCTAACGTGGGTTATCAGACCTCTTTATCTAGTCAGTTTTACCTTTCCAAAGCTCATACAGTCTTTAAGACAATTCACTTTCATGTTTCTTTTTTTTTTTCTTAAAGATTTATTTATTTATTTTAGAGAGGGCCAGGGAGGGGCAGAGGGAGAGGGAGAGAGAGAGAGAAATCTCACGCAGACTCCGTACTGAGTGTGGAACCCAATGTGGGGCTGGATCTCACAACCCTGAGATCATGTCATGAATCGAAATCAGGAGTCAGACACTTAACCAACTGAGCCACCCAGGTACCCCTTTCATGTTTATTTCTTAGGCCACTGAATCTGTGTGATTTTAACTTCCTTTTTTTTTTTCATTGTAACTTCTATCCTAGAAGACCATCCACATTATCCTTTTATCTGCTTTTTCCATCAGCAGCTATTCCATAAGCTTCTTGGTAGTAATCCATTTTTAGTCATTTGGCAAATTTTTTGAGAATTTATGTATCATAATCTATAAATGGTCTCTGGGAAAAGTAAGATCTAGTTCTTACCTTCAAAAACGGGAATAGGAAGAGCAAACATAACAAACAACATAATATTTAAGGTATAGTGAAATGGTTACTTAAAAATATAAGTTTACTGTGGGAGCTTAGTGTAAGAAGAAATTAACATTAAGGGGAGATGGGACCTTCAAGAATATAAAGAATGAATTGAATTTTGAGACTCAGGAAAGGAAGAAAAGGTTATTTTATTATAAGAAAATAACATACACAAATATATGAAAATTTAGGATTTACTTAAAAGACATAGTAAGATATTGTCTAGAAAGGTAGTCTGTAGATCTGATCTTTGAAATCTATTATATATTCAGAATTTTGAACTACATTCTAAAAGACAGTGGGGAGCTAATCCAGTTTTTTAAAGCAGAAAATAATATATATGCAGTCTTTGTTAAAAGGGCCTAAAGAATTTTAACTAGCATAATAAAGGAAAAGTTAACTTGCTTATTCTGCGAGGAAATGTATTCGGATACTAAAGATTTTTTATTTGAGCTGGGCAGGTAATTACAACTAAGACTTTTGGTCACTGCATGACCATGGCAAATGAATAGTCAGACACTGGATTCCCTTTACAATAACAGTGCTCATTTAAGATGTTTCTTCTACCTGGAATTCCTTTTCCTTTCTTCTACCAGTGGTGAGATATGCTCGTACTTTCAGACTCTGCTCAAATATTATCTCTAACAAAATCACCAAAGCATTCTTTTCCTGTTTTTCATTCCATTAGAGTTCATAATCTCTTCCTATGTTCTCCTATCATTTTATGCTCACTTCAGTTATGGCTTATTTTATAGATTTAAAGTTATATTACATTAGTCCTTAAGTTACATATCTCCCCTATTTGAACTCTTAGAGGGCATAAATTTGTCAATTTATTTTTGGTATTGCCAGCATAGTTCTCAATAAACACTGAGTTGTTTGTTAGATTGCTGTTAAATATCACTATGGTCTTACACTAACAAGCATTCTCTAATTTGTTCTATTATGATCTTTGCAATTTATTTCAAAGGCTTATGGTCATTAACCAAAAGCAGTAAAATGCTGACCTGAGCATGGAGAATACCACATTCCAGAGGCACTAAACTCTTCAGTGTTATCTGTGTATTTTTATCATGATTGCTTATAAGAATTTGAATAATCAGCAGAACTTATACTAAACTAATTGGAAAATTAAATAATTTAAAATTAGAAAATGTTTCCATGGGCTACTTAGCAATGCCAAGTAGTATATCAAGTGTAATAACATAAAGAGTAGCTTCTATTTGCTTGTGTTTTGCAAGAATAGCCATACTACATGGTTAGAGAAAAAAGATTAAGTATATATTCTAGGTAGTGTCTTGCTACTCAAAGTGTGTTCCCAGTCCAACAGCATTAGCATCATCTGGGAGCCTGTTAACAAAGGAAGACTCTCGGGATGCTTGGGTGGCTCACTCAGTTAAGTGTCTGCCTTTGGCTCAGGTCATGATCCCAGGGTCCTGGATCGAGTCCCACATCGGGCTCCCTGCTCAGGAGGGAGTCTGCTTCTCCCTCTCCCTACTGCTCCCCCTGCTCTTGCTCTCTCTCTCTCTGACAAATAAATAAAGTCTTTAAAAAAAAAAAAAGAAAGAAAGACTCTCAGGCGCTATCAAACCTGAGTCAGTATTTTCATTTTAACAGAATTACCCAGCTGACTCATATGCACATTAAAGTTAGAGAAGCACTTTTTCCCTACTAATATTTTAATCTGATTACCAAATAATATGTCTTCATTGGAGAAAATTTGCAAACCTTAGAAAAGAACAAAGAAAAATGTAAAAAATCACACAATTCCACCAAAAGATAACCACTTCCAACATCTTTTGTATATATAGTCTTATAGATATAGATATCTTTTGTATATATAGACTACTTTTTGCATAGATAAACGAATTTCCACCAGCCCCTAAATTTGGATCTTTTAGTACACAGTGTTTCATTACATTTTTGCTCATCATAAAGAGTTGTTCCACAATATCTTTTAAGATGGCTGTTTTGTATTTGTTTTGTATTATTTTGTATTTAAAGATGTACCACAATTTATTTAACTGATCACTGGCCATCTAGATTGTTTTTAATTTTTGCTATTATATAAAAAAATGCTGTGACAAACATCCTTGTAGGTAAGTCATTGTACATATTATTTTTATATTTTATAGGACAAATTTAGAGAACTGTTATGACTATTTTAAGGCTTTTGCATTAAATTAATTGCACCCCGGGTATATAAGTAATATATCCTTTTGGAGTTAAATTTGTTTCAGTATTCAGAGATGATGTTTAAATTCCCTCATATAATTTTCTGATACATCAAACATGCTTTATTTTCTCCTTTATTATTAGTGTTTATCAGAATTATCCACTTTTCAAAATTGATCAATTATTAGTAGCAAATGGTCTGAGAGACATGTTTTAGTTGCTGAATAGACCATCATCATTAGATGTTCCTTGGTAATCAACAGACTATAATCTAGTTGGGTTGGAGATTCAGTCATATTATAAAGTATATCACATAATTCTGCTTGTGCAATATAGCAGTGACTCTTACCCCTTCATTCCCACATTCCCTGCGTGGAATACTGTCATATACATTATCACATGAAACATTTATTTACTATCTGTCAGACATTGTTCTAAGGACATTGCATATATTCATTTATGTAATCCTTTAAAAAACCCAGTAGGGTAAGTATTATTATCATTCACATCTTACAGATGAAGAGACTAAAGCACATTGAGGGACAGTAATTTCTTCAAGATAACATATCCAAAGGAAGAAATTTGAACAAAGGCAGTCTGGCTCCAAAGCCCATGCTTTTAGTACCTATTCTGTGACATCTTTCTATATGTGTATAAGAAAAACGGGTCTCTGGCTCCTATAGCAAAGATTTGTGTCTGAGGTTTCCTGTTAATGCAGAGACAGCGTGCATATTATAAGGACCAAGAAGACCAACAGGCTAGAAAGAGAACTTTGAAAATAAGATGCCATCCAAAAAAGAGCTAATAAATCGAAACTGGAGTGATATATTCTCTGAAGGATTGACTATTACTTGCAAAGTCCTAAAATAATGGCTGTTTTTAACTCAGCTTTTAACTAGTTGTATAACTAGTATGGCCCACTTAGGATACAAATAAGGTTTCATCTTTTAAATATTTAGATTAATCACTTGCACTCATCTGTTCATGTTAGCAGGACTGCTAAGTAGCTCTTTTCTTGGTGTCTCCTTCCAGCCCCCTTCACATATTGCTAAACTTTTGACAGTTTACTCATTACAGAGAGGCTAATCTTCCTTTCAAAGCATAGATGAAAAAAGAGATGAGTATTTTGATTAGTATATAAGCTAGTGGTCTCATTTTTAGCTTCATTTGATTTTGCTACTGCTCCATAGTTTCGTGGTTTAAAACTGGTCCCAAGGAATTTGATGTATCCTTGCTCTTGATGTGATGACACTGATCCTTGTGGAGACCTTAGTGGTTCTTAATAGGAGGATGACCACCCTTTCCAGTGTTGTGCTTATCCAAGGGATATATCACAGGATTTAGTTTCCTTAATTTATACTTACATGCTTCATGATACTGACTTCCATGCCAGGTTGAATGTGTGACAAGGTTATCTTTTAGCCCTTCCCCCACTGTATCAAAATCAGCCTTCCTCTCTTGAACATCTTGTCCAGGGATAGCAAACTGGTTGTCTGTAACTCAAATGTAGCTCACAGGTAAGTTTTGTTTGGTCCTCATGGTATTTTTTAAATAATTGAATTTGATACCATTATTTTATATAAAAATATAAAATAATGATTTTAAAACAAAAGATTTCATACTAATATTGGACTTTCATATCCTTGAACCATTAGAAAAGTTGATTTCAGTGGCCTCTTATTCCCACTTAAGAATAAATGGGCACTGAATGAATATCCTCTTTAATCGGGGTTTATACTGTGTGATTTACTCTGGCCTTTACTTCTATTGCTTTGCCTATATGGCCCCTGTAGGCACTTAAATTTGGCCTATAGTGCCTCTAATGTGGACCCTAAATCACCAACTCAGATTCTCCTTTACTCTTTGATAAAGCTTCTTTAGTGTGCCTACTCGTGGGCCACAGATACTATCACTAAAATTCATGGAAGAAATTCTGGTAATTCTGAACCTTAGAAAGAATGGGGTCTAGTTTTAATCCCTCCCTTTCAGGATCCCCGTTTTATTTTTAATACAAATCTACTTACCTCCTTCCCTTTAATTAGTTTTGTTTACCATTAGGTATTGGGAAGGAACAGCCTTTACTAGCTCCAAAGGGTTTTTGTTAGATCATTCCCCCAAACTAATGGATGCCTACCAGCCTTATATTTACATAATTAAGTTGTCCACTGAAGTGATTCTTCCTAGAGCAAAGAAGATCTGCTTCAGTCAACTGTCTCTACTTACATAGAAGAGCACTTGACAACTTTTTTTTTTTTTAAGATTTATTTATTTGTAGAGAGAGAAAGAGTACACACATGCACCCTTGCGAGCATGGGGAGGGGCAGAAGGAGAAAGAGGGAAAGAATCTTAAGCAGACTCCCCACTGAGCGTGGAGCCTGATATGACATGGGGCTCAATATCACAACCCTGAGACTGTGACCTGAGCCGAAATCGAGAGTTGGGCACTTAACTGAGCCACCCAGGAGCTCTGACAGCTTTTTAAAAAATGAAGTATGACTTATGTACCATAAAACTCAGTCATTATAAGTGTAGAGTTAAGTGTTTATTAATAAATTTATAGAATTGTGCAGCCATCTCCACAATTCATTTTTAGAATATTTCCATCACTTGAGAAAGTTCTTTTGTATCCTTTGGCAATCAGTCTCCACTTTCACCTCAACCACAGACAAACCCTGACCTGTTTTCTGGACCTACAGATTTCCTTTTCTGGATGTTTTATATAAATAGAATTATACAACATGTAATCTATTGTTTCTGGCTTCTTGCACTTAAAATAATGTTTTTGATGTTTATCCATGTTATGGATCAATAATTTTATTGCTTAATTATAGCATGCTGTATGGATATAATACCTTTAGTTTATCCATTCAGCAATTGATGAACATTAAGATTGTTTCCAGTTTTGGGTTATTTGGATAATGTTGCTATAAACATTTGCATACAAGACTGAATGGACAAATGCTTCCAGTTCTCTTAAGTAGATGTCTAGGAGTAGAATTGCTGGGTCATATGCTAAGTTTATGTTTATTCTTTTGAAACTTCCAAATTGTTTTAAGTGGCTTTACCCTTTTACATTGCCAGCAGCAATGTATGAGGGTTAGTTTCTTCACATTCTTTTTAATACTTAATATCATCAGTCTTTTTGATTATAACCATTCTGTTATATGTGAATTGGTATTTCATTATGGTTTCAGTTTGTATTTCCCTAATGATTGATGATGTTGAGCATATTTTCATAAGTTCTTATAAGCCATTTGTGTATCTTCTTTGGAGAAACATATTTTCAAATATTTTGCCCACCTCCAAAATTGAGGATTTTTGCCTTCTTATCATCAAGTCTTAAGAGTTCTTTATATATTCTGAACACAAGTACTTTATCAAATACATTACTTGCAAATATTTTCTCTCAGTCTGTGGCTTATTTTCTTAAATGATGTCTTTGAAGAGTAAAATTTTGTGATTTTTAATGAAGTACAATTTATCATTTTTTTTCCTTTATAAGATTGTGCTTTTGGTGCCAAATCAAATCATTGTCTAACCCAAGACAATGAAGATTTTTATTCTCTGCTTTCATCTAGAAATCCATTTTTTTAGTTGTTTTTGTATATGATGTGAGGTATGGAGTGAAGTCCTTTTCTCCCCCCCTTCATATGGCTATCCAATTTTTACTGCACTTCCTTAATCCAAATTTTAGCATCAGCTATCGTTTCTTAAAAAAAAGTCTGCTGGGATTTTCATAGAGATTGTACTGAATCTGTAGATTAATTTGTAAAGAATTGCTATTTTAACAATATTGAGTGTTGTAATCCATGAAGATGAAATATTTCTCCAATTTGTAGATGTTCTTTAATTTCTATAGTGTTTCCTATTTTTTAGTGAAGAAGTCTTATTAAAATTGATTTTTAAATATTTTATTTCTATTAATACTGTTGTGAATGGAGTGGTTTCTTTTTTATGTTTGGGTTGTTTGTTCCTAGTATATTAAAATGTTATTGATTTTTGTATATTAATCTTACATCCTATGATGTTAATAAACTCATTTATTAGTTCTGGTAGTTTCTTTGTAGATTCCCTAGAATTTTCTACATATAGTCAAGTCATCTGCAAATAAAAATTATCAGTCTATATGCCTTTTTTCTTACCTCATTGCACTGGCTAGAACTTCTAATACAAAATTGCATACAAGTGGTGAGTGCTGACATCCTTGTCTTATTCCCAGTCTTAGGGGGAAAACATTCCATCTTTCACCATTATATATGATGTAAGCTATAGAGTACCCTCCCCCCCCATACACACACACGCCCTTTATCAGCTAGATGAAGTTCCCTCCTAGTCCTAGTTTGTTGAAAGCTTTTATCACAGGTGTTGAATTTTATGGAATGCTTCTTCCTCATATATTCAGATGATTATGTGGTTTTGTCTTTTATTTTATTAATATAGCATATTTCATTAATTGATTTTCAGTTTGAACCAACCTTGCATTCCTGGTATAAATCCTACATGGTATGGTATATAATCCTTTTTATATACTGTTGGATTAGGTTTGTTAATATTTTGATAAAGATATTTGCATTTTGATGGATATTAGTCTGTAATTTTCTTTTGATCTTTGTCTAGCTTTGTCTAGCTTTGGTATCAGACATAGAATAAATTGGGAAGTGTCACATCCTCCTCTATATTCTGAAAAAGTTTATGTAGAATTGATATTATATCTTTGGATGTTTCATAGAATCCCCCAGTGAAACCGTATGGACATGAGCTTTTCTTTGTGGGAAAAATTTTAATTACTAATTCAACATTTTAATTTGTTCATAAGTCTTTTCAGATTTTCTATTTCTTCTTGAGTTAGTTTCAGTAACTTGTGTCTTTCTATGAATTTGTCCAGTTCATCTAAGTTATATAATCAAGATAAAGTTGTTTATAGTATTCCCTTATAATTTTTTAAATTTCTCTAGTGTCAGTGATGATGATGTTTTTTCATTTTTCATTTGGGTAATTAGTATCACCTCTATTTTGTCTGGTTTTATTATGTTTTATGAATTTTAATGTTTCATCGTCTAGCTTGAGGTTTATCAGTAAGGCTTTTGGTCTTATTCATTTTCTCTGTTGTTTTTCTATTTTCTATTTCATTGAATTTTGCTCTGATCTGCTGTTTGGTTTTGGTTTAATTTGATCTTCTTTCTTGAGTTTGTTAAGGTGGAAGAAGCTTAGATTGTTTGAGACTTTTCTCCTTTTCTAATTTGGTGTTTAAATCTACAGATTTCCCTCTAAGCTCTGCTTTGTCTGCATTTCATAAAATGTTTTCTTGTAGGTGTTTTTACATTCAGTTCAAACATTTTCTAATTGTCCTTTAGATTTCTTTGTGACTTAAATCCAAATATTTGGGGATTTCCAAATTTTCTGTTGTTGATTTCTAATTTAATTTTGCTGTAATCAGAGAACATATTTTGAATGATTTTTGTCCTTTCAGATTAATATAACATTTAGCTAATGCTTAATGTAGAAATTCCCATTTGTGCTTGAAAACACTATGTATTTTGATGATGTTAGGTACTGTGTTTTATAAATGTCAAATTTTTATGGTATTATTCAAGTTTCCTGTATCTTTGCTGATTATCTGTCTAGTTTTTCCATGAATTATTGAGCAGGGAATATTGAAATCTTCAGCTCTAATTGTTGAATAATCTAGTTCTTCTTTCAATTCTGCCATTTTTGTTTTAGTATTTTGGGGGCTGTTTTGTTCAGTGCATATACATTTCTAATTGTTAAATCTCTCAGATGTATTGGCCCTTTTATCATTATGAAATGTCCTTTTTTGTCTGAAGTACTATTTTTTCTCTTAAAGTTCATTTTGTCTGATACTGATTTAGGTACTCCAGCTGTCTTATGGTTACTTTTTGCATGGTATATCTTTTTCTTTTCTTTTTTCTTTCAACCTATTTATATCTTTAAATCTGGCTTTTGTAGATAGTATATAGTTGGACCTTGCTTTTTTTTTAATCCAGTCTGATAATTTCTGCCTTTTCATCTGTCTTTATTCCATTCACATTGATATGGTTGGATTTCCACCTTCCATTATGCTGATCGTTTTCTATGTCTTATAGTTTTTGTTGTTATTTTTGTCTTTTACATCTTTAGTGTTAAACAAGTATTTATTAGGTGCCATTTTAATTATTCTTTGTTTTTTAACTAAATTTTTAAAATATATTTTATGTTTGATTTAGGGGTTATAATGTACATTTTATCTTATCACAATCTACTTCAGGATGATACTGACTTAATTCTGGTAAAATATAGCTGTTTTGATCCAATATAGCTCCATTTCTTCTGGGTTATTTTCACATATATTACATGTATATTTTTGTAAACCCAGCATTGCAATTTCATACACTTTAAGTCCTTTAAAGAAATTAAGAGAAGACAGAAAAGTATGTATTTTTAAAGTCTTTTACATATATTTTTACTATTTCCAGTATTCTTCATTTCTTCCTGTCAATTTGAGTATTGTCTAGTGTCATTTCCTTTCAGCCTGAGGGACATTCTTAAGTATTTCTGCTTGCAACAAACATTCTCAGCTGTTATTTATTTGGGAATGTCTTCCTTTGTTTTTGGAGAATAATGTTTTGGACAGAAAATTTTTGTGAACAGGTTTCTTTTTTCTCTTAGCACTCTGAATATATCTTTCCACTGCCTTCTAAGCTCCCTATTTCTGGTAATCAATCCTATTCCTTTTTCCTTGTACATGATTAGTCATTTTTCTCTTGCTGCTTTTAAGATTTTCTCTTTGTCTTTCACTTTCAAAAACTTGAGTACAATGTGCCTGGGTATAGATCTCTTTGTGTTTATTCTAGTTAGTATTATTTGAACTTCTGGATCTGTGGGGTAGTGTTTTCCATCCAATTGGATTTTCAACCAGTATTTCTTCAAATATTTTTTCTTTGCCCTTTGTCTTTCTCCTCTCTTTCTAGGATTCCTATACATGTATGTTGCTACCCTTGATATCCCACAGGTTTGTGAGGTTCTGTTCATTTTTCTCCTGTCTTTTGTTCTCTGTATTTTTCAGTCTGGATATTTGTATTGATCTAGCTTCACCTTCACTGATCAGTCTTTGCCCTCAGAGCTTCTGTTTGGGCCTTTGTAGTCAGTTTGTAAATTTTGGTTATTGTACTTTCGAAGTCTATAATTTTTATGTTATAAATAGTTTCTCTTCGAACCATGAGAGACTAGGACTCTGAGAAACAAACTGAGGGTTCTAGAGGGGAGGGGGGTAGGGGGATGGGTTAGCCTGGTGATGGGTATTAATGAGGGCACGTATTGAATGGAGCACTGGGTGTTATACGCCAACAATGAATCATGGAACATTACATCAAAAACTAATGATGTAGTGTATGATGATTAACATAATGTAATAAAATAAAATTAAAAAAATAGTTTCTCTTTCTGTATTGAAACTTATTATTATATCATTGCCATTACATTTTCCTTTAATTCTTTAAACATTTCCTTTTATTCACTGATATATTTATAATAGCTGTTTTAAAGTCTTTTGTCTGCTAAATCCTATATCTTGGCCTATTCAGAGACATTTTCTATTGACTGCCTTACATTATTGGATTATATAATATTTTTGTCAAAAAAAATCTATTTTTTTTAAATGGTATTTTTGTAGCAGTTCTGGATTCTGATTATTTTTTCTTCCCTGGTTGTTTTTATTTATTTTTAATAGCTTTTTTGGCCTTAATGTATGGTCTGTCCCCCATGGTGTCTGGCTGCTGATTTCTCTGCTAGGGATTGCCCTGTGTCTATGTAACTTAGTTGTTATTCAGTGATTGATCAGAGGTTGTGCTCAAACACTTTGAGCAAGTCTGTGCTGATGAAGCTGTTTGTGGTTGAAGGGTACATTTCAGTGTTCAGGCAGTTTTCAAGTCTGTACCAGCTTTAACTCTCTGTAGGGCCCTCTTGGGTCTCCCTTATGGGAATAGCTTTGTAGTTAGCCAGGGATATGTGAAGAGCTTATTTAGGTCCACTTTGACTCTCTCATTTCCATTTTCTGTGTTAAATTTCTTGCTAGACTACCAGGCTGCTGCTCAGCCCTACCAAGGGCCACAACTTTAGTCTAGCAAAGCTGGACACTTTCCCTATTCATTTCCTATAGTCTGCTTTTTTTATTGATAACATCATGTGTGGGATATTTTTCATTTATTTTATTTTTTTATTTTTTTGGCCTCCTCTGTATATCACATCAGCCCTGTCTGGCAGCAGCACTGCTGGTTGTCATGGCCAGCCCCACCTGATAGAAATACTGCACTGACTGAGCTGTTAAGGGAACAGGAGCAGCACCAAGCAAGACCACCACAGACTCCCACTGTTCTTATACAAAGTTTAGCAGTATTTCATGAATACGTGCTTTGCAATTTATTGTTTGTGATTGCTAGATTTCCAAAACCATCAAATTGTTGTTTTTGACAATTTTGTTCAGCTTCATAGTTGTTTCTCAGAGAAAAGATTTGCTGACTCAACTCATTCCCCCATCACCAGAAGTCCTATCTCACCTGGCAACTTTCAAAATAGCAAGTTCACTTGCTGAAGTTCCAAACTTAACTAGGTACTATTCTATCAATCCTTTGTACCATTTTGGTACAAAATTTGGTCTCTGGGAATCAAAATAGTCTGTTCCCCATGTTATCCAGTCTGCCTACCTTGCTACACAATCTGTCATCTTCATCCTTTTTGATGTAAGGAATTATACATTTCAACAACAATCTCCAGTAACTTTTTGTATATTATTCTCTTTTGAAAACCACATAAGTGGCATCTGACGCTCTTTGTAATGCTGAATTTACTGGAAGTTTATAAATAAATTATTTTATGCTTTTGCTTTATAAATGAAGAAATATATAGTGTTGTATTTTGTTTCTTCCATAATACAGAATGTTTAAATGGTTAACATTTGTGCTGCAGTATAGCTTTCTGGCTCATGAAAAATGAAAGCTATCAGCGATCTGGGCAATAAGATTCATCGCCAATAGTCACTAGCAACAGCACACAGCATTTTAATATCAGTGAGGTCCACAGCTAGCAGTAAGAGCTGGTGTAATTGAAAGACGTTTAGGTGCAATCATTCTGCTGTCTGTTCCTTGCCAGGTTCAACATGGGATTGTGTAAGTATTTGAAGAAAACAGCAATTTTTTTGTATCTTTGAAAGATGTGAAAAGGGTAGATAAGTGCTTAAATTTAAGAAACGTGGTAATTTTTAAATCATGTGGCTCTAAAATAAAAAGATATTTTATTTGTCTTGCTTGATTAAAGCTTTAGAAAAGCTACTCCTTGGTTACAAGTGAACCGATAATTCTGGTCTAATGTTGCCGTGGTAACAACTCATGCTGATATAATTGAGAACATCTTATACATCCTGGTTTGAACATTTTCTCCCTGCCATTTTGAGTTGTTCTAGTGGTATATGAAGGAGGCTACGATAACCAGCTTGAAAGAAATTAAATCTAGTTATACACATCTTTGGCATTAATCTGATGTTTACTAGTGATATCATGCTGGGCAGTTATGCTTTGCTTCTAGGGGTTTTTCTTTTTTAAACAAAAGAAAGCTATTTTCATTTTCTGTGTGCTGCATGTTCCAGTGTATGTGTTTACACCATCGGTTCGTCTACCTCTAGAGATTAGCATAACTCCCTTTGCTGTTGGATTGTTGTTTTGAGCAATATGTTTTGGAAAGGTTGGTTTTCATCATGAGTGGTAAGTATGCTCTCTGAGCCTCTGCAGCTATATGTTTTTAAAAAATATTTAACTGTAAGAGGAAAAAATATTTTCTAAAGGGGAAATTGTAAAGCCAGAGCTATAGTGAATTACATTTTCTGTTGATGCTTTTGCATTTTGGCATTATAGTAATTTGCTTTTAAAATCCATTGAGAACTGTGAACAAGTAAAACCAGTATTAATAGTCAATATCAGTAATCAGTTTCTAATTCTCTTTATGGTTTGATTTATTGTATTCATTAAATACTGTGGATATTGTGTTACAAATTAGTATTTTAAAGACCCACCATGATAAGAGAGGAATTTCTTTTTAGTATCTGATCCTGAAGATAATTAAACTTCCCATTTATTGGCTTGTCATTCTAATATTAATTTTTGTTAGCTTCTTTTTGATAATATTTTCAAAATATTAATCTTAAATAAGATGCTGCCAGAATTTTGTTGATTAATTGTATTGGTTGCTTTTAACTACACTTCATTGAGAAATAAAGATTTAATGATGAAATAAATATGTACATTTTGGTTTTGGAAGCTTTGTTAAAATTTTTCAGAGATACTGTTTTGGGGGAAATAAATTTGTTAGAATAAGTACTTTTGTGATTAGTTTCCTTTTTTGTTTTTATCATATGGCTTTTTTTTTTGAAACATTTCCAAAAATGTTTTTTGAGAAAATATCCTACAGTATATACTGCAGTTTATCATAGGGTAAAAGCTGTTCACTTTAAGCCAGACCTGTGGCTAAAAATAGATATCCTGTTGTTAGAGTGAGTAATATTTGCTTAGAGCATAATTCATTAGCATCTTTTTGCTTAACTAAAAAGGAGGATGTTTATAAGTTAACCTTTGAATCTGATACATTTTTAAGAGAAATGTTATATTGTTTTTCTTATAATGTGTAACAGTCTATAATTTACACTTAAAGGATTTGGAATTGGAATTCAGAACCTGAGAGAGTTGCATTTTTGCTATATAATGATAGAATTCAAAATAGATGTACCTTTTCTTCCATAATTGGAGATCACCTCATTACTGCCAATAAATATTTTTTTTATCCTGTTGCCATATACCATAAGCCTCTTCAACACTGTTAAGTTTTGTTTATAAAATGATATTAGACATTAAAGGACATTTTTATATGGAAGATACTAAGAATTGTTACTGTTATTTTCCTGTTAGTAGATAGATCCTTCTGATCTAGTGTTTTAAATTTGGGCTAATACTACAAAATCAACATGTTAACATTCCTTAGGATTTCTATGGATATCAAAATTGAGTATACCTGGTTATCATACTTAAAATATTAGATTTCTTTGACTCTGGCCAATGAGTGTTTTCTCTTTGAAAGTTTGGTTTAAAACAGAATTTTTAGGTAACCACTGTGGTGTTCTAGAGGTTTTACAGTTGGATGTATTGGTTTTAGCTGGGAAAATTGTTGCTGCTTTTCTATTGCTTTATTTCTCTTTGAAGAATGTATGGATTATTCAGATAATATTTGATATACTTGATCATATTGGCTTGTCCTTATAGCCCTTTCTACCACAGGAATCTTAGTAATCACAATTAGATATTCTGACTTTTTCAGTATTGTCCAATTTCAACTAATTTTACTCCTGTCAGAGTGGTTACAAGCCTTAGCCATTTCGAAATGTGGGAAATCACAAATGAAGTGTCATTTTATTTATTAAAATAAACAAATGCTAGTCCTTTTTATCTGAGTTTATAGCTGTACATGTGGTATTTATATGCATGTGGTATTTTTCTAGTTAAAAAGCTAATCTTTTTCTCCTTCCTGCCTATTAAGTGTTAGGTTTCTCTGAGAATCTATCTTTGGCCCTCTCTTAATGCTATATTCTCTCTGAATGATCTCATCCATGCCCACATCTTCAGTTGTTACCTGAACATTCAGCTCAAATGTGAATTTTCTCTTTCCATCCCAAATCTACTCCTTTTTCATTGATTCTGATTTCTGTTGATGATCCCAGTGCCCATGTAGGAATTTAAAACAGAAACCTTATAGTAATTCCTAACTTGTTTTTAACCCCACCCCAGGCAGGCACTCAGTCATTAATTTTTATTGATTCTATATCAGAAATGCCTCAGAAATCACTCAATTTTCTCTAGTCATATTAACACTGGGAATGCTAAAGATTAGGCATTCCATATATTCTCAGTCCTATTCTAGTAATTGCTTCACCAGCCTCTAAGCTTCCAGTTTTATTTTTTTATTTTTTTATTTTTTTAAAGATTTTATTTATTTATTTGACAGAGAGAGAGATAGCGAGAGCAGGAACACAAGCAGGGGGACTGGGAGAGGGAGAAGCAGGCCTCCCGCCGAGCAGGGAGCCCGATGTGGGACTCGATCCCAGGACTCTGGGATCATGACCTGAGCCGAAGGCAGACGCTTAACGACTGAGCCACCCAGGCGCCCTAAGCTTCCAGTTTTATATCCCTCTAGACCATTCATTTAACATGCTGCCATTTTTTAAGTGCCAATATGCCCATTTCATAACCAAACAAGAAAACTTTCAGTTATTCCTTATTGTCTCTAAGGTAAAGGTTAAATTCCTTAAAGTAAAGTATGTAAGATCAATGACCTACCTTTTTGGCTTTATTTATCTGCATCTCTCTCATAAAATTCTGTTCTGGCCATACTATACTACATATTATTCCTTGCTACCTTTTCATATTTATATCTTATATCATAAAAATTATGAAAACCAGCTATGCTTTTCAGTGCCTTCATCATTGACTTTATAGAGTTAGGTGATTCCCCTATACTCCCAAAACAGACTTATAAACTTATAAACTATAAACTTATAAACTTGTTAAATTGTTTATATTATACTGAGATTATATACTAGCATGTCAGTGTCCAGTCTCCAAACTTTGAAATCCTTAAATCAAGGATAGTGCTGAGTTAATCTTTGTGTTTCCGGTAGCTATCCCAGTGCACCAAATGTAGTAATGAATTCATAAATTCTTGTAGAATAAATGAACGACTAAAAATTACCCATATTTGAGTGCTTTTCTTACATTATCAATGAAAAATATCAGTCATGTGTTTTAGTTTTTGATTCCTATGCTTATCAGAACAAAACTAGCACCCTTATTTCAAAATCCCAGAAGAGAACTCTTATTGGCCTAGCTGCAGTGGAGGGCAAATCTCTGAAGAAGAAGCTTAACCTGCTATGAATGACAGGAAAGTTACAGACTTGAGCACAAGCATTTACTTAACTCCCCTTTCTAGGTCTTTATTTTCTAGATTAAAAATATAAGAACACAAAACTGGAAAAACAGTTTATCAATTCTCAGTTTTGGAATTAAGAAACTGTACTTGCCCAGAAATATACAGTATTAGATTAAAGATCATACACCAAAGTCTAACTAACAGTTTTACTCTGAGTAGCTTGCCTTTATGGAAAATTAATAAACAATAGTTTCACCCTCACTAATTTGGACAGATGGATGAAGCTTATAAGAAAGGCTTTGGGGGAGATGAGTGGAAGATCCAACACTGATGATTACTTTCATTTTAAAACACTTATGGGACAGCCAAGAATTTGCTAAGCTATTCCAAGTTGAAAATGTGGCTTTTCTACTTCCAGATATAACAGGGCTCTTCCCTGATGTGGTGGGTATCACCATCAGCAAGAAACCCTATGGTTCTGCCTCCATTCCCATTTCTGAAAGTCCCTGAATTATTTAAGTGATAATATAAATATGTACCAATTAAAAGATCTGAGATCCACCTTATTTGGGGGCGTTTGTAAAGTTTCGAAAGGCTTCTCATTGTTTATAAATGGATAAACAAGAAAAGCAACAACATGGATCCTATGAATGAGATTATGCATCATTAAAGGATAAATCACAGACTTCAAGAGGAAAAGAGTGAACTTATATTTAGAAAATATGTTGGGGAGAGTTTAAAAATAAGAAATTATAAATAGTATCTGTGTTGAATTCTTAAAAATTCCAAGTGAACATGAATGTGTTCACTTGAAAGATAAGATTAAAAAAACAAAAAAACAGGAGAGTAGGATGAGAAGAGAGCTGGCTGACAGGCAGTAATAGAAAAGAAATGGTGATAAGGGATGGTTATAAGAACATGAACCTGGCATTTGCAGAACATAAAGCTGCATTAGAAGCAATAAAGAGCAAAATAATCACTGCAGGAAAGTGAATTAATGATGTGGAGAACAGCTTGATAAAACCTACCAGAATCTAGGGGGAATGGACAGGATAAAAATTATGAGGTAAAAAGTATATTAGAATAGGAAACTCTACAAATTGAATGAATAGCATTCCTTCAGAACAGATAATGACCAATAAAATAGGAACAATAATAAAAAATATGATTCAGGGAAACTTCTTAGTTGAAAAAAAGCCTGAGTCTATGGATTCAATGAGCTCATTCTGTTTTGACAAAGATTAATACAAACACCAACACCTAAATATATCTTGATAGAAGTTTTTAATTTCAAAGATAAAAAATTATACAAACGTCAAGCTATCTTTGCATCTTATAATTTAACTCAAAGCTTGTCTTACGAAGAAAAAAATCCAAACATTTTAGATTAATTTGAAAAGCTTTCTAGAGCAAAAATTAATGATGATACAACAGCATCTAGAAATGCTAAATAAAATATAACAAGCATCCCTTTAAATGAATACCTGAACTCACAAGAATATAATAGAAATCCTCAGTGTACAAAAAGTGAAGTGGTAAATGGAAACCATAGTTGTAAGGGGGAGCATACTTTGACTACCTTGAGATTTTCCTATCTTGTCTAACCAAAGGGCTTTCATTTTTTTTTTCCATTTAATTTATATATATATTTTTAATTTTTTATTGTTATGTTAATCACCATACATTATATCATCAGTTCTTGATGTAGTGTTCCATGATTCATTGTTTGTGTATAACACCCAGTGCTCCATGCAGAACGTGCCATGCCCTCTTTAATACCCATCACCAGGCTAACCCATCCCCCAACCTCCCTCCCCTCTAGAACCCTCAGTTTGTGTCTCAATGGCCAACAGACACATGAAAAAGTGGAAAGAGCCAAAGGGCTCTCATTTTAAATGGCCTCACAGAGACACAAGACAACTTATTCGATCCATGCATCTTGGGATTTCCTAGACTCCTACATAAAACCAGGATCCTCGGGCGCCTGGGTGGCTCAGATGGTTAAGCGTCTGCCTTCGGCTCAGGTCATGATCCCGGGGTCCTGGGATCGAGTCCCGCATCGGGCTCCCTGCTCCTTGGGAGCCTGCTTCTCCCTCTGCCTCTCTCTCTCTCTCCCTCTCTGTCTCTCATGAATAAATAAAAAAAATGTTTAAAAAAAAAAATTAAAAAAAATAAAAATAAAAATAAAACCAGGATCCTCAAAGGATTATAACCTCAGCAAAAGCATAGATTAGAAAATAAAGCCTCTCCACTGACACAGGGAGAAAATAAGGAAGCTTGTATTTCTTGGCTTAGATTCCTGGGGACATGGGAGGAGTATATGTACATGTGTGTGGGATGCTTCTTGTGAGAGTTTGTAATCAGCTGCTTCTCCAGTAAATTTCATGTTTTAATCTGTATTAATTATGTAGTCTAAGAATCACCAATAAAATAAAATACATTATTGTAACAGTCCCAGGCTAGCAACATCCGCTGGATGCCAGACAGAAGCTAATACAAAATATATCCTCAAGTCAAGCCCTGCAGGTTTCTCACAGATAAAGCCCAACTGAACTTTACATTCACAATCCAAAATCAAAATAGGTACACACACACTCCACTACAAACAGTATTCAGCAGATACAACAGGATTACACCCTTCCAAGAATGTCAGAGAGTAGAATTGTCAAAGACTACCATTTAAAATTAATATTCACATAAAAAAGAAATATAAAATAAGAGAAAAAAGACTATGCATCTCTAACAGAACCTCGAAACATAGAAAACAAAATTGACCCATTTAGAAGAAGAAATTGTAAATATATAATGTTTATGGATATTTATAGAGAATTCTCACCTAGTAATTGGAGGATACACAGAAATATATAGAACGCTTACAAAACTGATTATACAACTAAACATATTCAAAATATTTTAAAGAATTGAGATGTAGGCCATGATCTCTGACCACAAAGCAATTAAGTTTAATCAGTAAAAAGGACTTATTAAACAATTAACAAACACAAATATTACATTTAGAGATTTAAAAAATTCAAATAACTCACAGGTCAAGAATAAACTCATAAAATTAAAATTCCGCTATGTATGAAAACTTACAGGGTGCAGCTAAAGTGGATTTAGAAACAAAGTTTTAAATGCTTACATCAGGAAAGGAGAAAGACATTAAATGATAATGATGTAAGTATTCAAGTAAATAAGTTAGAGAAAGCACAGCGTGGTTAATCCAAAAAACAAAAAAACTAATGAAGACATGAGCAAAACTCAGTAAAATAGAAAATTAAAATCCATCAGCACCAAAGGTTAGTTCATGGAAAAGACTTTTAAAAGAACGATGAGAACTAATCATAATTAAAATCTTTATTCAAAACTTGACAAAATTAGGACTGGGCAGTTTTATAATCAAGTTCTAGGACGTAGTCAAAGAACAAAAATTTCAGTCTTGTACAAAATCTTTCAAAGAATTGAAAAAGAGGAGAAACTTTTTTATTTATTTATTGAGTCAAGTATAGCTTTACAAGTAAAGTATGGGAAAAGAAAATAATTAGAAACATTTACTCTGAATTTAGGAACAGGAAAAGGATGCTCATTGTCTGTTTCTGTAAAGTATTGAATTATTAGTCATAACCTGCACAATAAGACAATAAAAAAATGTAGGGAACAAAATTGTCATTATTCACAGATGGTAGGTGATTCTCTGCATAGAGAATTCAAGAGACTCTACCAGTGTTATTTTAGAATTAATAAGAGAGTTTGCCAGATACAATAAGATCAGTATATAAACATTAACCATACATCAGCAATAAACAAATTCTCCCTTTTACAATAGCAACCCAAACCCTAAAGAACCTAGGACTATATTTAATAAAAGTATAATAAGACTTGTAAGGGAAAAAGTTATAAAATTTTACTGAGAGATATTTACCTAATCTTTAACAATAAAATATGATTTCATACCCATTATGTTAGTAACACATTTTATTGAGGATATGGATAATCAAAGATGTGCCAAAATAGACTGGCACAACATTGAGGCACTTATTACTACCTAGTAAAGTTGAAAATGTGCATACTCTATCATCTAGGGATCCACTCCTAGCTCTATGCTGTCTGGTAGCAAGACAGAATATTTGAATTCAGAACTGAATGGAAAATCTTTAACATATGATTGTGATGATATAATATTTCTCTAAGAAAAAGTCTCAGTGAACAATTAAGGAAGTCAAGTACATTTCAAAGAGTACTTCAAAGATTGGGTCATTTATTGCTGTAAATTTAAAGTTTTACAGAATCCGACAGGGAACATCTCCAAACAAACATGACTTGGATGGCCTAGAAAATCCACAACATCCCTAAATCAAGAGCAAGTTGGGAGAGAAAGCATGGACATGTCATTAGTTGTGAATGGGTGCACTATATGTATTCATGGTGTATCCATTTCTCCATGTAGATGCTAGTTAAATAAATTAATGTGTTTCTATAATTTGATCATTTAAATGTATATGTTTCACAAAAAAAAATTATTTTTTAACAGTTTAGTGAAAGTTAGTCAATTATACTGTTCACTTGTAACCAAGACTTGATAAAGAATTAACCAATTAAAAAACATAAGAAAAAGAAAGAAGAGTAAAATAGATATTGCAATTGGAAAGTTTTCATTGCCTATTAAATTTCTAAACACCCATTCATGTGTGACTTTATGCATGACTAAATGATATCTTAGTAAACAAAAGTAGGCATGGTCCCACCCACTGAAATGCACAAATATAATTGCAGTAATTAAAGTTGTTTTTTATACTCACTATCATTTTTAAGATTCCAGTGAACTTGCTCTGAGTGAACATGCTTGAATATGGTGAAGCAAATAAAGTGTCCCTTCAGTAAAGTGAACACAACTGGTCTTCACATTAAAGAGATAGAATATATTTGATTAACAGATTTCCAGAATAGGGTTTAGTTGGTTAAAAAAAATATATGTCCAGAGAATGTGTTGTAATCCTTAGATAAAACACTTTTGAATATGTATGCCCAAGTATTTTTCATTCTTTTTCTATGTGTAAATATACTAATGAACATATACGAATGGGTTACTTCTTGTGGGTATGTTATTTTATGTGTTATTTAATCTGTTTAACTTATTTATTCTTTTTGACCAAGCACGCAAATCATCAGAAGCATCTGGTAGGAAACCATTTTTTACAGAATAATTCTGTTGCTTTGTTGCTATAAATTGGATTTTTATTAGGTATTTTGTGGCAACTAGAATGTTTTATATTTAGTTTACTGAAAATATGTGTAGTACAGTGTATGTGTGGGGGGGTTATTCTTAGAAATAACAATTGAAGAGCTCCAAAGAGGTGGGTGTTTGAAATAGGGGTGGCAGAAGACAGACTATTACACTCAACTAGATTTACACTTTCCAGAGGTTTTGGAAAGGGATTGTACTATTCTGTTATTTGTTAATAGAACTTGGTATTTTCACAGGTAATTAACCTCAGTTTCCATCCTGTTTTGTACTTTCTGATATACACGAAATAACTCTTAAATAGACTAATCCTTTCATTAAGGAAGATAAAAATAATTTAATTGCAGAGAGATCAGGAGGCCCATGAATTACAATCTGTTCAGTAAGAAAATTTTAAAACTATTATTACAAAAAATATTAAGAAACATACCATTGTTTATAGTACTTAATACTTTCTCTTTTCCTAATGGGAAATTTTTAGAATAGCCCTCTTCCTTATTCCCTACATAGATAGCCATCAAGGTTTAAACCCCCAGGCCTCAAACCCCAACCGTTAAATGCTCCTTACTCTATCTGGCCCCCCTCTTCCTTAGCAAATGATCTTGCTTCCTGTTAGAAGAAATAGAGGCTAGCAGTTGTGAATAACTCCGTTTACTCCCATTCCTTCCTACACATTGAAAAGCATCACCATGGCAAATAGTTACTCTCATGATTGGGCACCTTCTTACCTATACACTTTTAGCTCAGTTTCTGGCACCACTAAACAGTGCTCAATAAATGTTGTTGAAAGATTGTTAAATTAGCACTAAGGAAGTAAATGCCTGAGAGACACTAATGTCTTTCAAAAGGGAGTTACAAAGTGTTACAATTAATAGTGTTGTTCCTACAGTGGGGTTTTGAATAAATAATAAAGTCCAGTGATGGCATTGCAGTAGTTACAGGATGTGTATTTCAGTATATACTACTTAACATTATTAGCACTATTGCTACAAGAGTTAAGTTTTTGTTAGTTAAGGAGAATTAGAATGGTATTGATTTTGACACCAAACAAAGATTACTGATTTTATTTCTTAACCATTTAATTTTAAAAAGCCCTCTTTGAATATGTCAAAAAATTGAGTTTCCATATTAATGTTTTATTTGTGTACATAATATTCTGAGAAAATGTGTATAGGTGACATCATGCTAATATGTTGGGGTTTTTTTGTGTGAGTGTTTTTTAATCACTGTTTAATTTATTTTTTTTGGATACAAGCTTGCTCCTCTTCAGAAGTATCTGGTAGGCAACTACTTTTAATAAAACAAATGTTACCTTTAAACTTTTTATTTGGTTGTTTGCAAGTTGTTATGCTCCTCATAAGTTATATTTTATAAAATATACAGAGTTAATAAAATATTTTAGTTGATAGAGGGAAGTGGTTTAGTTTTATGTTGAGTTGATCTATAGAAATGATTTATATTGCAGTTTCTTATGTGATATTTTAGAAACAACAAATATAACACTGTAAAGTAGTGGGAATTGTACAGGGTAGCAGAAGACACATTAATGCACACCACTTAAATTAGATAACCCAGGTTAATGAATGGTTTTTTAAAGAAAATATAGTGTAAATTTGGAACAAAACAGCTAATATTTTAATTGGGTATTTACCCTAGAAAGTTTATAGTCTGTTTCGTTCTATTTTCTGATTGTTTCTCTTTACTTTTTCTGACATCCATTAAATAAAAGTTTAATAAAGTTGTGTTTTTATTGTAAAAGATGTGTTAAAAAGGGAGGTGACATTTATCTCATTACAAAGAAACTGGAGAACTTAACATCAGAGTAGTTGTAATCTGTATAGTAACGGATTTCTAAATTCTTCTTACAAACCATCAGTGACAACGTCTTTTAAGCATTGGATAGTGGCATCCTATAATAATATGCTCTTTTTATAATACGCAGTAATGTAAGTATATTTAACACAGAATCCAAAAGTGCCAAATAAATACATTTACTAAATGTAATTAGTGAAACATTCTTATTCATTGTAGGATTATTTGCATAAGATGTAATAAAGATATGCCATACTTGACTTTTTAATTAATTTTCCTAATGTTTAAAATGAACTTTGTAATCTAATTTTTAAGCTGTGTCCTGTGTATAAATATATTCAAAAATATTTTGAGGGAGATAAGAATTAAGTTTAGGAGTTTTGGAAACACATAAAAATTGTCACTTTGTTTCTTCTTTATCTCATGAATTTGGGTAAACATTCAGTCCTATTTGTAGGAATAGATTTCTTTGGTATGCTCATTTCTTTTGAATGCAATGTGATATCTTTAAATGATACAGATGGAAAAGAAAATAAATTTATTTGGAAACAATATATAATTGAAATCTATACTCCTAGAAAGAAATTGATTTAATTTTTGGTATGTCCTTTTCATTTTTTGTAGTACATTATTGACCAGTACAGAACAAAATATATTTGCAGAAAAATTCTTCACTGAGATCTTTTCATAAGGAGAGTTACTAATCACCATTAGGTACTTAGTTACCCATAATCATGTAGCTAAGAAGTATTAGAGCCAATATTTTCTAACCCAGATATGCCAACCTCTAAAACTTAGGACTGTTTCAGGATATCACAGTGGTTTAAAATGGTTAAATATAGATATTGCATACATTTTAGGATACAACAAGAAAACCAAAAAATTTGAGAACTTCAAGTATATGCTTTATAGGGAACTCTGGATTGAATGTGCTGCAGTATTTGAATTTGGCTATCACTCCTACCAGTTATTTTGTTAATTAGGTTGACGCCTTATGTCAGTGGATATAAATTTTTTAAAAAACCAGAGAAAAACATTTAGAAAGTGAAATTCACCACTGTCTAAAAATAGTAAAAACCAAAGTGAATACATGTGGTTCTAGATTGCTTGCTATTGTTTTAGTTATTCATAACCCAGCATATTGTGAAATATTTTATTTCTGGTGTTTATATTTGTAAGATATATATTTTGGTTAACTTGTATTTTTATAGAGTTAACTGTGTTCATCTTTGCATCTAAACAGTGCACATATGAACTAGAGATTTTATGTATGTATATATACTTAGGTGACAAAAAGTGTTTCAGG
This sequence comes from Halichoerus grypus, assembly GCF_964656455.1. Taxonomy (NCBI): domain Eukaryota; kingdom Metazoa; phylum Chordata; class Mammalia; order Carnivora; family Phocidae; genus Halichoerus; species Halichoerus grypus. The sequence goes on along the minus strand of NC_135716.1, from coordinate 118,775,924 downwards.
AGTAGTTTAATTCATGGAACTATTTAATGACATTATAATTAATACTGATCCTTACTCTAGAAGGGAATCTCTTTATTTGTTGAAATAATTCACAAAATTTAATATCTTTGATTCCTATCCTTTTCTGATAATTTTCCTGTAAGACCTTTTTGAGAACTGTTACTGTCTATAATGTTACTTAGCAGTGAACTTGGAATATTGGTGAGTACAGAGAATTTCCTGAATATCCTATTAGTGAATGAAATTAAGTAGTGCCTGAAATTTTTCCTCTAGCTCAAACACCAAGCAGGGAGAAGGAAATTTTCCTTCAGTGTACCATCCTTGGCAAATGCTACTAGTCCTTCCTTTGACCAGTTACTTTTTTCCTAACTCCAGATCCACTTAGCAGGAAGTGACAGGATAAGGTGAAACAGGATGTTAGGAATGTTTTTTGTTTTTTTTGTTTTTCTTTGCCTGATTCTCTTCTTTGTCTCCAAATTATCTATACTCATGCAGGCATCTGGAAAGTTTATACCGCAACTTGATGTGCAAGTTCTATAAATAGAAGATAACCAAAAATATTTTTCAAAAGAAATGAGATGTATATTTTGAGAATCACAAGTTGTTGTTTCTTAAAAGCCACAGTTGCATTTAACAGGAAATTATGTTTTTAATTTATTTTAGCTGTCATCTCTAAGTCAATGCCATTGCAAATATGTCTGCTCCACAAGAAGAATAAAATATAATACAATCTTCTAAAACCACTCTTCTTCAGTTGTAACTAGTACATTAAATTTTAGAAGTAGGATGACTTGAACCATCCTAAACTCAAAATGTAAGACTTTTCCACCCCCAAATCCACCCCCAGGAAGAATTAGATCATATTTGCATAATTAGGTGCAATTATTTGATTCATTGTTTTGGTGGTTGAGATTTTCATACAATGGGAAGATTCTAATTTTAAAAATTATTTTTCTCAAATTTTCTAAAATAGGTATTTTGAGAGTGTTTTACAGCAAAATACAAGTGACAGTTTATATGAAGTAGTAAAATAATGTCTTCAGAAATGAACACTCTAGTGTTACTTAAAAACTAATGTCTGCTCCTGGTGCTTATCATCACCATTTTGAAATCTCAAAACATTTAGAATGCCAACAGCCTTTTTTGGTTAGCAACAGTGTTTTGGCAAAGGTACTTTACAAAGGTAAAGGAGGAAATAATAATGTATATCTTAAAATGCCTCACTTTAATACCACTACATCATTAGATGATCTTATCAAAGAATTTGTGAGCCCCTCACTTCCACTATTAGCTTTGTCTTTTCTTCTTCATCATTATCATCACTCTTAGTATTTCTGAAATAAATGCCAGTGTCCCACTCTAAGTTCATTTTGCCTAGCTTTTTACTATTTCAACACTATTTAAATTCTGTTGTCTTCTTTATTTATAGATTTAGGTATCAGAGAAATATCGGGAACTTCCAAACAAAAAGAAATACTAAAATAAATGCTTCTTGAATTGCCAGGTTTTGCTCTCATACCTGACTATAGGAAGAAGAATGCATTTGTTAATACTGTCTTATCTCTGGAATCTTTTTCCTATTTGTTTTTAAACTCCTGAAGTCATTCTGTAAACAGAAGTCATATGGCAACTTTGTGGAAAGAAAATGAAAAAGAGGAAACCTTTTAAATGATTCATCATTTAACAAATCTTAAAACTTCAAACCACAGTTTGATAATGTAGCTGTTATTGACCACTAGATAAACATTTGGTTTTGAATGCTTTACTTTCGTGCACATTTTAAATTAGGCATTCAGGCATTTAGTCATTTAGCTTTGCTCCAAATTTAGAATAAGATTTTTAAGCTGTTTGGGTGTTTCGTTTTTGGTGTTTTGTTCTGTTTTGTTCTGTTTTGTTTTTAAGTCTTTGTGGGTATCCTTTAAGTATAGCCTGTATTTTTTCCTTTTCTCTCTACCATCAGTAGAGAAAACACAAATCTAATAACATAAATCCTTATACCTGAAAACAGCCTTTTATCAAAATCAGTTATATTTGAAATTCCACAAATCAACAAGTTCACATTCTCCAGATATCTTCAGTTCTTATATTTAATAGCTTTGTTAATACCACTGCTGGCTTATTTATAATCAATATTTTCTTCTAGATTGATTTCTAACTTTTTTACATTACTTTCAAGTATGTTTTCAGGAATGGCATTTTTATTATTAGATTTGAAATCATGAAAGTGATCTCCATATAGAAGAGTATTAGAGGAGAGTCTTAGAAATTTAAAAAAAAATATTTGCTTCTTGTTTAGAGGAAGTAAATAGTCCTGTAGTTTATCATGGTTATGAATACACGTTTCATGGTAACAATAGTTGACATAAGTCTGTGTTTTTAAAGTATATTCTTACAAGACAAAATTTGTTTTTGTTTTTGTTTTAATTATATTTTCAGTGAAAGAGTTTCTAGCCAAAGCCAAAGAAGACTTTCTTAAAAAATGGGAAAATCCTACTCCGGTAAGGAATATTTAAAATTTTCTATAATTTAAAAGTTCTGTTATATAAAATCATGATTCTTGCCCAGGTAATTTACTACTTTAAAAACCATAAAATAGCATTAAACTTTCAAGTTGCATTTTAAAAAGTAAGCTTAACATAGGAATTTTGCCATAATATTATAACATTATGTTTTGATTTGCTAACAAATAATTTTATGGGGCGCCTGGGTGGCTCAGTTGGTTAAGCGACTGCCTTCGGCTCAGGTCATGATCCCAGGGTCCTGGGATCGAGTCCCGCATCGGGCTCCCTGCTCAGCAGGGGGTCCGCTTCTCCCTCTGACCCACTTCCCTCTCGTGCTCTCTGTCTCTCATTCTCTCTCTCAAATAAATAAATAAAATCTTTAAAAAAACAAAAAACAAATAATTTTATGTATACCTAAATTGGAGAAGAACCTAATTTCCATTACAATATATGATTATGTAAATTTTGATACTAATTATAAGCTGCTACAAACTCTTGATATTTTTAATGTATAGTAATTTTGATTTGTGCCTTTGATAGCATATTTGTTATTTTTATTAAATACAACAATAGGGATACTATTGTGCAGTTTCAAATTCTTAATCACAAATACTTCGCTATTGGCAACATACCAAGTACACAGGGATCCTTTTCCATAAACATTGGATGAGGTAAATTCTACATAACTTAAGTACTTTAAATTGTAACGGAGACCTAAAAACTGTGTATAAAAAGAGCCATTTATGTTTGCCAAAAAAATCTCTTTTTGAAGTTATAAATAATTAATGAACTTTAATACTAGATTCAATTTTGAACATCTATTTTCCTACCACAAAAATTTTTATTTCAAGTATCTTTTTCACTAAAAAATATTTAATTCTAAGTATTATTTTTTATAAAGATACCATCATACCACCATTTTTTATAAAGATACTAAAATTAAAAGCATGACCTGTACTTTAAAACATAGTTATTCTAGCAGTTGTAAAAAGTTAGACATTGTCTTACATGAAACATTGAGGAAGGTGAGGAAGATGGCACATTTGTATGAAAAGCAATAACTAGCAAAAAGAGGTGTTCTGTTTGTTGTCTAGTAAGTCTGTTTCCATTATGTACTTGGGAATTATATTAAACGTTTCAATTGGTGTTGTTAAAACCAAAAAATTAAGCATTAATCCATAAAATTAAATAATTCCATCAGAATTATAAGAGCTTTTCCTTTCTACGTTGATATAGAATTTCATAGCAATTTAAAATCATTAGAAATTTAAAATTAAATTTGATGAAACAAGTTTTATAACTTAAAGCTGCTTGCTCTCTCTGTAATGATTCAGCAAGAAATTATGCTATGTCTCCAAAGGCAAGCTTTGATTTGTAATTGAGATTAAATCCAATGACAGTGAACTGCAGTAACTGTCCAGATTTTTTACTTATACAAGAATCACATTACATCACGTTTTTCTCAAGCTATAACACTGTACAGACTGACCCTTGCAAATATTTTTTTCCAAGATTTTCATGAAGATCTTTGTAATGAAACCTATTAAACAAATGGGTCAGCAATTACTACTTGTGGCTATTTAGCACATAATTTCTTCCCAGTAATTTTCATTTTGTTGTGGCAGCAACAAATTCAATAGATTGATGCCTCCAATTCTTTGCTTCTATGCTATAGTCAAAGCCAAACAAAGATGTTTGCTCATAACAAAGCATCTATTGAGGGAGAAAAAGAGACTGATTATTGTTCTGAGACTCTGACTTTCGGTTATCTTTGTGGGAATGAGGAACTCTTCTTTCCTTATTATTACTGTTTTAGGTAATACCAGGTTATTATAACATCAGAGAAAGAGCCATTAGGATCTTTCATGCTGTTATTATCTAGGCCTATAAGCTTGTATAAAGATAGAAATGAAGTAAGATAGCGCTTTCTTCAGAGGTAACCCTAGTGAAAGGACTCTAAAAAAAAAAAAAAATTATTATTTGTGAGTACACTGAGACTGTATGGCTTCCATGATTGTGTCAGTATACTGCTGGTCAGTTTGTAATTCTTAAAATATGAAACTTATTTATTAAAAGTCTAATACTAGGAATTCATATTGGAATTCATTATAACTTTTAATACTTCAGCTTAGGCTCTTATTTCCTCCCATTACTGTTATGCTTTGTTTTGCAATATAATTCTCTTTTCAAATATTAGTTCATTTCTTATTCAAAGGGAAAAATAGAACCAATAACCTGGAATCTCAGTAGTCTTTTTGTATTGTTTTTAAATGGACAGTTTTAAGTGATCTCTTCTGATTATATATAACTAAATCTATTATAGTTACCATAGTCTTATGAGAATTTCTAATTTTAAAGTTTATTTTATTTTTCATGTATGTGTAGAATAATGCCGGGCTGGAAGATTTTGAAAGGAAAAAAACCCTTGGAACAGGTTCATTTGGAAGAGTCATGTTGGTGAAACATAAAGCCACTGAACAGTATTATGCCATGAAGATCTTAGATAAGCAGAAGGTTAGTGTATTTGTCTTTATTTACCTGAAGGGTAAACTTCAGTTTTATCAGCTAGATTGTTAAACAGATGCAATATAATGACTTTCCATTGATACCTTCAGATAATTTTATTGTTGCACTTAATTTCAGCCTTATTTATTGTGACTATATGATATGTAGTTAATAGTTAAGTATATGGGGATACATTATTTCAATAATTATATTTATATAATAGGTATGTGTATGTTTACTAACAAAATACTGAATTCAACATGTAAAGAACAGGCATCTCTACTACATTCTGCCTTGTGGAAAATGTAGAGATCAGTTGTACTTGATCTTTAGATTGAGGTAACAAAAACTTGGTGATTTTATTTTATGACTTGTTTTGATTGACAGTAGAAGCCCTTTGTTTAATGTGATTGAGTTTGCTGAATTTAAAATGTCAGTTAAACCAGGAAAAAGTTGGAATACTAATACTATAAAAAATATCAAATGATGATATTGTATGCCTGAAACTTATAAATATAATGTTAGATGTCAGTTATATCTCAGTAAAAAGACTAAATCATTTTGAAAAAAAAATTTATAAGTTTTTATCACATATTGGTATATCTGATGAATCAGGATGTCTGAATTATTCATGGTTTAATTGTTAAATTTCCATTTTCCTGGTAATCATGTACAATTAAGGGAATGTGAAAGAAAAAGGGTAAATCTTGATATTAGATATTAGGTTCCCAAGAATAACATTTTGGCTTACTGGAATGTAGGAAAATGTGGGGTAAACAGTACTGAGCTGGATGTGGAGTAAACGGTACTGAGCTAGTTAGTCAGGGGTACAGATGGCTAGACTGATGCTGTCCAATAGAAAGAGAATGTGAGCCACATAAGTAATTTTAAATTTTTTAGTAGCCACGTTTAAAAAGTAAAAAAAAATAGTTGAAGTCAATCTTAATAGATTTTATTTAGCCCAGTGTATCTAAAATATTATCATTGCAACATGTAATTAACAAAAAACAGGGATATTTTACTTCCTTCATACTAAATCTTCAATATCTGATGTATATATTACACTTATAGTATATCTCCATTCAGGTTAGCCACATTTCAAGTGTTAGATAACCACATGTATAGTAGCTGCCATGTTGGACAGCACAGCATTAGACTGGTCTGAAGTTCCAGTCCAAAATGCTTTAAAATAAAAAACAAATTTAACCTCCAACATGAAAAGAATAATGACTTAAATCTCTCTAAAATTAAATACACCCATACACACATTTAATTAATTAATACTGCCCTTTTTCATGTAACTTTTTTAACATGCTTCCTGAAAAAATAGTTTAATCACTCTGTCCACTAAGTCACTTCCTCTTAATTCTTTAACCCACAATAATTTAACTGTCTCCTTATTTATCTCCTACCTCCTGCTACTCCACTGAAATGGCTCTATCACCAGTCCAGTGACCTAATCAACAAAACCAGTGGGCTCTTTTTGCTCATCTTACATGACATTTTAGAGCCTCTGACTGTGCTGACCACTCCCTTGAACTGTCTTGTCCCTGGAATTCTGTAACCCCTTGTTCTTCTAATTATGCTCGCCTTTCTGGGCTCTTCTTTTTTAGGTACCTTTTCCTATTATTTTTTCCTGTCTACTCTTTAAAGACCATTAATTTCAATCTCTGGACTATCCCCTTGTCTTGTTTTCATATTCTCCCTCTGGATTCTGTCCAAGCTTCAATTCATCCTTGAGCCTACACCCCTAATTTGTACAATCTGAGCACAGAGCTCTTAGAGACCAACTAGTCCTTGCTCTGATTTTCTAGATGAGGTCATTGGGTCTCAGAGAGATTAAGTGACTTGTACACTTGTGTTGGTAGCACACAGAATACTTCAAAATTTTGATTTGAATCAAATATTCTTTATTAAACCTGTCATTAAAATGTTATTGTCTGGATAGCCCCTAATATTTTGTTATCTTTCTTAAGGAATTAATAGACTATGCTTTAGTCATAAAATATTAAAAGGGTTATACAATATGCCATTTTTATGTTTAAAGTATTTAGAGAAGAAGTTTTTAATTCCTTTTTTTTTTCTTGACAAGACAGTGACTTGTTAAGTAAATTACTGAGAAGGTTACCTCATAGATAAATCATGGCAAGAGAGTATTTGCCACCCTAAGTCATTTCTGCTATGGCAGTGTTCTGAATCTATTACAAAGACTTTATATTTTGAATTTTTTCAAGTTTATTTATTTGAATTTGACAAAGATAAGTAATAAAATAACACTCCATAATCACCTTCTTTTCTGTTAATGAAGTCACACACCTTTCAATTTTGGCTTCTCCTATCTTAGGGTGTATGGGTTAACGGGAAGGAATCAGTACAGAAATTAAGGAAATCGCATTTCTTCGTTACATACAATGTGCCAGGCATTGCTAGGAATTTTATATTTACTGTATCAGTGAATCTTCACAATTTTGTGCGACATTAATGTCCCTTTTAAGCCAATGACCTTTCTATTTAAGTAGTTTTTCCAAAATCAAACAGGCTAGTAAGATAAACCAAGAATTTGACTAGGTTGATCTGATTTCTGTGCCTATACTTCTTATTAATTTTTCCTTTAAAATGTATTTGTTACCCCTAAGATCCTTTCTACCACCACCTAGTTTGGTCCCTCATTAACATTAACTGGGCTTTCCCAGTAACATCTTAATTTCCACAACCCCAGACTTTTCACCTTCTATTAATTCCCTTCCTCACTGCCAAAAAATTTTTTCTTACCATATCATATGATTTTATTTACTCACTCAAAAAGTTTCCTAATATTTATTCAATAAAAGCAGAACTCTGCATCCTACTTCCAAACTCTTCATAACTTTCTTCCATACTTTACCATAGTCTTATTTCACACTGTTCCCCTACAAGTCCTCTATTCTCTACTTCTCTGATTGAAACTTGACCCCCAGGAGAATACAGTGCCATCTCAGTGGGCTGGGGGGAGTATGTGATGATATATAGCCCATCTTCCTTATCAAAAACTCTGCAAGTATTTGGCTAAAAAAAAATTAGCCAATAAGTAATCATTTGTAAATGCTTTTAAATATACATAAACCAACAGAAATATTAAGAAGTAAATATAAATTTTATATGAATGTTGAAAATAAAACATGGACTAAACTCCCAGGGTTACTTGTTATTTTTTTCTCTGCCATTTAGGGATATTTCATTACCAAATCTTGAGAAGCATTGTCCTAAGCTATTGTCAGATGAAACTAGCACTCAGACTTACCTTTGTGTATTTCCCCCTTCAGGTAATTGTTCTGGATATTAACCCTGACTACAGTATCTCCTCTCTCTTTTCCTAATCTTTGTTATCTATTCATCTGTAAGGCCCAGCTGAACTCTCACCCTTTTTAGTAGATTATAATAACAGTTGATATTTTTTTGAGCTTTTATTTTGTGCCAGGCATTGTGTTAATCACTTCACATGCATTATGCAACACAGTCACTTTTAAAGTAGGTATTATTATCAACGTTTTATAGATGAAGAATCTGGAATTAGAAAGATTATGTACTGGGCCTAACATAAACGTTTTCTTGTCTGAACACTTACAACATGATAACTCTCATTTGGCAACTATTTGCATATTAATATTCACATATTCATATACCATACTTCCAAATAGATTTTATGCAGCATTAAGGCAGACACTTCATTGTCTTTATCTCAATTGTATTATTATGCCTTGTATGTAGTAGTATGCACATTTAAAAGTAAATTAGATTTTAATTAGTTAACTTTTTAAATTAACTTAAAAATTAACTAGGCATTTATGCTTTGCCAGTTCTTTTATCATATATATATCGTATATCATTTATTTCTATTTTTAATTGTTATGCCCTATATACACATAGTTGCCTTAGAGCTATAATGCAGAAAGCCTATCTATTGCAGTTTTTATTACTTCTTCAAAGGAAACACATTGTCAATGCCTAACTAAAAGGCTACTATATGATAATATACAGAAATAAACAATGTGTTACATCTAGACAATGAAATATTATTCAGCCCTCAAAAGAAATGAGCTATCAAGCCATGAAAAGACATGTAAGAACTTTAAATGCATATTACTAAGTGAAAGAAGCCAATTTGAAAAGGCTACATACTCTATGATTCCAACTATATGACATTCTGGAAAAGGCAAAACTGTGAAGACAGTAAAAAGATCAGTGATTGCCTGGGGTTAGTAGGAAGGAATGGATGATTAAGTGGAGCACAGAGAAATTTAAGGGCAGTGAAAGTACTCAGTATGGTATTATAATGGTGCACACATGTCATTATACATTTGTCCAAACCCACAGAATGGACAACACCAAGAGTAAACCCTAGCATAAACTATGGACTCTGGATGATAAAGATGTGTCAATGTAGGTTCATCACTTGTAACAAATGTACCACTCTGGTGGGGGGGGATTTTGATAGTGGGGGAGGCTATGCCTATGTGGGGAAGGGAGTCTCATGGAAAATCTCTGTATCTTCTGCTCAATTCTGTGAACCTGAAACAGCTAAAATTTAAAAAAAAATTTTTAAAGCCTATATATTTTTAAAAGTAAATACAAAGCAATAGTAATTTTCCAGCTAATGTTACATAATTTATTGTGATAAGTATGGACTAGTTAGTTCTGTAACTAGTTAGAATTTGGATGGAAGTGGTGCAACCACTTCATATTACAGATAAAAAAACCCTGAAATCCTAAGAGTTGAAATAACATCTCCAAAATCACGAAACTTCTTGATTAGAAGGCTAGATTAGAATACAGATCTTCTGACTCTCAGTCAAGTAATCTTTGCTCAGTATTATTTTTATACTATAACTGTATATACTAATAACTGGATGGTATCTTTACCTTTCTTATTTATGTTCAACTTCTTCTACTCTGTGACTATCCCACACTGACAGTAAGCCTCTAGCAAGAAAGAATGCCACGTTCTAATGACTTACACATATACTGGACGGTTATTTATATCTCCCTAAGGTCACCTTTTCTTAAATTAAAAATGGAATCACATGTGGGATAGAAACATAGTCTTCATGAAGATAAGTTGCTTTCCCCTGCTATGTATTAATTGAGTAGATAATCCAGAGGAAGCTTGATTAATCCTAAATGACCTATTTGTTATAAAGACGTAGTTGACAAACTGAGGGTTGCTGGAGTGGTGGGGGTGTGAGAGGGATGGGGTGGCTGGGTGATAGACATTGGGGAGGGTATGTGCTATGGTGAGTGCTGCAAATTGTGTAAGACAGATAAATCACAGACCTGTACCCCGGAAACAAATAATACATTATATGTTAAAAAAAAAAAAAAAAGATAGGAGGAAGGGAAAATGAAGGGGGGGAATCAGAGGGGGAGACGAACCATGAGAGACTATAGACTCTGAGAAACAAGCTGAGGGTTTTAGAGGGGAGTGGGTGGGGGGATGGGTTAGCCCGGTGATGGGTATTAAGGAAGGCAAGTATTGAATGGAGCACTGGGTGTTATACGCAAACAATGAATCATGGAACACTACATCAAAAACTAATGATGTAATGTATGTTGACTAACACAACATAATAAAATAAAATTTTTAAAAATTAAAAAAAAAAAGACATAGTTGTTTTTTTGCCAGTATTTTGTGTGTCCTCTCTTGTGGCTGCACAAATTGAATTTTTAGAATTTAATCTTGTATTTATTCAGGTATTAGGAAATGAACAGATTGTTCATTTTTACCCACTGTTTTTCAATTATTGGCTTTTCTTCAATCCTTAATTTCCTTGCTGATCTTCTGAAGACTTAAAATCAATACCTACTTATTGCAGTGATTTGTACCAACTACTTTAGTGTACTGACTATAGGTCATTAGGAGCTAAGCATTTTCACATACTAATTTTTTAAGTAATGTATTAGGAGTCTATTTCTTCTTAGCTTTTGCTTCTTGACTGAAAATCATAGTTGACCTTCTTTAGACCAAATTTTAATCTGTTGTTAGGTTTTTCATTTGAATCTGATAAACCTAGTTGGTAGTTATTATCACCTTATCCAACTTAGTGATTTTGCTTATCCAAGCTCATTATTATATGAGAAGCATTTTAAGTTTTTTCTTTTAAAATTATAGTAAATTTTAAATTCTGTTCAAGTACATTAAATATATTTATCTCTTAATCACAGGTTGTTAAACTGAAGCAAATAGAGCACACCTTGAATGAGAAAAGAATATTACAGGCGGTGAATTTTCCTTTTCTTGTTCGACTGGAGTACTCTTTTAAGGTAGAATTTACAGAATTCAAATAAAATATTTTTACCCTCATATATTTTTAAAAATATGAAACTATGATAGAATTCTAAGCCAGATGATAAACCTGGAGAATATGAATAAACAAAAAAGTAATATATTTAGATTTTATGTAATTAAATCCTATTGTGCTTACAGACTTAGGTTAACATTTGACAAGGTTTTGGTTCTCCGTAGGGAAATTTTTAAAGGTAATGTGTAATTTTTCATGAGATGGTATTATAAATTCAAATATTTTCAATTTATCAAAATCCATAGAAATATCTTATTAAGCAGTTCTTAAACTCATGCAAATGAATGTACCCACATACCCTTCCTTTTAAAGCTTTTCTGATACAATCTTACCATCTTCTTTTCCATGTTAATTTGTTCTAGTCTTTCCATTTATATAAGGCAGAACAGTCTTTGGCCTTCCATTCAAGTGTCTCATAAAATTGCACAAGATTTATTCTTGAAGTTGGCAGCTTCTCAGCTCTTTAGAATGATTCTTGGCATCTCTGCAATATTGATTCATATGAACCATTTTAACCTTTTTCCTTTTCCTCCTTTATTCTTTAAATCAGATGAACATCTGTGTATTTAGGATGATGTTAAAAATCATTAATCTCTCTGACCTAATTTAGTACATAAAATGTAAACATTCTTACTTTTTCAAATTGTTATTTTAACTGTTATTCCTTTGCATACACTATAGCATTAAGTCATTGCCTCAGTGTCTAATTGTTCAAAAGTTAGTGTTCCCTGCAAGGACAGGAACAGCAAAAATCCCAGACTAATTTGTGGCAAGAAAACTAGGAGGAAAAAAAAAAGAATTCCTCATTGTAGAAAAATTAGAGCCTCTTCCATTTATTCTCTCTTTCCCAATGTTAGTAATCTCTCAGGTGGATTTTTAAATTTGTCTTTTTCTAATTTAACATGGTGTTATCTTAAAATATTTTCTTGAAATAAGCTAGGTTTCATAATTTTGATTTATTCTTATTTATTCATAGGATAATTCTAATTTATACATGGTTATGGAATATGTTCCTGGGGGTGAAATGTTTTCACATCTAAGAAGAATTGGAAGGTTCAGGTAACTAATATTTTATCCTCCTCAAATCTTTATATGCTGTGTGTTTGTTTAAAACCAAATTTTTAAGTTATTGTCAATGCTAAAAATTTATTTCATTTAATTTAGTAATATGTTAGCTATATGAAGAAATTATGTAGAAACATTAATAAGAGGCCACACCATACTAAGTTTTAAAAATCAAAAGAAAGGGGTGCCTGGGTGGCTCAGTTGGTTAAGCATCTGCCTTTGGCTCAGGTCATGATCTCAGGGTCCTGGGATCAAGCCCTGTATCGGGCTCCCTGCTCAGCAGGGAGTCTGCTTGTCCCTCTCCCTCTGTCTGCTCCCCCACCCCCCGCTCATGTGTACTTTCTCTCAAATAAATTTTAAAAATCTTAAAAATAAATAAAAATAAAATGAAAGCACCAATTACCATTGTAAATATTCTACCATTGGTAGGTATTATGAAGGTCCATTATTTAAAGAATTTTCAGAAGATGCAAAAATTTAATTTAAACATACTAATATTAATTGAACAAATATTAATAATACAACTCTGGGGAAGAGGTTTGTGTAAAGATGAAGATAAGAAAGGGAGTACATAGAAAAGATAGTAACAGTACCATAGTGATGAGATTATGAAAGTTTGTTTCAAACAAATTTAATTCTCCTTAAAGTTGTTGCTATGTTGAGTTTTAAAAATATATATGTAATTTAAAGAGTTTGGGGCGCCTGGGTGGCTCAATCAGTTAAGCGTCTGCCTTCAGCTAAGGTCATGATCTCAGAGTCCTGAGATCGAGCCCCACATCAGGCTCCCTGCTCAGCGGGGAATCTGCTTCTCCCTCTCCCTCTGCCTGCTGCTTCCCCCTGCTTTTGCTGTCTCTCTCTCAAATAAAGAAATAAAATCTTTAAAATAAATAAAGAGTTTCTACCTTATATTAGGTTATTACTTATAAGGCTACACAGTTTTAAAAATAGATTCTGTTAACCTTACCTGTGTGTAATAGTTTGTAAGCTACTACTGTTTATTAGTAATCACTAATAGAATGAAGCTGAAACCCAGAGCAGGTCCAGCTTCATTTAGCACATTATGTGTTGGCATGATGAAAGCACGTGTAAGAGTTCAAACTGGGCTGATGATGGTAATCCGACTCGGAAAAAAGGTGATGATAGACTCAGATTATCACAAGATCATATTCAATTATGGGCCAACATTAGAGTTATTTTAGTTACCTGAGGCCTAAGCCAAAATTCATTTATTGACCTAATATGATAAGGCACCTAATATGTATCAGGCACTGTGCTAATGTAAAGCAACTTCTGTTTATTTTTAATGATTCCTTTCACCTCCTGTTGTCCTCTTTCCTACTACTCTTGTCCACACAGGCCCAGAATCCTCAGATTGCCCTATGATAATTCAAAGTTTTACACTGAAACACTACACCTAAACCTGGCTTCAAAAACTATTTTGTCCATTTTCTGTAATAACTAATTTCTTTCCTTTGCAACTCCCCACACTGGTATTTCTTTAATACTTGACTTGGTACTAGGAGGAAAAGCAAGTTGATTGCAATAGTTCACACTGAGACACTGTCTTTTCTAATCTTTCACTCATACTACATGTACACTTGAGAGGTTGCTAACTCCTATTTTAGAAACTTTGAGGCAACAAGAATACTGAGTTATTGTTGAGCATGGCTTTAACCAGAATCAGGGCAGTCACTATGAGTCTCTACTTAAACAGCAACTGTCTAGATTTAAAGCTGTTTCAGCATTAAGTCTTCCTACAGAATATTTTGCTTTCCTCTTTCAACAATTTGATTACAGATCTATGTAATGTTCATATTCCTCCACTCACATGTCAGTGTGTGGAAATAAATATAAAATGCTTAGTGCATCTTATATTTGTTCTGATAAATTTGTATTTATTTATAAGTATAAGATGCTACGTGCATCTTGTATTTACAGATGCATGGAAAATTGGAGGGGACCTTCCAAGTCAAATATTTCCAAAGTTAGGGATATTTCAATGACAAGGATGATTCTTCCAATTTCCCTTTAAAATGTCCCTCCCCCATTCCTTGTCATACAATGTATGATACAGATTTTACAGTCTTGAGGTGGGGCTAAAACTCTAAAGGTATTATAAAATATTTTCCCCTAAAAGTATTTTTCTTTACATACTCATTTACTCAACAAATATTTTCTGAGCATCTGATATGTATCAGGCTAGAACCTAGGAAATATAGTGACAAGTAAAAGGAGCAGTATATATAATCTTTTTTGGAATTTCTATTTCTGGTGCTATGAGATCAAATTAATGCCAGCCATCTTGAGGGAAATTCTATTCATAGTTCATGTTATTCACTGAGGACATAAATCTGAAAGTCATTGCAGTTTATCAGGCCAATTAGCAGAATTCATTGTGTACACTAGAAGATGAAATAGAAACTCAAATTAGAAAATCAGTACATCCTTTGGAGTAATACTCAGAATGTGGCATCACCATTACACTGATCTATCAATTGATCTAATTTGTGCATACAAGAACTGGACATGTTTACACATACTGTTTACACCTATGTTTATATATCTGTGTAAACATGCATAGTAGAAGATTTGGAAATTCAGACACTGGGATTGTATCTACGGTTTCTGGATAGGATTATGGGTGCTCTTTACTCTTCATCAATATTTTATGATTAATTTTTTAATGAGACTATATCATTTTTGTAATAGGAATAGTCTGGGTGAAATGACATTAGTCTTCAGATTAATGCAGTTAAACAACTTCTGTGTAGTGAAATTCTTTAAGCACTTAAATTTGTGAGAAAGGCAGACAGAGCGTATCAAAAGTAACAGTGGCCTGATAGACAATGTAATTGACACATTTGCTCTTCAGTCATTCTCAAGGTCAGACATAATTATAAAGACATCAGTATCTTCTAATATGGCCAATAATAATTTAAAATAAGATGACTATTTTAGAGTTATATTTTTCTTCAATATGTGCTGCTTCCTAAGTATACTAAAAAGTATTATTTGAAGATAATTCAGAGGTTTAGTAGATATTCGGAAACTAACAAGATTCTTTATATATGTTCAAAAGAAAATTTTTTGCTTCCAAAATATCTCTACCCCATATTAAGTTTTTTACATAATCTATTAATTACCATGTGTTAACCCATTTTATAGAAAAATCCATGTTTTTTTCTTTGTAGTGAACCCCATGCACGGTTCTATGCAGCTCAGATAGTGCTAACATTCGAGTACCTCCATTCACTAGACCTCATCTACAGAGATCTAAAACCTGAAAATCTCTTAATTGACCATCACGGGTATATCCAGGTATGACTTGAACACATTTATATAATGTATTTGAGAAAATACTAGGTAAAAGTTGTGTGTCTTTAACCTCAACTATCAATATTGGATTTTTTTTCTTTGAGCGAGACAATTACTTCTTCCTAATAGCTTAAATTGAGCTCATAGTTCTGCCACTATTACAGAGACCTAAAATCCCATCAAGAATAGAACCTGTTTATACCTCCCATAGTCTATAGTTGTGGACGGAACACAGGATCCTACATACAGAAATATATAGAATAGCTAAATTTGTGAGCTCTCATTTGGTGCCAGGCATTATTCCAAGTGTTTTACATGAATCATCTTTTTTAGTCCTGATAACCTTATAAAGTATAAGTACTGCTGTTATCCTCATTTTAAGGCTGACGAAATTAAGGCACAGCAGGTCACACAGGCAGTAGAGTCAGAATTTGAACCCAGTCTGTCTCTAGAGCCTATACCCCTTAACACTACAGTGCAGCTGCCAAAGAGCCCTGGCTACCAGTACTCAATGAGTGGAGGTGTTTTCTTTCTGCTTCTTTTATCAGTAGAGTGAGAGCATTCCTATTTACAGTTATCAGTAGGTTCTCCTGTTGATACTTTTGCACTTCTGATGACATAATTCATGGCAGAGCATATGCTAGACTCAAGGACTACTTCTGGCACTGCTTCATTTTTGTTAAAACTATTTACTGTTACCTTTTTTGATGTTTATTTCTTTGAGTCAGGGAAGGTTCTCCAGAGTGAACCTTCATTCACTAATAGTGGCCTGCATGGATTAATCTCAATTATATTGACTTAATTTTTTTTCATGGTTTTAATTTAACCCTGATTTTTAACTTTCAATTTAGGTATGATAAATACATTTATTGTGAACGAATGGATGTTCACAAGTTTGTTTGTTTGTTTGTTTTTTTATAGGTTACAGACTTTGGGTTTGCCAAAAGAGTTAAAGGCAGAACTTGGACATTATGTGGTACTCCAGAATATTTGGCTCCAGAGATAATCCTCAGCAAGGTATATTTATAATGCCATTATGTAAGAAGTAAAAATATAAGGCATGCATCACTGTGGACTTTTACAAAAATAGTTTACTGATCTAATATTACACTTTTACCTAATCTAAATTATGAATTTATGTCTGTTTGATTACTAAAATAATAATTACTTACAGTCTACCACTAATCCAGTAACCTCTCAATTTTAACTCTGGATCTAAGAGAAATAGTATGGTAGAACATAGGAAATATAGTCAATAATATTGTGATACCTTTGTATTGTGGCACATGATAACTAGATTTATCTGGTGACCATTTCATAATACATATAAAATGTTGAATCAGGGGCGCCTGGGTGGCTCAGTTGTTAAGCGTCTGCTTTTGTCTCAGGTCATGATCTCAGGTTCCGGGATCGAGCCCTGCATCGGGCTCCCTGCTCAGCGGGAAGCCTGCTTCTCCCTCTCCCACTTCCCCTGCTTGTGTTCCCTCTCTCGCTGTGTCTCTCTCTGTCAAATAAATAAATAAAATCTTTAAGAGAAATAAATAAATAAAATAAAATAAAATAAAATGTTGAATCACTCTATTGTCCACCTGCAAGTAATATTGTATGTCAACTATACTTCAAAAAAATAATGTGAATAAATCTAACCTCCAGATCCATATTTTTTTTCTTCCAGTTTTACTGAGAATAACTGCCATATATCACTGTATAAGTTTAAGGCATACAATACAGCATGATGGTTTGATTTACATAGATTGTGGAATAGATTACCACAATATGTTTAATTAACATACATCATCTCATATAGATGTAGTAAAAAGAAAAGGAGAAAGTCCATGTTTTGAAAGCAAAATCATAGCCTTTTCATAATTATTCCCAGTAACAGGAAGGCGGGAAACCTTTGTGTGTGTTATCCCACAAGGCAAATGTAAAAATGATATGTACTAGTTCTCAATTCTTCTGTTTCAACTTTACCAATTAAATGAAAGAAATGTATGCAAATTTCTTTTTAGTTTAAAACAGGAATATTATAGCAATTGAATATAGTCTTTTTGAAGATAGTTCTACTTTTCAAAGCAGTGAAAATGTGGTGAGAGAAATTTGTATCATATCTAAAAGGATGGTTTCAGTTGTTTTCCTTCCCACTGCCATCCCTATGTGGGGAAAGCTAGAAAGGAGAAATTAACAATGACTGAACACAAATAGTGACAAGGAAAGAAAAATGGATAGCACACATGCCTTGATATTTACAAACTGGAAAACTACCCCTTGAATAATTGAAATTTGGCTAACCTATAGAAATATAAGAATAAATAAATGACCTCATTCAACTTTCCTCTCGTTATCTATAATTTAAATCATCTATAACTTTTCAGTCTTTTGTAATGTAAATATCATTGCTGTTAACACATTTTTTTCTGTGAGAACACTTAACAATGTGATGACAGAATAAGCACCAAAACTTTAAAAAATGTGTATATATTGTAAAAGTAATAGATGTTCATTGCACAAAATTTGGAAAAGGCAGAGAAATAAAAAGAAACAACCAAAAAACCTATCATCTCACCATTCAGAGACAGCCTTTTTAAAAAAAAAAAATATTTCAATATATTTTTCCGTGCATGTTATCATAGTTGAGCTATAGTGAATGTATAGTTTGTACTCAGCTTTTTACACTTGAATGATAACAAGCATGCAAACATCATTCTAATGGCTTATTTGCAAATATATCAAAAAGTATTTTGCCATTCTTCTATTGCTAAATGTTCAGGACATTCCTTTTTCTTTTTCTTTTTTTGCTATTATAAATAACTGTAATAAACATAAACATTTTGTGCGTAAAGCTTTTTCTGCATTTGAAATTATTTTTTCAGGACAGATTCCCAGAAGTAGAATTACTGGGACGAAGGGTATCAACATTTTTAAGTCTCTCCATAAATATTGCCAGAGTGCTTTTCAAAAAGATTGTAACATTTTACACTCCTTCTAGCAGTGTGAGAGTGACTGTGTAGTCACACGGTCTAGCATTAGATATTCTTATTTTTAAAATCATTACTAATAGGCAATAAATGATATTTTATAATTTTAAGTCTCATCTTTGGTTATTAGATTTTTTTTTTTTTTTTTTAAAGATTTTATTTTATTATTTATTTGAGACACAGAGAATGAGAGAGAGAGAGAGAGAGCACATGAGAGGGGGGAGGGTCAGAGGGAGAAGCAGACTCCCTGCTGAGCAGGGAGCCCGATGCGGGACTCGATCCAGGGACTCCAGGATCATGACCTGAGCCGAAGGCAGTCGCTTAACCAACTGAGCCACCCAGGCGCCCCTGGTTATTAGATTTTTTTAATGCTTTATAGACATTTGGTGGGTTTTAGGTGTGTGTGTATCTGAATTATTAGTTCATGTCCTTTGCCCATTTATCTGTTGTAATTTAGTTTCTCTTACTGATTTAATTCTCTATACCTAGGGTATTAAAATCTGGTATAGTTTTTATAAACATTAACACAACAATCTCAAAAATAGAAATCAAAGTTTAATAAAAGGTGCTGGCTCAACATCACATGCCTTCATTATAGTAAAAATATTGTAATGAATGACATTAATCGTGAGTTGAATTAAAAGAATTAAAGCAAAGTTGATGCCCATTTCTAT
This sequence comes from Halichoerus grypus, assembly GCF_964656455.1. Lineage (NCBI taxonomy): Eukaryota > Metazoa > Chordata > Mammalia > Carnivora > Phocidae > Halichoerus > Halichoerus grypus. The sequence goes on along the minus strand of NC_135716.1, from coordinate 118,756,551 downwards.
TAGTGAAACAAAGTGCTATTCTTTTTATGCTAGTCTCCCTTTAAAAACACATAAAGAAAAAAAATCTCTATATTATAGTATATTTTACCTAATAATTTGAAAATTAAATAGTTTGTAAAGCTAAAATTTTTTTAAAAATTTGGAGTATGGGGAGTGGTGAGGGTAATTTGAGGGCAGAACAAAAGATGTGGCAAGAACTCAATTCTTCTCTCCATGATTGAGTTGGGTTTTTTTTCCCCATAATCTTTTGTGCCAACTGACATTGATCATAATTGATAACAAACTTTATATAAACATGTTAATATTTTATTTTTATTTTCTTATAAATACTGCTAGTTCTTAATTTTGGCAAGTTTAGTATGAGAGAAAAAAACAATTAAAAATAACCTTAGGATTGTACATTTGGGTTGTAGTGTACTTTCATGTACGTCATTTCCTTTTATTTGATAAAATGTGACCTGATATATTTTGTTCATTTTTTATTCTATCCTGAATACCTAGCTGCTCAGCAACTGCTCTTTAACAAATTTCATATGCTTGTAGATCATTTTGAAATCATCTGTGACTTCATTCTCTTCTGAGTAGATTAAGTAATAAATGATATTTTCTGCTGTTTATCTTAGGGCTACAATAAGGCAGTGGATTGGTGGGCATTAGGCGTGTTAATCTATGAAATGGCAGCGGGCTACCCCCCATTCTTTGCAGACCAACCAATTCAGATTTATGAAAAGATTGTTTCTGGAAAGGTAAGTAATACATTTTATTATTCCTCTGTCATTCATAATTTTCATAATTTCTATAATGAGTAAGCTTTGTAGAATGACACCATTTAATGTCATGAGAATATTACCCTAAGTTGGGAAAAATACAAAAATATCCATAGTTGCTACCTTTGTATCTAGTGTTCATTTAAGATAACAAAATAAATATTAAATCATTGAAGTTTCTTATTTCTTTGTATCTCAGCCAGATTCACACTCGTGTGAAAGCTGACCTTCTGATCCGTGAACTTAAAATTTATAATATCACCTATTCAGAAGGTTCCCTGAATGTTCCTAATGTAGTAATTTATCTTTTTTACCGAGATCCAAATTTAAATCATGGATGCTGCATAGCTGGACTATAAGAACAAGACACCAATAGAATGAGTCTTATCCAGCCACGTAGAATCCACATATCAACACAGTATTGTTCCATATCACACAGTGCAGATGTAGTCTACAGGGATCACAAGATTTTCAGTTATCCTTTACTTCATTTAATGGGGAAAGTTTTATTTTATGGCAGTATTCACAAATTAGGGGACTAACTAAAGAACTTATACTTCAGCAATGTCAAAAATAAAAAATAAATACTTCTTACAGATAACTAAGCTAGCTGTTGAAAGATTTACACTAAGGTAATACAGAAAGGCAGAATAGAATATTTAAGTAATTAAGTATCACTGCTGTCAGGGAAATCCAAATCAAAACCTCAATGAGATACCACCTCACACCAGTCAGAATGGCTAAAATTAACAAGTCAGGAAACGACAGATGTTGGCGGGGATGTGGAGAAAGGGGAACCCTCCTACACTGTTGGTGGGAATGCAAGCTGGTGCGGCCACTCTGGAAAACAGTATGGAGGTTCCTCAAAAAGTTGAAAAGAGAGCTGCCCTACGACCCAGCAATTGCACTACTGGGTATTTACCCCAAAGATACAAATGTAGTGATCCGAAGGGGTACGTGCACCCCGATGTTTATAGCAGCAATGTCCACAATAGCGAAACTATGGAAAGAGCCAAGATGCCCATCGACAGATGAATGGATAAAAAAGATGTGGTATATATATACAATGGAATATTATGCAGCCATCAAAAGGAATGAACTCTTGCCATTTGCCACGACGTGGATGGAACTGGAAGGTATTATGCTGAGCGAAATAAGTCAATCAGAGAAAGACATGTATCATATGATCTCACTGATATGAGGAATTCTTAATCTCAGGAAACAAACTGAAGGTTGCTGGAGCAGTGGGGGTGGGAGGGATGGGGTGGCTGGGTGATAGATATTGGGGAGGGTATGTGCTATGGTGAGTGCTGTGAATTGTGTAAGACTGATGAATCACAGACCTGTACCTCTGAAACAAATAATACATTATATGTTAAAAAAAAAAAGAAGATAGTAGGAAGGGAGAAATGAAGGGGGATAAATCGGTGTGGGAGACGAACCATGAGAGACTATGGACTCTGAGGAACAAACTGAGGGTTCTAGAGGGGAAGGGGGTAGGGGGATGGGCTAGCCTGGTGATGGGTATTAAAGAGGGCATGTACTGAATGGAGCACTCGGTGTTATACGCAAACAATGAATCATGGAACATTACATCAAAAACTAATGATGTAATGTATGGTGATTAACATAATGAAATTAAAAATAAATAAAAATAAATAAATTTAGTAAAAAAAAAAAAAGGTATCACTGCTGTCCTTGTTACATTTGTAGATCTCTAGGCCTCAGGTTTCTTACCCTTGTTAACTGTTTTCACCCAGGAGAATATTAAAGTCCCTGTAAAAGAACTTTTGAGATAAATATCAAGAAAAATTAGTAGACAAGCCAGGTATTTATTTTTTAAGAATTTGAAAAGTGATTATGTAAAATCCCAAGAAAGAATAAGAACCAAAGATGACATGAAGAATGTTGAGAGAACTAAAATACTTTAAAATCACTGAATGAGAGAAGCATACAGTAGTCCACCCTTATCTGCAGTTCCAGTGGCCTGCAGTCAACTATGGTCCAGAGCAGGTGATCGTCCTTCTGAGGTATCATCAGAAGGTCAGTAATAGCCTCCCACTACGTCATACACCAACGTCATTCACCTCACTTCCTGTCCTCACGTAGGCCTGGTATCATGTCACGTCATCACAAGAGGGTGAGAGACATACAATAAGATCGTTTGATAGGGGGACAGACCCATGTAACTTTTATTACAGCAGCATAGTGTTACAGTTGTTCATTGTTGTTAGTCTCTTACTGTGCCTAATTCATAAATTATGCATTATCAGAAGTAGGTTTACATGGGAAAAGACAGCCAAAATTAAGAATGCAGAAATTACACTAATAGTTCCAAATAATTTAATTATAGATCATTACAAAGTTCCTGAATCTTTACTACATTGCTTTTATTTATCCTTAACTTTACAAAAGGAATAAAACTGTCTGACAAGGATGCCATCATAACTAAATTTCACTTACTTAGAAAAATTGCTTTATTTAAAATGAATGTATCTTCATTTGTATGAATTGGCCTTCATTGGCCAATCATTACATTGTCTAAAAATTTTTTTAACTGCTTATGAATATGTTTTTATTTCACATCAAACTTTAATAGTCAGGATACAATATTAACTTAATATTTAAATCTGCATATAGTCTAAAATCATAACTGTTTAAATCTGAGTCACCTTAACAACACCTTAGCAACATAAAATTTTATCTTATCACAGATATTTTTCTTCACTTATTTAAAAATAGGAGAGGATGTTTGGTGTACTATTGTTTTTAACTAAGGGTGCCAGATTATCTCTTCCCATATTGGATATAAAGTTATTTTCATCCCTTTTCCCTTTTGCTGCTAAAGTAGAACTCGTGAAAGCAGAATATTGCCATTAAGTGATCTCTAGGATCTGTTTTATGTGAACATAAAGTCATATGCACCATTCCCAATAAAACCATCTGTTTCAACACTCAAATCCAAACTAGGATGTATCTCTGTCTACCTTACAAAAGTATTATTATCTCTCTAGCTAGTAAATAAAAGCCAAATTGGAGACTAATATTTAAATTTTTTAATTACTCGAGTCATTAAAAATCAAATTATGGTCTTACAAATCCTGTATTTCTATTTAAAATCTTTAATGGTTTGAATGATATATCATTTAAAAACCAATGTTTCAATGAGAATTATTTTTTCTGATTTTTTAAAAATATGTTATTTTATGCAACATTTTATATTGATTACATTTTTCCATTCTGAAACCATGTTACAAAGATTATAGGTGTCAGTAACATCAAAGTTAAAATAAAATGTATTTAATGAAGTGATTAATTCACTGAAATACATACATTTGAAAATTAGATTGTTAAGTACTTTCTCTATTACAATATTTTAACTGAGGTAGGTATTTTTAAATGCACAGAAAGATGATCAATCAGCTTGTTAGATTCTCTCCTACACATATTTTGCCTTTAAAAAAGGAGGAGGTGGTATTTTAAATGTCAAATTATTCATGCAATATCAAGGTTCAGGTTTAGAAATGCATAGTTGACAGAAAAGTCTTACAATTTTCGCAGTATATTTGCCATATCCTAGCAATATATATGCTGAGTTTCTGTATATAGTCTTTAAATTTCATACTTCAGTGCCATATACTCCATGACAAGTATCAGTTATGGTTTCTACAGCAACTCTATCTGGTTGCATTACTCTTGGAAATATAAAAGTTGATATTGTGTTCAAAAATGATACTTGCAAGTAAGGCAGTCAAGTAACAGCTGTTGTGGAAACCATAACTTTATAGTCCTTGACTTATATAATTAAAAAAAATTCTGAGCTTCATTATATATAAAGTAAATATCATTCCATTTTTAGTGAGCACCAAAAATGTACAAGGAGACACTATACAAAATATAAAGTTGTAAACATACATATATATAGAATGATCAAAGAAGCAGTTCATTTTTTCCTCAAGGGAAATTCACATTCACATGAAGGGTAATTGATTAGCGGTTAACTGGCTATTCCTTTTTTTGTCATGGGTCCTTAGAACCAATCCCAGGTTAGGTGATTCACTAGGAAGACTCACAAACTTCAGCATATAGTAATACTCAAGAAATGAATATCTTCTATTGTAACAAGTACCTTCATTATAAGGTACCTTATAACAAAAAGATATAAAGTAAAATCAGCAAAGGGAAAGGCTCATGGGACAGTCTCTTGAGGAAACTAGGCAAAGTTTTCAAGAGTCTTCTCCCAGTTGAGTTACAAGGGATGAACTTAATTCTTTCAGCAACAAATTGTTATCTACCAGGGAAGCTCATTAGAGACTCAGAGCCCAAGGTTTTATTGGGATCACATATACACCTTCTACTTAGTGCATACCTGCATCCCAAACTCACAGAGCAAAATAGATATTCAGCATAAGCCATATTGTTTGTACAAACAATCTAGGTACAGTGAACCACTCATATTATTTAGGGAAAGTTTCATATCAGTGTGAGGAACTGTTACCATGCCACTTCCCAGATAACCTGCCCAGGGCTAAACTTGCAAGCAGGCCTTCCTTAAGGGTAACAGTCCCAAACCTGCTACATTATCTCTTTTCTGCACAGATTCTATTTCCTAATTAATATACACATATGCAGAAATACCACTACACTTTTTCTAAGATGCCATTGTTAATGCTTTTGGGGAAATTTAAATGCCATTTTCTATTTGTCTATGGCTATAGTTAAAGAAACTTAGAGAACTTGGTAGTCATTTCCATAAAATTCAAAAGCAGCTTTACCAATGCCTAAAACCCAGGCCATTTCTTAACACTTTGCTGTGGTCATTCAAAATTCTTCTTAATACTTTCTTTGAGACAGTCCTTACTCCAGTGGTCTTTTGGGCAAATGATGGCAACTTGTTTTGCAGTGGAGGGAATGAACATCGGGTGGGTAATGGTCCTCTGTAACTACCACTCTTTCTGCATAGGTAAGAGAACAGACCAGAGAGCCCACAGTTGTAGTACTAATATTTAATAAGTATTTTTTAAATGTACTAGTTCTTTTTATATATAGGATCCAGGCTGATTAAAGTTGCTTCAGGTCCTATGAAGCAGTGTGGAGGTTGGCACCATATCTATAGAAAGCCTAATGTATGAAAGTTGTTATGCCTTTTGAAAAATTTACTAATAAATATGCTCATTTTTGCTAGATAAATTTGTTACTGGGATATAGATTTCTTAGAACTGTACCTAATTTAGAAAGGTAAATTTTTTTCTTTTTTTTTTAATTTAAATTCAATTAGCCAACATATGGTACATCATTAGTTTCAGATGCAGAAAGGTAATTTTTAAAAATTTATTCCAACATGCTTGTGGACAGAAGTTAATAGATTATTGCTTGTTGGCTGTGTGCAAACTCTTTGAGTCATTTAAGCCAGTAAATTTTATCCCAACGCATAAAAAGTCCTGTTACTAGTTAAGCCATCTCCCTGTCATTTGCAGAAGAATAGCAGTAAAAATTTTCCCTTCTTCAGTCAGAGATCAACTTTGTAATTCTGTGATTAAATTGAATGTAGACAAATTTGATTTTGGTCTTATTTTATTTCTAAAACTAAAAAAAAAGGTAAAGTGGTTAGTGAATTTAAATCACCCAGTATGGATATGGTAACAACATGATCTGATTTGCTTTGTGGATGTAACTTCCTCTTAATTTTTAGAAAATATTAATCTTTCCTAAAACCAAAATGTATAAGACTTTATAAGCAGAACCAATATTCTATCAAGTTTGCATAATTCAGAGTGAATTTTGTAATTGGTTTAACATATTACATAATGTAATTTGATGAAGTTGTTTAAAATATCAGGTATATTTATAATACTGTCTTTCTAAAATAGGGTCATAGTTTTCCTTTTTCTCCTTCACTCTGCCAAATTTAAGTACCATTAGAAAAGAAGAAAGTGCTTTTCTGTAAATTAACAGGTAGAGCATAAGAAGGAACTTCTTGCATTCTCCAAATGACTTTTCTAGCACAGACTGTCCTTGAGTAGTCTAGATATCTAGTGATAGATATTGCTGTCTTCCAAGTTCCTTCTTTGATTCAAAATGCACCTTATCATTAAAATATTCTAACAGAAAGGTTGAAAAAAATTAAAAATGTATTGATTAGTGCCTTGTGTCAGTTTCATAAAAATTACCTAATTTCTTTTCGTACCTGGGGGGATGAAGTATACTTTCATCATTTTATAGATGAGGTAACTGAGACTCAGAAAGGTGGAAGAGTTTGCCCGAAAGCATAGAGCATGTATGTGACTGGAGTTGGGACTGAAACCCAGGTATTCTTTCTACGAAAATGAAAGGCTGGTAGAATTTTTGAGATGGTTAAGAATGTTCAGTTTTATTTAGTTTAACTCCCTTATCCTATATGTAGGTAAATCAAGATTCAGAATTGCCCAAAGATGAAAGGTAGTTTGTGGCAAAGCCAGAAACAGAATCTAATTCAGTGGTTCATTTATTATCTCTACCCTTGGCTTCAGTGACTCTTCACAATCTTAGCTTTATTCCTGCATTACTGATCTTTCCTTATCAACCTCCTTGCCTTGGTCCTCTTCTCTTCTCTGCACTTTGTCCATTGGTGGTCTCATCCAGTTTCATGACTTTAAATGCCAGCTGACGATTTCCACATTCACTTGTTCAGTCCATACCTGACTCCTGGGTTGCAGACCCTTGTAGCCAACTTCCTACCTGAGATCTCCACTCAGGTGTCTAATAAATATCTTAAACTAAATCTGTCCAAAACTAACAGACTTTTGTTTTCCCTAGCAAATCTGTTCTTCCCACTGCTCTTTCCATCTCAGTTGATGGCAACACCATCCTTTCAGTTACTCAGGCCAAGACACCCTGGAGTCTTCACTCTGTATATAATGCACAGGAAAACCATTTTGGCTCTATCTTTATCTATCTTTAGAATATACACAGAATTCAACCACTTCTTACCACCACTTACTGCTGTCTTCTGAATCACTAGACTGGTTCTTTAAAAATGTTAAATTAGATCCTGTTACTCCTTCCAGAACCTTGCAATGATTCCCCATTTTCTTCAGAGTAAAAATCAAAGACCTTACAGTGCAAGAGTTTGTGAGGATGACAACATTTTGCTAAATTACTATCTATCATTTCTCTTCCTCACTAGAATGTAAACTCTGTGAAGGTAGGACTCTGTCTTATTTTGTTTACTACTATGTCCTAAGCACTATGTGCCTAGCACATAGGTGTTCGATCCATTATTTGTCAAATTTGAATTATTGCATTCATTTAATATTCATTGAGTTCATATTATATGTCAGACCAGTGCTGGATACAGCGATTAGTTATGGTCTCTGCCTTCATGAAGCTTTCAAGAAGTGGACACTCACTCTCAGATACTGACTCAGTTGGTCTTCTGTGTATTCCAAACATCTGTATTTTTTAAATTATCACAGACTATTTTGAAACACAGCGTATGTCAAAAGCTTGTTCTGTATGTCTATACCTCATACCTGTAGAAATAGATTTATTCTCAAGAATATATCATTAGGAAATTCAGCAGTAACTTAGTCCCTAAAGGTTGTTAAATAATCCTAGCCAGGAAATAATTAGGGGGAAAAGACCAAATAAACACTCTAGGAAGTGTATATTGTGCAAACACCTCTTTCATGTTAATGCCAGTTTCCAGTGATCTTATCTCTCAGATCTAATGGTTTAATGGATCTAGACTTTTTCTTTTCCCTATCTGGCTCTTTTTCAGCTACTTTCACATTGTTTGCCCAATAATGGACTGGCAGAAAGACGTAGAAGTCAGGAGGATTAAGTTATTTTCCCAACAATGAAACTGAGTTGGTAGTCTCACTGGAGCTTGGGTTCCTTATCTTAAAATGAAGGTTTGGACTAAATTAAACTAAAACTCCCTTTGCTCCAATATTTTAGGATTCTGATTTCAATTTCTACAGCAGTTATAATTAATAATAGTAATAGAAATAATACTCTTCTTAATATAATTTTGAAGGAAAAATTAGTCATTCTTCCCATTATAGAAATCTTTGGTGTTTCCAAGTTAATGTACCATAAAGAAAAGTCTTGCATCTAAAACATAATTGTGTTTAAGTCATTTTCTGGTTTTTGCTAATTTCAGTTTGATGAATCAACATGGCTCTTTGGAAAGTCAAATCAACAAAGAAACTACATTTCTGATTACATTTCAGAACAAACAGAAAAAATACTTTCATAATGATTCCCATTATTTCTCCTTCAGTATACTTAAAGGATCTGACATAGTCTCATTAACATGCTTACTATGTGAGTGTGGGCTACCTAACAGAATCTCTGGGGAAGAAGAGAGGGTGTGATGTGGAGGTGAAGAGGATATGCCTATCATATGATAAGGTTTCCAAATGACTCTGATATCTACCATCACAACCCCCCAGCCACAACTCCTCATTTGAGAATCACTCTTCTTAAGATTACAAAGATATACACACACCTTAACTAATCCAATACCAACACTTCATCTGCATTCCAAAATAAAGAACTACTCTATTTAGGTGTGTATATTCTTTAAGCATTCTATTGCACATTACCTGAATTCAAAAGATAATTTATATGTGGTACATTATTGTCTACTGTTCTGAACATCATGAAGGGGAAAATAACTGGCACATTACATTGAACAGTTCATGCAGACTCTATTCCAAACAAAGATAGCTCTACTTCAAATAAGTTACTTCTTTGGAATCTAAGCAAAGTTGGAATATAACCACTGTATAAATAAATCATGTTATTTTTAGACAGTATGCCTTTTGAGTACAGCATATTCTGTAGTTTCTACTCCAACTAGGATAAATGAGGAAGTGTGCAGCAAATATTTTTAAGATGAAAATTTCAGTCTTTTGGAAGTGTCCTGACAATAACTATTTTCAGGTTATTGAATCATGAGAACAGTATAGAATAATTAAGAGTGTATACTCTGAAGTCAGAGTACCTGGTTTGGAATTATAGCTCTCCTACCACTTATTAGCTCTATAATCTCAGGCAAATAACTTAATCTGTGTAAGTTTCAATTGCATCACCTGTAAAATGGAGATCAAATCATGTTTACCTTAATGTTAATTTTGGGTTTTATGAGCCAGTGCGCATAAAGTTTAGCACAGTGATGAACTTCTAATAAGCCATTATATAAATAAAACTTTACTTTTAGAATTAAAAACTAAAGATAGTGGCAATTCACATGTTTTTTTTTTTTTTTAGAACATAAACCCTCTTATAATCTGTGATAATACAGGCTTTGCAAAAATGAGGCTTTTAGTTGCTAATTTATATGAGTTGACCCCAAATCCTGTTCAGTTATTAGCTATTCGACCTTCAATTAGTCTTTGGTTGTTGGACACAAATATTAGTTTTCCTCTAGTATGATGATTTTAGTTTATTTACATTAAAATTTTTTTCATCTGTCACTAACAGAAAAAATAAAACTTCTGCACAAAGCAGTGAATAGAGTTGCAAAGAGTGTTTCTCAAGTTTTCATGCACATATGAAAGAATCACTTGGAGATAAAAACCTTAGAATTTCAGACCCAATGCCCCCATCATTTGAAGTAAGCCCCAGGAATCAGCATTTTTATCCCTCCACTCTCCCAGTTGATTCTGATGAAAGTGGGTCCTAGGAACACACTTTGAGAAGCATTTATGTACAAAATAGCATAAGTAGCAGTTAGAAGACTATTGTTATGAATCTGGCTTTGCCACAGAGTCTAGCTTTGCCTGCTAATGATTTAACTTATACTTTGACAATATGAGAATGTGCATCATGTTGAGCTTTTTGAAAGTCAGAATATAAATTAAGGAGTTCTATATATTTGAAGACTGTGTAATAAAGAACAAAATTCATGAGCCTAGGAATCATGACTAGATGTTTAGTGCCAACTCTGTCACTTTGTAGTCTAATGATTGGGTAAGTTATACAATGTCTGTGGATCCTAGTTTCTCCATCTTTAGAATAGAATTAATACCATATTCACCAAGTATGTCATAGCTCATTGCTATATATCCAGCGTGAGAGCAGTGTAGTACATAGTAGGTCTCAATAACTGTTAACTGGACAAACAACATTATTTGAAATGATGTAATAAATTCTGGGAATAACAAACAAAAGTGGCACAGCACCCTCCCTCCAGAAGCTCATGGTCTGGGGGAAAGAGACATACACAGATATTGCAGCATACCTAAATGAAGATCAACTGAGGCAATGTCATGACGCGCAATAGGAGTCAGAAGGTGATGGTGGCACTTGGAGAGAACCACGGTAAGAACGCAAAGAGCTCTGAAAGGGATCTGTTAACCCTTTAAAGCATTTTCTTCAGAGGTCTCTGCCCTGTTGGAAGTTGAGGCCATGCTAACGTATGTTTGACCACATGGTGTGTTGGTACAGGTCCGATTCCCATCGCACTTCAGTTCAGATCTCAAGGACCTTCTAAGGAACCTGCTACAGGTGGATTTGACGAAGCGGTTTGGAAACCTGAAGAATGGTGTGAGTGATATAAAAACTCACAAGTGGTTTGCCACCACAGATTGGATTGCTATTTACCAGAGGAAGGTGAGCCGTTTCTTTAATTTAAAAGCTTTTACAAGTTGGTATTTAAATTATATATAACAGAGATATTTTCAGCTTAACACATGATTTTAATTTTTTTTACCTTTGAATTATTCCTATGCAGGACTTAAGGGACATTTCCAGCCCACAACTTAAAAATGAGTTTTCTCCCTGATAAAAGAGAAAGCATATTCTATTTTGACCATCAACCTGAAATGTTTTCAGTGTCAAATTTTTCCTACCCATGCCTCTTATTCTTTACAATATCATGGTAATTAAACAGTAGACAGTGTCCCAAAGGTTTGCATTTCGACACTGGTATGAAGCCACATTAGAAAGACAACATATAAAGAAATGTAGTCTCCCACCCGGAATTGGCACAAGCTAGATTTAATAACATTTAATAGCTAGATTCATCAGATATTTTTCAGTCTTTGTCGCTTCACCTTTCTATCAAATTGAGACATTTAAGTAAAGATTTTGCTGTGCAGAATTACCTTTATCTCTCCTTTGCTTCTTAAATGCCCAGTTAAAGATAATTTGTATTTATAAAGTGTTTACATCTTGAATATATTTTTTCTCTTTTTTTTTTCATAAAACCAAAACTCCTAATGTTTCAGAGACTTGCCATATTGCTCTGCAGCACGAGTGAATTTCCTTAGGAAAAAAATGTAAATGCTGTAATTGAATATTAATAGCACAGTTTTCTGAGTTTATATCTTTTAGAAAAAATTATAAAAACAAAGATTAAAAGAATTTAATAATGCAGCAAAGACCAAAACAATGTGAGTGCAGTAGTCTCTGCATCTCATAAGATAGGTTCAGAAACTCCCTAGCCATTAAATCATGAAACAGCCCTTAGCATCATTACCTCAGCTGGATGTGTTGTATAGCCAAGAGCAATTCTATTTGGGTGACTTAGTGAATCTGTATTTTCTTTTAGTGCTTTTTGATCTGACTTCTTTTTTGTTGATGCTTCATAATTAGCTAATTATTCTCTCAGCATTTGTTGAATGAATAATCCTTATTTGGCCCCTTATTTGAAATTCCACCTTTACTAATGCTAATTTATTATATATTTATATATTTCAGTCTGTTCCTGAACTTTATTTTTATGAGTTCCTTTTGTCTATTCTTGTACTGTACACTTTACCGTTTTATATAGCTTTATGGTGTTTTTTTAATTTTCAAAATATATATTTGATCTGTGGAATTCCTTTAAATATTCATGGAAAAGAATACATAATTCAGATTTTTTATAGTTTTATTGTATGAAAATACACAAAACAAAATTTGCTATCCTGGCCATTTGTAAGTGTACAGTTCAGTGGCATTAAGTACATTCACACTGTTCTGTCGCCATCACCACCATCCCTCTCCAGAATTCTTTCATCTTGCAAAATTAGAACTCTGTACCCATTAAACAATAACTCCCTGTTTTATTAGTCTTTCCAAATACTTATATTGTATTTGGGGCTCTTAATTGGGATAACAGTATATTAATTAGAAGAGAATCAAAATCTTGAAAATTCCTCATAATGAACATGTTATATTTCTACATTTATTCAAATATTTTCTGTCATTCGGTAAAGTCTTAGAGAGCTCTGCCCCATATAGGTCCAATTTCTTTCTTAAAGAACCAAAATCTCTACTTCACTATGAATGGAACCTTTATGGAACCTAATTTAAAATAATAATAATAAATTCCTCAAAAAACTAAAGTTATTCCTTAAATTTATACATTGATTGCTATTGCAAATGCATTTGCTTTCCCATTATAGTGGAATATAGGGGGAAACATAATTTCTATGTTTGTGTTGTAACTGGCCACCTTACTAAATCCTGTTGTTGATTTCCGTAGGTTTTTCAGTGATTCCCTTGCATTTTATTGATAAATAATTACAGTGGGCAGAGATATCATTTGCCTCTACTTTTTCAATATTTATATCTTTTATTTCCATTTTGCTCTATTGTATATGGTAGAATGTCTAAAATAATATTTTTAAAGAGTAGGACTGTTGAGCTGTATTGTCTTATTCCTGTTTTGAATGGGAATGCCTTTCATGTTTTAGCTCCAAATATGAAGTTAGCTGTTTGCCTTGGATAAATATCCTTGATCAGGCTAAGAAAATATCAAAAAAAGACAACAAAAAACATACCAAAAAAAGAATATCCTTGATTCCTAGTTTATTGTGCTTTATCTTCTTTGACATATTAGCATGATGAATTATATCAATGAGATATCCTCACATTCCTGAACACCATTTAATCTTGAGGTATTATTATTATAATACCTGCAAAATATTATTTAAAATACGCAAAATCAATTTGCTAAAATTTTATTTAGGATCTTTGCTTCTATAGTCATAAGTTTTACTGACCTGCAGTTTTTGTTTTTCCGGAGTTGATTCCATGTCTTTTTATTCCTTGGGAAACTTGAGGAAATAAGAATTAACTTGGAAATTTTAACAAACTAATTTTTCTTTCCTTGAATGAAAATGTTGAGATTAATAGCAAACCTATTGTTTGCTGCTTTTTGTAATGCTGTTATCATTTAGGGACTTAAAGGCATTTAAAGATGCTACCAGGGGCGCCTGGGTGGCTCAGTCGTTAAGCGTCTGCCTTCGGCTCAGGTCATGATCCCGGGATCCTGGGATCGAGTCCCGCATCGGGCTCCCTGCTCAGCAGGAAGCCTGCTTCTCCCTCTCCCATTCTCCCTGCTTGTGTTCCTTCTCTGTCCGTGTCTCTCTCTGTCAAATAAATAAAATCTCCAAAAAAAATTTAAATAGATGCTACCATATAGTAATAGTGGGAATTTATTTTCCTTAGTGTTTAGAAACTCCCAGGCATTCGTTTTTCCTCTTTATTATTCCAATACATGTGTTCCCCTCCCACACACCACCACCACACAGTTAACTCAAGTCTTAACACTGTCTACCTGGAGATAGCATCAGACTCCATAGGTTGAGGGCTCAGTCCTCTAAGAGTGCCCCCCACCCACCTTCACTTCAGACATTCATCACAAGTCTAGTCACCTGTGCTTTTGACTAAGAAGCTATAGATCAGAGGTTCCCACAAACCCCTCCTGGGTTTCGATTACTTTGATAGAGCGGCTCACAACTCAGAAACTTTACTTACTATTACCAGTTTATTATAAAAGAATGTAACTCAGGAACAGCCAGATGGAAGAGATGCATAGGACATGTATGTGGAAGGGGCTCAGAGCTTCCTGCTGTGTCTTCAGGCACACCACTCTCCCCAAATCCCCATTTGTTCATCAACCTGGAAGCTCTCTAAACCCCATCCTTTTGAAGTTTTATGCCTTCATTACGTAGGCATGATTGTTTAAATCATTGGCCATTGGCGACTGAGCTTAGCCTCTAGCCCCTCTTGTCTCCTGGAGGTCAGGGGGTAAGACTGAAAGTTCTGAGTGTCTAACCAGCGCCCATCCTTAGGTTGGCTAGGGGCTTTCCAAAAGTCACCTCATTAACATAACATTTATGAAATCCAAGAGTTTAAAGAGTTCTGTGCTGGGGACTAGGACGAAGACCAAATTTATTATAATCATAATATCATATCACACTTAGGTTTCCTTCTCAATTACAGGTTGAAGCACCATTCATACCAAAGTTCAGAGGCTCTGGAGATACCAGCAACTTTGATGACTATGAAGAAGAAGATATCCGTGTCTCTATAACAGAAAAATGTGCAAAAGAATTTTGTGAATTTTAAAGCTGAGCAACAAGATAACATCAGAGCTTACACTCAGTCTTTGCACTCTGTTGAGAGATACGGTGGAGCTGAGACCGTCCTTGTTGAAGCAGTTACCTAGTTCCGTCATTCCAGCGACTGAGTGAGGTCTTTATTGCCATCCGTGTGTGCGCTCTGCATCCACCTATGTAACAAGGCACCGCTAAGCAAAGCATTATCTGTGCCATAACACACAACTAGACACTTTCCTGCTTCCCTTTGGTTTGTCTTTCTCCTCCCCTACATCCATTTCTTCCTTTTTTCATTTTCATCAGTTTTTCTCCAAACAGTGCTCCATTTTATTTTGTTGGTGTTTCAGATGGGCAGTGTTATGGCTCTGTGATATTTGAAAGGAAGGATGAGTGTTGCCTTCGGTAGTTCTTGCCATTATTTTTGTTGGTCAGTGGCTTGAGGCTATACTTCCAATAACTGTTTTTACTTTGAGTAGCTCAGACTCAGTTTTGCCAAAACTTTTGACAATTTTTGAAGACAGAATGTCTTATCAACAAGGCAGTTTATACAAAACAAAACAATAACTTTCCTAGAATTCACTGTTCTGGCAAGACACTTGGGCAGACTAACATAGAGTAGCTAGACCCAGCAATTTGGATTCCTAGAGATCAGAGGCTCTATTTCTCTTCACTACCTTTTGTATCATCTTCCCCTCGAGTAATTAAGTGACCAGCTGTGCAGTGTGACAAATGTGTCTCATTCACAGGAAAAACTGATGCTATGGATCATCGCTTGGTACCAGCCTTTATGTAGGTATTAGAGCTAGCTCTAAGATTTCTAAACCTTCACTCCTCCATAAGGGTTTTAGCCAGTATTTTAACAGAACGTGACTGATGAAGAAAGTGACAATTTTTTTAGTTTCTCAAATAGTCCTCATGGTAAGCTTTTTAAAGGAAAAGAAATGAACTAAAAACATTAATGCGGACAAATACTTCGCTGAGTCAAACAAATGGCTTGATACTTGTAAACGGTATAGAGATGTTCTTATTTATATGAGGTTTTTGTTTGTTTGTTTTGTTTTGCTTTGTTTTGTCACAGTTAAGAACAAAAGGAATTATTGCCAGGTTATTCCGGTATAATCTATATGTCAGCCTGAGGTGGAGGCGCTGTGGAAGCTTCGGCTTTCATCCTGTGCCTCATCAACGAGGAAAAGGGACGAAGTTTTTAAAACTGCCACAGTTGTATTTTAATTTTGAGGTGTGATATTTTTAGACATGTCAGAATTTCAAGCCTCTTTTCTTTCAGGAAACAGAATGTATGATCATGCAGATACAATTTTAGTATTTGAGTTTAATTTTTTTATACTTCCTTGCCAACAAAATTGCTGTCACGTGGAAATTTCAAGCACTTTTGCACATTTAGTTCAATGTTTGTTGAGAATCCATGGCTTACCTCCGTTTTTTAAATATTTTTTTCCTTGCTTTTAAATTTTGCCATCTGATTTTATCTCCGTGTGTCAGTGACCTATCTTAAAACAACACACCGAAAGAGTCGAAAATAAACTGTGTTCATTTTTTATGATCAATTTACATGCATATAAGTTGTTTTTAATCAAACCGATCTTAGTGTAGATAAGCATTCTATTTGCTTCATTATTGGTGCAGGTCACTGACTCTACTTCTTTTCCTCTGTACCCTTGTAAAACCTTTGAAGACATTTAAAAAAGCCTGTCTGGAATATTCTCTGCATCAATCTGTACATCTTTTGGTTGTCAAGTGTTTTTGCATGGTTATGTCATTTAAAAGCTGATACTGATTTCAGTTGGTCCACCTATATTTAAAATGTGCAACAAAAATATGAAATACTTCGCTGTATCAAGTTTTATGTGACAAAAATATATCATCATGTTAATAAATTTAAAACATCACATGTATAAAATATTTTAATTAGTTTTTGGCCCAAGAACATGCTGATCATTGTATTCTATGTGTATGCTACAAATTCTATGGTAGCTTTATTGTATATTATTGTAAAATTATTTTAATAAATCATGGGGATGACAATTTGATTATTACATTTTAGTTTTCAGCAATTAAAAAGATTTCTGTAAGTTCTAAAAAAAAAATGTTTTAAATAAAATTACTATTGCCCTGCACAACTTGCTGTAAACTCTGCCTAGGTAGATCACCCCTAGGCGTACATTGGTTTTGAGGGCTATTTCGCCATGCCCATTTTACTCTCCATTTAAAGGACATGAGCAAGCTTTCAGATATGTCAAGGGAGTCTATTTCCAGCCAATCAAGTACACTGGATTAGAATATCTTAAAGTTATATAAAACTCACAGTTTTAGCCACAATTTAGCCAAGAACAAGATAAAAACTTGAATAAGAAATAAGTGGAATGAATCAGTATTTAACCTCAGATTACATTATTTGAAACAGAAGAAATTACATTTTTACTCAGTAAATAATAAGGAGATGGCATTGCAGAGGAAGGACCCCCTGATTCGAAGTCAAAGACATCTGGGTCTCAGGCTGGTCTGTCACAGTCAGCATGACCTTGGCCTTAGCTCTTCAAAATGAGTTCCATTAGGCAGTTTCTAAGGTCTTTTCTAATTTTCACATGTCATGACAAGTTTCTTTTTATTTGACAGTTTGAAGGGATAATGTGCTTTGAAGTAAGTCTTGGTAAGGCGATATTTTAGGGCCTTCCTTCTCTTTCTTCTCCTTATCTCTTACAGGGTTCTTACAGTTTTTTTGAATATCATGAGGACCTCATGTCTGTTTTGATTCCTTCCTCTTTCACTGATGCTAAATATCCAATTGATATCAAACTGTCAACCTACCAAAAAAAGATATTGTGGCTTGTGGGTATTGCTGTCTTGTTTTTGATATGTTCTTGTATTGACTGCCCATTGGCCTGAAAATACTCATCGTAAGCCTAAAAAAACAAAAACAAAAAAAAAATTTTTTTTCTTTCCCACTGACTGTTTTATCTGCTTGTTGTAAGACTCAAATGAAATAATGTATGTGAAAGCACCTTGTAAACTGTAACCTATCAATGTAAAATGTTAAGGTGTGTTGTTATTTCATTAATTAATTCTTTGTTTAGAATGGAATTTCCTATGCACTACTGTAGCTAGGAAATGCTGAAAACAACTGTGTTTTTTAATTAATCATAACAGCAAAATTAAAGTATCTTCAAAGGATAAAACAGTATATTAAGTCTTGTGTTCTATCTGGTGCCCTTATCTCCTGATTCCTTCTCTGCAGGTACTACAGATGCTTATAGATTCCAGTTTGTATGTGTTGGGTTGGTCTGTGGTGGTGGGAACAGAGTAATAGGGGAGAAACGTCCACCAATCAGGTCCAGCTCAGTGTATATTAAGAAACTACTAGATTCATTCCATAGTTTCTAAAAAGTGTTTCTACTTCTTCCTCATGCCATTAGTCCAAATTACTCTTAACAGAATGTTGAAAATATTCATATTTAAATGATTGACACTGCAAGAGACCTCATCCTTGTATTGGAACAATAAACTATGAATTTTTACTTCCTTCTTTCAGAAGTGTTGAGTTCACATTACGTCTTATGATTCCAGCCAGGTTGATTAGTGTGTGTTTCTACACTTGTCCTTGAACTCAAGAAATAATGTTTTAGGTAATTATTTTAACAGCTTACCATTTTTCATCGTTAGGATTGTTACTGTAAATATTTATAAATATTGATGTACTTTATAACACTGTGTTTACTATTTTTATACTGGTGCTCGCTTTATTTTATCACTATCAGGGCTTAACACAAAATGCCAGTTTTCTCATTTCCTTATACAACTAATTACAAAAATCTAGGCATATCTTCACTCCAAATCATCATTTGAAATCCATTTAAATTTTCTCTTATGCATAAATATTGGATGTGAAGTTAAATACTTTCATTTTAGTTTTCTTGAACATTTTCTATATGCCTTATTTCATAGCCTTTGATAAGGGCTCTCTGATGAGGGCTGACTTGTGTTTCTTCAGAATTCATATGTTGAAGTCCTAACTCTCCCTGCTATAGCTCAGAATATGACTATATTTGAAGGGAGGGCCTTTATTTTTTTATTTTTTTAAGATATTTATTTATTTGAGAGAGAACAAGCATGAGCAGTTGCAGGGGAGGCACAGAGGGAGAGGGAGAAGCAGGCTCTCCACTGAGCAGGGAGCCTGACGCCAACACCAGGCTCGATCCCAGGACCCCGGGATCATGACCTGTGCTGAAGGCAGATGCTAAACCGACTGAGCCACCCAGGTGCCCCTGAAGGTAGGACCTTTAATTAGGGTAAAATCCTATGGATGGGCCCTAATCTGATAACTGGTGAATTTTTAAGAAGAGATTGGGACGTAAAGAATGCAGGCCCAGAAAAGACCATGTGGAGACATAAGAGGGAGATGGCCATCTACAAGCCAAGGAGAGAGGATTCAAAAGAAGCCAACCCTGCTAGCAATTTGACCTTGGACTTCTAGCCCCTATAACTGTGAGAAAATAAGTTCGTGTTGTTTAATCTGCCCGCTCTGTGGTAAAAAAAACAAAAAAACAAAAAACTAGTACACCCACCAAGGGTACTCCTGTGTGTACACTGTATTCCCCTGGTGAAGGGCTTGCACTGATCTCACTTCAAATGCTTTATATTTGGCCCAAATTGAAATAACGTACCATAAGCAAAAAACAAGCAAAAAAAAAAAAAAAACTGTCAGTGTGGTCACAAACCTCAGTGCACCTGCTGCCTTCTATTTTTTTCTGGAATATAAGCAGGAAACAGAAAATAGTAGCTACTGAGCATAGGGGAAAGCATGGGTAGCTGAAACCACTTCTAACTCCTGGTCAGACTTACTCTTGCTATCAAGCTATCTTCTTGAAGCTGTGCTAATACAACCTAAAACTGAGCAAATCATTAAATTTAGAGTCTCTGCCATCTCTTAATGGTGACGTTAATGAAATGGCCAAAAGGAAAGTTGGAATGGGGATAAAGTGTTGGTGAATAAACCGTAGTTGGTTCGTCCTCTGATTATTCAGTGGTAGTAATTGTCACCGTAAATTACCTCAATGTGTTAATTTTCTATTGCTACTATAACAAATTGCCATAAACTTAGTGGCTTAAAACAACATAAATGTATTATCTTACAGCTCTGGAAGTCTGGCATCAAAAATGAGTCTCATTGGGTTAAAATCAATGTATCAGCAAGACTGTATTCTTTCTAGAGGCTCTAGGGGAGAATCTGTTTCTTTTCTAGCTTCTAGAAGCTGCTCACTTTCCTTGACTTGTGACCCCATTCCTCCATCTTCAAAGCCAGCAATATTGGGCTGAGTCTTTATGTTGCATCCCTCTAACCTCCTCTTCCACCTCCCTCTTTCACTTTTAAAGGCCCTTGTGACTATGCTGAGCCACTTGGATGTCCAGGCTATTCACACTATTATAAGATCAGCTAATAAGCAACCTTAATTGCCCTTTGCCATATAACTTATCACATTCACAGGTTCTGGGGATTTGGGCATGAACATATCTGGGGCAGAGGGAGAAGAGGGAGAAATTATTCTGCCTACCACACTTACTAATGTCATTTTAGGTGGAAAATATGATTATCTGAAAGGCAGAAGTAGAGACAATCTTTTCACAACTCAGACAGAAGCTAGACTTAAACAGATTTTCCTGAAGTGGAGTGACTAGCAGGCAGTGCATTTTCAAGGACATTGTCGGGGAACTTGAGTAGCAAATCAGCTCTGAATACCTTGAAAGATACTCAATATCACTACACTATTCACTGGCACATTGCAAACTAAAACCACAATTGGACATCACTACACACCCACAGAAAGACTAAAATTAATAACACTGATAATGCCAAGTGTTGGTGAGGCTGGAGAGCAACTGGATGGAATGGTCATGCATTGCCAGTGGGAATGTAAAATGGCACCGTTTGGCAGTCCATATATAGTTAACCATTCACTTATATGATTGCCCATTCTACTTCTAGGTATTTACCCAAGATAATGAAAACATTTGTTTATACAAAGACATAAATGTTCAGCAACTTTGTAACAGTCCCAAAATGAGAACAATTCAAACAAACAGCAGCAGATGAACAGATCAGCAAATGGCACTATATCCATGCAATTAAATACTACTCACCAGTAAAAAGGAACAAGCTACTGATAGGAGCGGCAACATGAGTGGCATCTAAAAGCATTTTGATTGTCTACACTTGCCAAAACGCATTGAACTATGTACTTAAAATGAGTACATTATACCTTTGTAAAGATGATTTAAAAAAAAAAAACAATTGTGCAAAGGAAACAAATTTTAGAGTAGATGATGATTAAAATAGAAGGTTAGTGATCTGGAAGATAGAGTTTAGGAAATCTCTCAGAATTTATACTCAAATGGTAGAGATAGAAAAATATGAGAGAAAAGTTAAGAAACATGGGAAGTCAGCCTTGAGACATAATTGTCTGGTTTAAAAAAAAAAAGGAGACATAAAAATGGAAAATAATGTCTCCCAAGTTCTGAGTAACTTTTTTTTAATTTAAAATTATATCTGCCCCCCCCACCCCCACAAGCAAACGGCTGTTTCATCGCAAGGTATGGCACATTCGTTCCAAGGCACCTTAGCCCTCTAGCACCCAGCTAGGTCTGACCAGTGAGAAGTGATGGTAACACATAGGAGGGAGCAGAAAGGTATAACCAGAGTGTTTCCCTCCTTCTTTCTCTCTGTGTTCTGTACCATCTCTGGAGTCTTCTCTATTGTCCCAGCCTGGTCACTGTTATGGTTCTCCACTGGGTAGTCCTTTCTCCTGAGCTCTGTGAACCCCACTCCTCCTTTTTTCCTCCAGGCCAGGGTGATAAATTGCCCTGCTGCTGCTCATCTTCGGGTGACTTCACCATTTTAATATTTGTCTTTATCTTTGGCTGGTTTTATAAACTCTGTAGTAATGTGACTGATACTTTTTCTTGCTATATTAAGTGCAGCTGTTGGACTCCCTATTCTCCCATCACCTGTATAACCAATTTCTTCTATTAAATCTCCTCTGTTGAAATACCTAGAATGGTTGCTGTTTTCCCAGCTGGACTCCGATTGATGTTCCCATTATCATCACTCCTATTCTACATTGTGCTGAAGGACCCTAGCCATCATAGTAAAAGAAGAAAGAACAAAGGTGATTCTAGCCATCACAGTAAGAGAAGAAACAACAGGGGTAAAATAAAGGCCACTCCAAATAAAATACATTGTAATTGTGTTTTACCAACAGGGACTCAATAAGAAACTTGTGAAGGAAAATGATCCCACAAGGAAGAAATAGCTTCTGGAAAGCTTGAAGAGGAACCCCACCCCACCCCCAAAAAAAACTATCATTAGGAATAAAAATGAGATAGACACAGAAGAGCTTTAAAAATTCTGGTCATGCTAGAATTTAAAAGACACACAAGCCCTCCTTTTTTGCTTTTGCCCTCCATCCCCAAACATATAGAAATGATGGAATATATTTTAAAATATCTTTAAGGGCATAGATTCCACTCAAGACAAAATAAACATCTCCACAGACCAGAAACACAATGGAAAATACACAGTGGAGATGAATCCAGAGACTTACCTAACATACAGAGAAGATTTTTATTACAATGAGATAATTACAGAGCAGAGAATCAAAAGGTGAAGAGATTAAAGAAAATTCAGAAATGGTAATAGATACTGAGAACAAATATGATCCACTGTCGGCATCCTGAATTTTGAAACTAATGAATGAAACAGAAAAAATATTCAAATATATCACATAGAAACTTTTTGCTAAAATGAAGCAAAAACTGAATTTATATATTGAAAGACTACACTGTTTTTCAGGGGAAAGAGACACAGAGTTTTCAACATCAAGCCAGACCATGGTGAGGATTTTGAACTCCAAAGATTAAAATGTTATGCATAAGAATGAAGTCACCTTAAGGTGGGGGCAGACATAGATTGGCCTCAGGGGTCTCCACAGTAATACTTGGTGCCAAAAGACAATTAAATAATGACTATAAAGTTCTAGAGGAAAGAAAGTATGAGCCAAGAGTATTATACCTAGCCAAGTTACTTTTAATTTAAAAGCACTGAACATAATAAAAAATAAATAAATAAAATAAAAATAAAAATATTTGTTTTTCCAAAAAAAAAAAAAAATACATAATAAACACACGAGACAGGTCCCTGTTAACAACCAAAAGAAAGAAACTGGATACCTATGAGCCCTTCATATCCAACTGGATATATGAATCAAAATAAAGAACTTAGTAATAAAGAAGCCGTGAGAAAAAGCCCATGGTGAACACTGAATCTGTCTAAATGTCATACTAATTATAAGCAACTATGGTAATTAGAACTATAGAACTAAATGTAAGTGCTTTAAACTTTGGCAAAATTGGAATCAGATAACTAGCAAAATTGGAAGGTGGAGAAAGGAAGTGAGATTGGTAATTCCTTACCCTTTATTGCAGGAAGTCAACTAATAGAATCTAAAATTAGTATGTGTGGTTAAATAAGATAATGACTCTAACTTCTGAATGATTTTTTATAATTGTGTAACTATTTTGTAAGGAAGGACCATTTATCAGCAGTTTTCAACTTCTTTTTCTTGTGTTAAATTCAATTACATTTATTTTCATTTCAGTTTCTCATGGTAAATTGGATTTCATAATATAAGTAAAATGAAATTGAAGACTTTCTGTTAAAAAGTATGATGTAATTTTTATAAAACGAGTGCTATCTAGTGATGTACCTCTCCGTCTCTCTGGCCTTCTGACTCTGTATGTGCATAGGAAGAAGTCTGGGACATTACTCCTGATATGGGATTTGGGGTTATCTCATAATTTCTCCTTTGTACTTTGCTGAATTGCTTGCATTCTTTATAATCATAAAGTAATTAATCAAAA
This sequence comes from Halichoerus grypus, assembly GCF_964656455.1. Taxonomy (NCBI): domain Eukaryota; kingdom Metazoa; phylum Chordata; class Mammalia; order Carnivora; family Phocidae; genus Halichoerus; species Halichoerus grypus. The sequence goes on along the minus strand of NC_135716.1, from coordinate 118,732,538 downwards.
ATCAATATGCCCAATAACAGAGCATTGAAATTCTTATCTATGTTTTAAAAATCATCCAATATTATGAGACTTACTCTTAGCAATTAAGCCATTTTCACCAGAGTGCTATCTTCTAAAGAAATCCCAAAGTCTTTCTTTCAAGATTGAAAATGAGATAGTATATCACTGATAATGCATTTGAGAAAACCACCAGATGTCACTGAAATGGCCTCATGAGCATTATCACTACCACGAAGAAATGTTTTCATCTTGTTCCTCATTTCCCAAGCTCATGAGCACCCTTCCCTTTAACAACCAGACCACTGCTGTATGGAAAAAAAGACTTTTGTCTTCCCCTGCCCATTTCTTCAGAGTACACTAAAAACTCATACTCAACGAGCACAACCAACCTGTTACTAAAATTTTACTATTTTCCTTATATTAAGTCAAAGTCAGGAAGCACACAGCTAAGTTAAGTGCAGCCTGTTCTCTCTGAATAAATCATGTGGTTACTGGCATCCAAAAAAAGCCTCTTTCATTCAAGTAGCAATGTCCTTCTTTGTTGCTTACTGCGCTGTGGATAACTTCATTCCTGTCTATACCATGGCTCAGAAAATAATCACAAACCAAACACAAGTTTTCTTCCATATGATAAACAAACAAAAATCTGCTGAGCACTTCACAGATACTCAACACCTAAAACCGAGTGTAGGATCTTCTCGTTGGTGGTCTCACCTACACTGTTCTAGATAGCATGCCAGTGATTTTTTCCCCCTCATTTAGCTTTCTCTCCATACATACTTGTTCTTTATGGGGGCTGGCTTTGTACCCTTCTGAATATAATGTGATTGGTACCAATTCTTTCTATAAAGAGGAAGACTAGGAATCTTGCTTTTGTACATTGGGAACTGATAGTAGTCCTAGACTCTCTCCCTAGCAAGTAACAGACCACACAATGCAAAGCACTTTTAGCAAAAAAAAAAAAAAAAAAAAAGGGCGGGGGGGTGAAGCGGTGAACTCACATAACCAGGAAGTCTGAGGGCGGACTTCTGTCACAATCAAGTCTAAAAGACCAAACTGTATCATCAAAATTCTGCCTCTCTCTCAACCTCTTGGCTCTGTCCTCAGAATTCACTTCATCCTCAATAGGCACTCTCTATGGAACAGAAAATAAAACCACCAGCCCCTCCAGGCTTGCACTTGTGAAAGTGCCCATGGTCCCAGATGAAGGGACGGAGGTTTCAGAAGTTTCTCCTGTACTATGTAAATTCTGCAAGGGGACTCACGGTACAGCCTGGCTCAGAGCCTACATCTGGGCCTGGGCGAGGAGACAGACATGATTGACAGCCTCACCAGAATTCTGAGGACTGGGGAGAGGTAGTTTTCCCCAAAGAAAGATGTGCTGGTCAGACAGGGAAAAGTTGACCTTCACCAAAATCTTCTACATTTTCCACAACAAAAACCAACAATTTTGTATGGAAAAGAATTATTTTGTGTTCTGGAAAAACTTGGGTTTACCAGAGTGAGGGGTGTAAAAATTTCACTGTACCATGCCACTTCTTAAGAAATTATCCAGGGGCACCTGGATGGCTCAGTCGTTAAGCGTCTGCCTTCGGCTCAGGTCATGGTCCCAGGGTCCTGGGATCGAGCCCCACATCAGGCTCCCTGCTCAGCGGGAAGCCTGCTTCTCCCTCTCCCACTCCCCCTGCTTGTGTTCCCTCTCTCGCTGTGTCTCTCTCTGTCAAATAAATAAATAAAATCTTAAAAAAAAAAAAAAGAAAGAAATTATCCTAATAAACAACATCATGGGTGCGGGGTAAATGACTGATAAATCCTACAAAATCCTTTCAATTCAAATGTGGTTCAACTTTAGGAAATCAATTATTCTGTTCTTGGAATTCACAACATTAGCATCCACTGCTGATTTTAAAATTTAAAAAATATTTTAGTAAGCTATGAAAAGAAGGAAGCTTTAGTAACATAGTAGTGGTAACATACAAGAAACCTATCACAAATATTTACTTTATAGTGAGATATCATTAGATAACATCCAAAAAATCAGTAAAGGTTTAAATTTTGGCACTAAGCAGGCAAAATGTGTCTACATTTAAAATCTAAGACAATAAACTGAAAAATTATTGGGCTTAATAAGAGAATAGAGTAAGATGGCTAACCATAGAATCAACCTACAAAAGTCTTTTTTTCTTATGATTTAAATAAATAATAATTGGAAATGTAATTTTTAAAACCCCACTCATAATATCAACAAAACTATATTATACCAAAGACTAAATATAATGAAAAAGGAGTATGCTTTGATTGAAGACAATAATGTTTATAGAAGAACACAGAATATAAATGCATCCACAAACAAAATTTTAAAATAAATTCTGAAGAAAAATTTTGCAATTTATATTACAAAAGATTAATATCCACTGTACGTAAAAAGAGTCCTAGCAAAAGATAACCCAACTAAAAGTAAGAAAAAAGAATATCATTAATTCATTAAAAAATATAAATGGCAAATTTTTTTTTAGAAAGCCCAGGCATATTAGGAATCAGCATGAAGTGAACATAAGATGGCAAAACAATGTAAAAGATTTGGGGGTGGGGAATATTTTTCTTGTGTAAGAATTGAGAGAGGTTATCTTCCATGCATTGTTCACGGCAAGTTGTTTAGAGACTGGGGTAAAACACAACAAACATAAAGATGTGGAATATAAGAAATGGTGAGACCAAACCAAAAGTTCAAGAACAAGAAATGCAAGCACATCGGGCCTAGAAAGAGATTGGTCCACACTAGAATAAGAATTTGGTGAACTCCCCCAAAAAAATGGCTTTAAAAAAAAACAAAAAGGTGGGGTGCCTGGGTGGCTCAGTTGGTTAAGCATCAGCCTTCAGTTCAGGTCATGATCCGAGGGTCCTGGGATCGAGCCCCACGTCTGGCTCCCTGCTGACAGGGAGCCTGCTTCTCCCCCTCCTCCCCGCTCATGCTCTCTCTCACTATCTCTCTCTCTCTCTCTCTCAAATAAATAAAATCTTTAAAAATAAAATAAACAAATAAATAAAAAGGCTAAAATGGATCTCAATAATACATAAGATAAAGGTAAAAGGCAGGAAGATATAAGGATTTGGTGAACAGAAAACATACTTCTAACAAAAAACTAACAAGGACTCCACTTAAAAACAATCTAAACAAGAAAACCAAAGTCTAATAAAATGAAGCACATTAAAATACGGTGTGGCTTTTGAGCAGTGATGGAGTGTAAGAAGTAGAATCCATTCTTTTTTTTTTTTTTTTTTTTTTTTTTTTTTTTTAAACACCAGGAACATTTTATCTTTTGTGGTGGGCAGAATAAGGACTCCTCAAAGATGTCCATGCCCCATTCTTTGGAACCTGTGACTATGTCACCCTTCTATGGCAAAAGGAATTTTGCAGATGTGATGAAGATTATGAAATTTGAGATGGGGAAATTACCCTGGATTGACAGTTAGGCCCCATCTAATCACATGAGTGCTTCACAGCAGAGAACATCTCCAGGCTATGATCAGAGAAAACCATGATGATGGAAGAAGGATTGGAGAAATCCAACGACTGGCTTTGGAAATGGCACAAGGCTATGCAGGTGACCTATAATAGCTGGAAAAGGCAAGGAAATAAGTTCACCCCTAGAACCCCCAAAAGTACAGCTGTGCTGACACCTTGATTTTAGCCCAGTGAGACCCCTGGAGGACTTCTGACTCCCAAAACCTTAGATTTGTGTTGCTTTAGTCAGTCACTAAGCAACGGTGGTGTTTGGTAGGGTTAGTCTATAGCAACTTGGGACAGCAGCTGCTAGGGGCTAATGCCCTCTGCAAAGGGCAGGAGTCATGACACTGAGAGGTGACCCCACACAGAAAAGGATTTCATAGTCAAAGTAGCACAAATCTATTTTTGATACCCAACTTTTTAGACTCAACCTGTATATAATGTAAAATAGATTTGAAGTTGGTTACAGAATAGAAGGTAAACATGAATTATCCAAATTACAGAAATTAGAAGGTAGAAAGAGTAGTAGATGGAAATGTCCTTACCTTATACAAAATAGGAACCCAGAGACCTCACCGAAAGTTGGTGAAATAAGAAAGAAAGACTTAAGTACAAAATGTGAAGTCACACAAAGGTACCGACAGAAGAACTAAAGATAGTGTTAACTATCAAAAATTGGGATGAAAAGGGAGAAAGTGACACAAGGTGGTATAATATCTAAAATGGAAAAACCAGCAAATAACAATATCAATGTGGTAGAGTCACAAAATTTGCTGCACACGCCGCTTAAAGCAGAGAATATGTAACTCCTTTGCTCCTTATCATTCCAGTCCTCCCCCCACACCCTCTGGCCAAGGGAAGAAATAGTTCTTATGCTGTTTGACTAAAAGCACACTCCAGGGGCGCCTGGGTGGCTCAGTCATTAAGCATCTGCCTTTGGCTCAGGTCATGATCCCAGGGTCCTGGGATCGAGCCCCGCATCGGGCTCCCTGCTCAGCAGGAAGCCTGCTTCTCTCTCTCCCACTCCCCCTGCTTGTGTTCCCTCTCTCGCTGTGTCTCTCTCTTGTCAGATAAATAAAATCTTAAAAAAAATAAATTAATTAAAATAAAATAAAATAAAAGCACACTCCAGACGAATACATCGGGCAACTCCTTCAGAAAATATTCAGTCTCTCCTGAGAGCTTCCCCTCCCCCAATCCCCTACCTGAGATAATGTGTCTGCAGGAGGGGGTGGGGGCTGCAGTTCACGGCGTGTCCTCACTGCACTGGGCAAAGGGGGTCCTGCCTCATGCTGGACCTTGGGTGTGCCCTGCATTTTTCTATTTGATTCATCTGTTAAGCGCCTGAATCTCTGTCACCTGCTCCTCCAGGTAAGACACCCCCACCTGCTCCAGCCCCACCGAGCGCCCCCATCTCAGGTCACAGCATGTTCTGTCCACATCAGACGTGCGGCTGCCCTCTGCAGTGATGGTCAGGCACGGTAGCTCCGGCCATACGGGCGTACCGCCATCGGTCGTGAAGCCGCCCCGGCACGCCGCTACTAACGATGAAAATACCAAACAGCCTCCTTGATTCAAGGAGTCCCTTTTACGGCAAGCCCTCAATTACCTGCAGTCTAACGCATGCTCTTGAGTGAGCAAAAGAGACGCTATGGCAGCTCTGGCCCCACAAGCCCCCAGGGGAGCGTGTCTCCCATGAGAACATCAGCAGAGCACGTGTCATGGCAGAAATGTCCAGAACTGCCGAATGCTTATTTGCCACAGGTCCTGGGCTCTCACGCGCTCCAGGGTTAGAGCTCAGCAGAGAAGTCTCCGAGCCCGGGCAGGCAGGGGCTGGTCCTTATGCCCCTTGGGGTCAACCTGGCAGGCCCTGCCCTTCACCTAATGGGTGTTGAGTTGTTGCCCGAATGTTGGCCTGAGAATACTCTGGACACGCTAGCCAGTAAGATTAGAGCTTGAATAGGCTCACAGGAGCTGTCCGTTCCGGCACACAAGCACAAAAACTAGATTGTACAGCTCTTCTCCTGTATCAGCCACGTCATCAGGAGAACAAGCGTGGGCTTTAAAATAACATCTACTGAATTATATCTTGGCCCCACCGTTCACTGGTGGTTCAGAAATGAGCAAGGCGCTTGGCCTCCCCGATGCTCAGTCTCCTCACTTGTACAATGGAGGTTTAAGAAGGCAAATAAAATTGAAACAAGTTTGGGCGCCTGGGTGGCTCAGTTGGTTAAGCGACTGCCTTCGGCTCAGGTCATGATCCTGGAGTCCCGGGATCGAGTCCCACATCGGGCTCCCTGCTCGGCGGGGAGTCTGCTTCTCCCTCTGACCCTCTTCCCTCTCGTGCTCTCTGTCTCTCATTCTCTCTCTCTCAAATAAATAAATAAAATCTTTAAAAAAAAAAAAAAAAAAAAATTGAAACAAGTTAAAAAAAGACAAACATTAAAACATCTAACACATTTCCTGGCTCACAATAGGTATACAGTGAATATACAGTGAATGTCAATTCCTTCCCCCTCTCTCTTTCCCTCAAGCTGGGCGGGGGGTGGGGGGGATAATATACTCAGAGACACAGGAGAAGAGAAAACCTCAGGCATCAAATAAAATGATGTTTGGGGGCGCCTGGGTGGCTCAGCAGGTTGAGCGTCTGACTCTTGGTTTCAGCTCAGGTCGTGCTATAGAGCCCCACAGTGGGCTCTGTGCTCAGTGCAGAGTCTGCTTGAGATTCTCTCCCTCTCCCTCCCCCTGCGCCCCCCTCCCTCTCTTAAATAAATAAACAAAATCAATCTTAAAAAAGAAAAAAAACAAGTGATGACTGGTAACTATGTGGGTCCAGGACCTGGGTTTCTTTTTTGCCCCTAGGTCTGCCCTCATACAGTCAGGCAGACTGGGAGTGACCGTGGGACTGCCCTTGAGCTGATCTTCCCCCCAGGTCTTCCAGTCAGTCTGCAGGCTTTGCTAGGGGCTCTGCTGGCCAGGCTCCCTGTGAAGACAAGTGCCCCTTTGTGCCTGTTCGTTCCATTTTTAGAAAGATGACTAATCTGCTCTCTGTCTGAGAGAAATGCCTTGTAAATTGTGGTCCTTGCCCAGTTCTATGACTAAGTTGCAGGAACCTGTCAGGTTCACAGGTTCCTGGCACTTCCTGAGACGGCGTCACCGTGGGATTAAAAGCAGGACCTGGAGCGGCCTTCCCCTGCAGCATCTACACAGGGAAGAGTATTCACACCTGGAAAGAAATATCTAGGGAGCACCAAGGAGAGGGAAAAAGCTAAAATCCACTCAAGTTCACCTCTTTTTCCCTGAAAAATCCTTTTTTTAATGAAACATTATCTAAGGGTTGCTCTTTTGTCTGGGTCATGGGGAAAGTCACGTTATTTTAGAAAGGAAATGAAGTGGCATTTCTTGGCAGCCAATTTTGAATTCTGCATTTTAAATCATTCAGAGAGCTTCTGCAGCTGGCGGAAGATAGAAACTTATTTGAAGAGAGGAATGAGAAACTCATCAAAGAATTACAACTCCTTGGGGTAATTTTGATCATAAATAGGACAGATGCCATCTGTGTAGCATGGTTCCTTCATTCATTCATTTGTTCATTCAGAAATATTATTAGGTGTGTCTATTGTGAGGGCCCTCTGCTAAGTACTCCTGACACAAAGATGATAAGACACAAAGATGGGAGACATATACGTGAACAAATCATTAAAGCCACATGAGAGATGCAACAAAGAATGCATAAGCAGAGCACAATGATTGCTGGGAGGAGGGGCTGCAGAAAGGCTCAGGGGAAGGAGTTGGGGAACATTTCACAGCTTAAGTCAGCCCTGACCTTCAGGGTAAGGAGGAGAAGGTCTCCAGGTGTTTCCATGGGGAAGGGCATCCCAGTCAGAGGGACCAGTGAGTGTTAAGCCATGGCCCAGATACAGGGAACTGCCATTAATGTTCTATAATAGGGAAATACCAGATAGCAATGGAAAAGTGGTAAGAAATGAGGTTGGAGAGGTACGTGAGAGGCATGGAATGCTGTATTATGGACCTTGGACTTCACCCTGTGAAGTTATTGGAATCCACTGAAGAATATTTGGTAGAAGTGAAAGATGATGTGGTCTAAGTTGCATTTTAGAGTGTAGACTGGAATCGGGAAGAATGGATCCTGAGAGATGAGCAAAAAAAGCGTTATAATAATCCAGTAAGGAGGCAGTCATGGACGCAAGTGCCAAGGAGGGGACAGACTGTAGGACTTGGTGACCACTGGGCTAGAGAGTGAGGGGCTCTCAGGTCTCAGGCTCAAGAAGCAGATTTGTGCAGGGGGAGCATGAGTCAATGTGGCTGTTGAAAATGTAGTTGGCGAGGCTGTTCTCGGCATATCCGAGAAGTGTAAACAAACATAGAGGTTTGGGAGTCAGCATGCACAGTACAGGTGGTAGTGAATCCTCAGGCATAATGAGGTCATTTCCAGGGGGAATATATGGAGCAGAGGTTATAAATGGACAGCTCAAGGTCAAATATAGCAATAGAAGTGTTTGGTTTGACTCGCATAATGCTTTTAAATATTAAAATTTAGTGCCAATATTTAAAAGCTGGGGAATATAAGAAAGAAACAAAATCGAAAGTTCTGACTTTTCTGAAAAAGCAGAAAGATCTGGCAACAATGGGTGCCCATTCTCACATAGTAACAACTGGCCAGTTGATCAGCCAGTACCCCTTTACACCCTTGTCCAGCTTCACTCACTCACACCACCTGTTTGGCTCTGAAGGCCTGGTTTGCAAAGAAAGGGCTATAGAACAACCACAGCAAGGGGCTGGCAGCAGCAGAGTGATGCCCCCCGACCCCCACCCAAAGACATCCACATCCAAATCCCCAGAACCTCTTCAGAGGTTAGAATACATGGCAAAGGGGGCAGCAGATGGAATCAAAGTTGCTCAGAGTAGTGTGGATTACCCCAGTGGGCCCAACCTAATCACAAAGTCTTCGAAAGTGGAAGGGGGTGACAAAAGAGGAAGTCGGAGTGATGCAGCATGAGGAGGACTCAGCCCCATGTTGCTGGTTTGAGGATGGATGGGGGCCATGAGCTTCTAGAAACTGGGAAAGGCAAGGAAATAGATTCCCCCACTAGAGCCTCCAGAAGGAAACACAGCCCTGCTGACACCTTGATTTTAGCCCAGTGACACCTGTGTTGGACTTCTGACCTACAAAACTGCAAAATAATAGCTCTGTGTTATTTCAAACACTAAGTTTGAGGTTCTGACAGCCATAGAAAACCAACACACGGCTGATAGAAAATTAGTAGCCAGGGAAAGAGACTGAGGAAAGAAAAGGCAAGAACCAGAGAGTATAGTTAGATAATCAAGAGAGGACCCATTTTCAAGAAGATGCCATCGAATGACACTACCGAGGCAAGTCCATTTCTGAGGCAAAGGGTGAAATGTACCAATGATGTCCAAACCTAGGGGCACATCGGATTCACTCTGGAACACTGTTAGAAATATCATTTCCCAGCATCGACCCCAGGCCGCTGCTCTCGCCTGATATGGAGTCATGTTCAGCCATCGCTGAATGAGATGAACTGGCGTTGCACCGGATTAAATGAGTCCTTCGTGTTTGTTGACTTAGCTCTTACTCTTAAGGCTCCTTGTAGCCTTTTAACAGAAGAAAACCCATTTGAAATTTAATGCCACATTTTATTAAAGCTGTTTAACTGCACGATTTTTGTCCCTAGGTGGATAATAAACTACTTGCAGGCAGTAGGTGCTTGCCAAATATTTGCTGAGCGCATAAATGAAATGGATGTAGCCACTGGAGGATTCTGTTGTTTTCTACAGCTAGCAGGAAGAGCAGAGATCATTTATCTCTTAAGCCTCTATAAATTAAACAATTCAGGTTATTTATGCACGTTCACTTGTTATATGGGTGAAGTTGTAATTTTCTACTTAGATGCCTAGAATCCTCCACTACTTGTCAGGTCATCAGAACCAGCCAGGATTAATTCCCAGAGGGCCCCTGAAACAGTGTGACAAGCTACCTCCTTTCATAGTCTCATACCTGAAATGGCCTTAGGTAATAGTACACTATCCTCCAGAAAATGAAATCTATCTCTCACCTAATCCTGGAGGTTGCAGAGGAAATTCCAGTTCAATACCTAAAGTGTGGACCTAGGAGACAGGCCTCTGAAAATTATTGAGCTAAGGGCGTCAGCCTCACAGCCACAACGGCCATCCTCCACTTGGTATAACTCTGAAGGTCAAAATGTGACATCAGTGTGGGTCCTGGACACACTGGATGACAGAGGCCTGATCTACTTTGCCACCGGGGGTAAATTACCAAGGCCAAGGAGAGTGTTGTGCTGCTGTAGTTCCAATGTGGGAAAAGAATTCCAAATTCTGTTAACAGAAGGCTAGGATTGAAGCAGAGCTTTCAGGCAAAAGGAAGAGCCATGAGCTGAGATTGAGAAAGTGGCGTCTAGAAGATTCCGAGGGACATCCTGCCTTCTAGGAAGGAGGGGTATCTATTGTGTGGATTGTAAGAAGAGTGGCTGACAGAGAGTGCTATGTGCATTCATGTCAGAGATGTCAGGAATGAGTATGACAGCACTGAAATAGCTGGAATGGAAGCCAGGTTGCAGTGAGTTAAGATTATGCTTTTGAAAAGCTCAGATGAGATGGGAAAGTAGGTCAGGGTGCTAGAAAGAAATGCCATAATAAAGGAAGATTTTTATTTTGTTGTTACGTGCTTGGTTCTATTTTTAGGATTAAGGGGACTTGAATATATATACCATCGGAGGAAGGGAGAGGCTTAAAACACAGGAAAGAAAATGAGAAAGGAACAAAGATGGAGCTGAGGTGAAGAAATGGGACCATCAATACTAGGCACAGGTAGGGTTAGTCAATAAATATTTATTGAGAACTCACTATGTGCCAGGCACTGCCCTATGTGTCGGAAATAAACAACATAGACACAGACTTAGTCTCTCCCTGCTGAGATTTACAGTCTATAAGAGTGTACTTTCTTTCAGTCCCCTTTAGTTGTGAGTGACAGAAGCCAACCAGCTTAAGAGAAAAAGAGAGTTAACTCATGCAACTGAAAAAAAAACCAGGCATGACTGCCTCTAAAGAGAGATCAAAATATTATAGGATCCTCTCCACTCCCCGCCCCCACCACTTTGTTTCATTTCTCTCAAGCAGCCTGTACCCACGTGGTAGCAAAGATGGTGCCCGCCATCTCCATCATTATCTGGCCTATAAGGCCTAGAGTCTCAGTAAAATAAATAGACCACATCCCAGTGGCTCTGCCAAGAGCCTGTGGATCGATTCTGACGAGGCAAGGTGCCAGAGTGGACAACTTTGAAGATGCAGAGATGTGAGAATGGGAAAGGTGATGCCTAGAAAACTGGTTTTCTCAGAAAATTGGAAGCCAGTGCATATGCAGAGAAGGTGGGGCAGAGGTAAGTTAGGAGGTTTGTGGAAAGGGGCTAATGCTTGGCAGAGTAGCTGAGGAAAATAGGAAAAGGAGCAGACCCTTGACAAAAGGATCATTAAGGGTTAACCGATTTTGAAAACCATGAATTTGTCATGGCCCTAATCTGCACAGTTATACAATTTTCTCTGCAGGCGCAGTCCTGAATAATGATAGCTGTGGCCATTTGTGTAGAAAGGCACAGTGAGGAGCCCAATCTTCCTACCCATGCTGGGACAACTTGGCTATCAGGCAGAACCCCAGGGGCCCAGGAGCTGTATTTGTACAAGGGCTCCTAAGTCTCTCAGGAGAAGTAGGAAAGAAGGACAGAGGGTGGGCTTATAGGACACTGACTTTAGGTAATGCAACCTCCCACGTCTCAGGAAACCACCCATTAAGAACAGGAAACTCACTGGATGGCACGAGGATGCCCAGAGCTTAGATCCCTCCTGGAGCCCAGCGACTTGAAAATGAAAAATGTGCAGGCTGCACTTCTTGCTGGTAACTGGCAAATGCTTCATGGCCCTGGCACTGGTAGGTTCTCCACCTCCAAACTGTTAAGGAATTAACTTTTATTATGATCCCCCCAAACACCAGGCACTTTAAGTTTGAGGTCTCATTCAGCCCTGTCATCATGTTGATAAGATGGTCTCATTTAGCTCTTTCATCATATTACTACCCTAGTATTACAGAAGAGGATGTTAAAACTCAAGCTGCTGGGAAACTTGCCCAAGGTGACCCAGCTAGCAAGGAGAGGGCCTGGGCTATGGAAAGGCCATGCTTTTGTCTGTTATGTGCTCTCCTATTTTCCATCATTGGGTTTCCTAGAACACTGTTTGCTACACCAGGAGCCAAGGATTTCTGGAGGTCCTCAAATGTATTCTCAGGGTCTGTGAGAATGCTTTCTTCCTTTAGAGTGCCTTTACTTTGCTTGAGTCTCAGAGACTTTGGCCTGGAGCTCACTTGCAGGGAGCTGGCTCTGTGCCCTGAGCGGGTGTGGACGAGAATTTCAGGAGCAAGTCCTGAGCTTGTCTTTGTGTGGGTTGCAAAGGACACGGACCCCCTGGCTAACCATGGCCGTGCCTTTGCCAGGGATGTGTCAGAGGAGGGTGGTGGTGGCTTCCAAGGAAGCCAGGAGGAGACATGCAAGTTGCCAAGTGGAAAACATCAAGGACAATAATAATTACAGCAGGGAAAAAAAACTTCATTGGCCTTCAAAAGGCAAAGTCCAGGTGGCTTGGAGCTTTGCTTATAACAGGCTCAAACCTAACACCGTTGCAAGTGTCACCCCTCCCACGCTTGTTCCCAGGACCAATGGAAAAAATGAGATTCAAAGGTTAGGGCTACATAGAACATTACATTTTAAAAGCACCTCTACTTTTCAAAAGAAAAAATCTTTTACTCCTTCCAAAAGCTCCTCCAGTAAGGTATTATTAAGCCCATCTTATAGGGGAAGAAATAGAGCTCAGAACGGAAGGTCACAACAAGACAGTAGCAGGGGCAGAATCAATCGCGGGACCTTCCACGGCAGGTCGCTTCCGCTGAGACCACTCGAAGTACCTTTCCCAGCAGTACTGGAAGACAGCAGCATGGAGGTCAATTGCCATCTCCTTGAGTTATCTAGTTAATATACTTTCAATATATATATATATATATACATACTTCCAGATCAATGTGCTATTTTCTCCTCCTGCAAATAGCAAGTTAACAGATGTTTTAGAATGGAATATTCTGTACAATGGAACAAAGGTCTTTAATGCTCCACATCTGGTTGATGGGAAGTTTTCTCTGACTCCTCACCAGGTGAGGCCCTCCCTTAAATAAAGCCAAATATGTAATTTGCTTTCATTGCTGTGGTGAGCGCAGGTAAGGCTTCAGAAACAGAAGGAAACAAAACCGGATTTTAGAAACCACTGCATTTGTTAAACAGGGAATGCCCTTCCTTTGGTCCTTCCTACCAGGTTTTGTTTTCTGGACAATCCCCAGTGGAGCCATCCATACCCATCGAGGGCCGAGGCAGTGAGCGGGCAGCACTGGGGCCAGCGCCATGGGCTGATAGGATTTGTTTGACCTCCACAGTTGTTGGGGGTTTTTTTTTCCCATGTTTTTTATTTTATTTTATTTTATTTTTTTAAGATTTTATTTATTCATTTATTTGAGAGAGTGAGAGAGAGAGAGAGAGCACATGAGAGGGGGGAGGGTCAGAGGGAGAAGCAGACTCCCTGCTGAGCAGGGAGCCCGATGCGGGACTCGATCCTGGGACTCCAGGATCATGACCTGAGCCGAAGGCAGTCGCTTAACCAACTGAGCCACCCAGGCACCCTTTCCCATGTTTTTTAAATGGTTACTTGGTAACCAATATTTAAAATTTGTTTGACAATTAAAAAAATCAGATCTGACCCAACTCAAAAGCAAACAACATGATTAGAAAATGGGCAAAGACTTGAACAGACATCGCTCCAAAGAAGATACACAAGTGGCCAACAAGCACATGAAAAGATGCACATCATGAATCACGAGGGAAATAAAAATCAAAACCACAATGAGATACCACTTCATACTCATTAGGATAGCTAACTATAGAAGAAGGAGGAGGAGAAAAGGAAATGACAAGAGTTGGTTAGGATGTGGAAAAATTGGAACTCCTGTGTACCACTAGAGGGAATGTAAAATGGGGTAGCCACTGAGGAAAACAGCACGGCAACTCCTCACAAATATTGAAAATAGAATTACCACACAATCCAGCAATTCTAATTCTGGGTATATACCCAATATAACTAAAAGCAAGAACTCGATCAGATATGTGTACTCGCCTATTCATAGAGCATTATTCATAATAGCCAAAAGATGGAAGCAACCCAAAAGTCCAATGAGGGATAAATGGATAAACAAAATGTGGTATATGCATACATGGAAGAGTGTTCAGCCTTAAAAAGGAAATTCTGACACATGATACAACATGGATAAACCTTAAAGACATTATGCTAAGTGAAATACACCAGTCACAAAACAACAAATATGATTCCACCTATCTGAGGTACCTGGAGTAGTAAATTCATAGAGACAGAAAGTCATCTCAGGCAGAGCCCCATCATATTTTCTGAGCAGGGAACATTCTCCTGCATGTAAGTGTTTTTCCTGAGCCTGGCTGGTCAGGGGGAAGGTCACTCATACCACATGCTCTTCTCACCTGGGACCCAGGTAGCCTGGAGATTTCATAAATTCCTCCAGCCAGGGCAAGAAACCCAGGATCAAAGTCTCCAGTTTTGTATGTAAGGAGCTTGGAAATCACAATTCTGTCCCCACAACAAGTAAAAAGCTGAACAAACTGAAAAATAAACAATGCTTCTTGAACATATAAGAGAGGGGAGGACAAGGCAAACCACTACCCCTAATATTGGATAGACAGGCAAATACGGGAAGTCACAGCTTACCTGAGCAGACTCTTGAGCAGAAACCGCTATGGGAACCAGCACCAGGGTCAGAAAACCGGACTTGCAATTAATGAATTATAAAAGGCTCAATGTGGGCAGGTCTGAGAGTTAAAAACTACAGGAGAACGTAGTTTTAGACATGGCCCCAAACTTTTGTGAATTTTATCCCCAAGAACCTGACCAGGTTCTCACAGTAAATAGCCAAGAAAAATCCCCATGGGCTTCCAGCAGGGAGAGGGGAAAAGGAACCATTTTGAAATACGCCAGAGCTCTCCATTCTCAACAAGGCCTGCCCACAGGGGAAACAAATTAACCAGAAACTAACCTGCTGAGGTATTAAAAGAGCCTAACTGGGAGAAGAGAAATACCCAACTCCAAATAGCCCATCCTGTCTCACCTAAAGTGGGGGGGGGGGGGTGCGGGGAAACAAACCCTGAGAAATACTTGTGAAGTTCAAAGTCCAGAGGCAACCACTCACTGAGAGATGGAGACCTAATCATAGGATTGTGGAACTCTCCCTCTCTCCACACCTCACACCACATTACTAAAGACCTATTTATGGAAGTTCCTTTTACTTGGTACATCATGTCCAGTTATCAAGAAAAAATTACAAGGCATACTAAAAAGCAAAAAAAAAATTTTTTTGGAAGAGACAGAGCAAATCGCCAAACCAGACGTGGCAGGGACGTTGGAATTATCAGACTGGGACTTTAAAACAACTAGGATTGGTTCTAAGGGATAAGCAGACAGCATGAAAGAATGGATGAGCAATGTAAGCAGAGAGATGGAAATCCTAAGAAAGAACCAAAAAGAGAAGCTAGAGATTAAAAAAAACACACTATAAAAGAAATGAAGAATACCTCTGATGGGCTCTCATTAGTAGACTGGGAACAGCTGAGGAAAGAATCTCTGAGCTTGAGGATAACTGCAAAAGATGTAATATATGTGTAATGAGAATGCCAGAAAGAGAAGAAACTGAGAAAGGAACAGAAGAAATATTTGAAACAATAATTAATGAGAATTTCCCAAGGTCATGTCAGATACCAAACCATATATCCAGGAAACTCAGAAACCCCAAGCAGGATACATGCAACAAACAAACAAACACCAGCAACCTACATGGAGGCATATCATTTTCAAATGACAGAAAATCAAAAGTGAAGAAAACGTCCTGAAAAAAAGCCAGAAGGGGAGAGGGGCAATCTTACCTATAGAGGAACAAAGATAAGAATTATATATGGCTTTTTCTCAGAAATCATCCTAGTCCATCCACATAGACCAAACATCCTAGAATTCTGAACCCTGCAAAATTAACATTTAAAACCGAGGGAGAAATAAAAATTCCCTCAAACAAGAAGGAATATGTTGCCAGTAGACCTGCCTTACAAGAAATGTTAAAAGAAGTTCTTTAGAGAGGAGAATAATACAGATCAGAAGTTTGGATCTACATAAAGAAAGGAAGAGCATCAGAGAAGAAATAGTGAAGATAAAATAAAAACTTCTATTTTTCTTATTCTTAATTGATCTTGCCAGATAACAGTTTGTTCACTACCCAGGAATTAATCTAGACATAGACCTTACACCTTCACAAAAATTAACCTTTTTTTTAAAGATTTTATTTATTTGAGAAAGAAAATGAGAGAGAGAGAGCATGAGAGGGTGAGGGTCAAAGGGAGAAGCAGACTCCCTGCTGAGCAGGGAGCCCAATGCAGGACTCGACCCTGGGACTCCAGGATCATGACCTGAGCCGAAGGTAGTTGCTTAACCAACTGAGCCACCCAGGCGCCCTCACAAAAATTAACTTAAAATGGATCACAGACCTAAATATAAAGCACAAAACTATAAAACTCCTGGAAGATCAAATTGGAGAGATCCTAGATGACCTTGGACATGGAAATGACTTAACTACAAACCAAAGGCACAATCCATGAAAGAAATAATTGGTAAAATGTACTTTGTTAAAATTAAAAACTTCTCGGGGCTCCTGGGTGGGTCAGTTGGTAAGCATCAGACTCTTAATCTTGGCTCAGGTCACGATCTCAGGGTTGTGAGATCAAGCCCTGCATCAAGCCCCGTGTTGGGCTCTACATTGGGCATGTAGCTTGCTTAAGATTCTCTCTCTCCCTCTCCCTCTGCCCCTCCTCCCTCTCTCTCTCTCCCCCCACCACAAACAAACAAACAAACAACTACTGCTCTGTGAAAATTTTCAAGAAGGGTGACTATTTTGCTTTTTTTATCTTTATTTTTTAAAGTAATCTCTACACCCAATGTGGGGCTCAAAGTCACTACCCCAAGATTAAGAGTTGCATGATCCACTGACTGAGCCAGCCAGGTGCCCCAAAACTTCTGCTCTGTGAAAGACAATGTTAAGAAAATGAGAAGACAACCCAGAGACTGGGAGCATACCTTGTAACAGACACATCTGATAAAGCACTGTTACCCAAAATACACAAAGACCTCTTAAAACCTGACAATATGAAAATGAACAACCTAGTTAAAAATGGGCCAAACACCTTAACAGACACCTCACCAAAGAAGACCTGGAGATGACAAAAAAGCATATGAGCTCTTTGCCACATCAGCTGTGAGAATGAAGACCACTCTCAGCAATCAGATGACTGACATTCCAGAAAATGTCGACATCACTCTGAAAGGATGCACAGTTATTGTGAAGAGCCCCAGAAGAACCCTGCAAAAGGACTTCAAGCACATCAATATAAAACTCAGTCTTCTTGGAAAGAAAAAGAAGGGGCTCTGGGTTGACAAATGGGTGGGGAAATAGGAATTGGCTACTGTTCACACTTTCTATAGTCACGTACAGAACGTGATCAAGGGTGTTACACTGGGCTTTCATTACAAGATGAGGTCTATGTATGCTCACTTCCCCATCAACGTCATTATTCAGGAGAACAGGTCTCTTATTGAAGTCCAAAATTTCTTGGGTGAAAAATACATCTGCAGGGTTTGGATGAAGCCAGGCATTGCTTTTGTTCAGTGTCTCGTGCCCAGAAAGATGAGTTAATTCTGGAAGGAAACAACATTGAACTTGTATCAAATTCAGCTGCTTTGATTCAGCAAGCCACAACAGTTGAAAACAAGGATATCAGAAAATTTGGGGATGGATCTATGTCTCTGAAAAAGGAATAGCTCCTCAGGCTGATGAATAACTTCTAAGTTGTTCAGGAACAGAAACAAAATGATAGATGTTCTTCATATTTTATCAAGATGATTCTTGATAAAATATCTCGTGATATTTTAAAGATACAACAAATGCTCTGTATTTTTTAAGAAAGCATATGGAAAGTTGCTCCACATCATCTGTCATCAGGGGAATGCACATTAAAAGCACAATGAGTTACTACTACACACCTTTCTAGAATGGCCAAAATCCACAACACTGACAACACTAAATGTTGGTGGGGTGTGGAGCAACAGGAACTGTCATAGACTGCTTGTGAGAATGCAAAATGTATAGTCACTTTGGAACACAGTTTGGCAGTTTCCTACAAAGCTAAACATATTCTTACCACGTGATCCAGCAAATCGTGCTCCTTGACATTTGCCCAAAAGAACTGAAAACTTATGTCCACACAAAAACCTGCACGAGAATGTTTATGACAGCTATTCTCAGAATTGTAAAAACTTAGACGAAACCAAGATGTCCTTCTGTAAGGGAATGGATAAATAAACTGAGGTCCACTCAGACAATGGAGTATTATCCAGCGCTAAGAGAAAATGAGTTATCAAGCCATAAAAAGACACAGAGGAAGCTTAAATGCCTACTACTTAAGTGAAAGGAGCCAATCTGAAAGGCTACATACTATACGATTCCAAATATATGACATTCAGGAATAGCAAAACTATGGATATGGTCATTTCCAGGGGTTAGTGTGGAGAAAGGGATGAATAGGTAGATCACAGAGGATTTTTAGGGCAATGAAAACACTCTGATGATGCATGTCATTATGCATTCATTCAAACCCACAGAATGTACAATGCCAAGAGTGAACCCTAATGGATGATCGCCAGAGGGGATGAGGGTGGAAGGATGGACAAATGGGTGAAGAGGAGCAGGAGATACAGGCTTGCTTCCAGTTATGGAATGAATAAATCATGGGGATGAAAGGTACAGCCTAGGGAATATAGACAATGGTATTGTAATAGGGTCGTATGGTAACAGATGGTAGCTACGCTTGTGACGAGCATAGCATAACATACAGAGAAGTTGAATCACTACATTGTACACCTGAAAGTAATGTAATATCGTGTGTCAAATGTTCAAAAAAAAGTGAGCCCTAGTGTGAACTATAGACTTCGAATGATTTTGACGTGTCAATGCATTTCATTGATTGTAACAAATACAGAACTCTGATGGGGATGTTGATAATGATGGGGATGTTGATAATGGGAGAGGCTATGCACGGGAGGGGGCAGGAAAGAATATAGAAAATCTCTGTACCTTTCTCTAAATTTTTCTGTGAACCTAAAATTACTCTAAGAAAGTAAAGTCTTGAAAGAAACTCAGGAGCTGGCTGAGGTCTCCTGGATACGGCGCAGCCCTGTGGCAGGAAGTGATCCTGGACTGAGCAGGAGAGGACGGTTACCAAGACCAGGGCTTGAAACAGGCACCGGGCCAAAGAAGAGGGGACGAAACACAGAGGATATGGAAGAAGAAAGAAGAAGAAAGCCCATCAGTTGGAATAGAGTTTCTAAACTGGAAGAACTAACAAGATGACAAACCGGGGAGAGAAGCTAAGAGTTATCATGGGGTCAGAGTAAGGTGCTGGGACTTGTCGGTCTGGTTCCATCAGGACCTCAGAAGTATAGAGCACCAGCCTGAGATTCCTGTCCTATGTGGCTCCTGGTGCCACCTCTCCCTAGAGATGGCTAGATGTGTCCCTGAGAAGGGAGGAGAACACCAAACACATCAAATTCTACCCTGAAATACAATTTTGGAATTTTATCTCATTCTCTGGAAACCTGCCAGACAATGTTCATTTCAGTAATGTCATCAGATGATTTCTTCAACTGGAAAAATTCATAATAGTAGGATTATAAAGACAATTAGAGAAAACTTGGACAAGTTGTGCAGACACTTGTTATTAAAATCTTCCTCAGCCAACATTTGCTAATGTCCTAATTAACATCCAGGAGACGCTGACCTTCCAGTACTCAGAGATTCCTGTGACTGTGGCAGGTAAGACCGTTTCAAACAGGCTAAGTGTGTCCATGGACTGACTTCCTTCTGGCCCTGAATTGATTTCCCGTGACTGACTCAGCCATATAATGTGTGGTAATATCATGCTAACATGTCATAAATCTTCATCTATTCAGCATTTGACTTTATTACAGTGGGCCTCCTGGAAATGTGGATTACTTCCCTGTCAGGCAGTCTTTACGTGGTTTTTTCTGTCCTTAGCCCATTTGTGGGAACTTGTGGTTTTTATGATGTTAGTACAAACAAGTATACTGATAGGCACCTAAGCACCGTATTAATTGTTAACCCAGACTGGAAAAGTTTCACAATTTTCTCTTATTTAATAGATATTTCTTTCAATAGAAAAATAAAAGTTATAAGTAGAAAGCATTATGTGTTGAAATTAGTTAAGAAAATTCAGTTGATGAGCTTTCATTAAATTAATTTTAATTAAATGCAAATGTCTTGAAACCCAAAACTAGAACCAGAAATTTTGTCAAGACCTACGAGCTATAGGCACAGGGAGAGCTGTGTCCCAAAAGTTGAATGATGATGACTTAGGACTCCCCAAAATAATAAGCTGCTTTATATGCCTCCCTAACAAATACTGAAGAAAATTAAGATGGAACCTATTTTCCTTCTAACATTGGATGGTTCCTAGCTAAATCAGGGTGGAAACGTACGGTGTATGGTCAGCTAACAAGGAGGCAAGGACGAGAGTACTGATTCAACAGCTACTTTGTGCTGGGTTCTGCAGGTTCTGAGGGTAGAGCAGGGGAGAGGCAGGATGGTGGGGAGGGGGTTAGGTTAGGGAGATGGGACAGGCAGCTCTCTGATGTCCAGAGCTGACTGGGCACCTCCATGGCTGAATGTTCTGGGCTCATCACTCACTTGCCTACTCCTCTGGTTTCAGTGAAGCTCTGTTGCTTGGAAACTCATATAGAATGTGAAGTGGGAGCGTTGCAAACCAACCTATCATAACCCTGTTTTTATTACCTTTATGGCATTTCAAGGTGAAAGACTATATTTAGCCTTGTCTTTTGCTTTCTCTGGGAAATTCCAGACAACTGCAGAGAAGCTGTGAAGTTTTCCTCGCCTGTCAGTGGGACCCTGTGCTCTCACACTCTGATGTGCAGGAAGCCTGACGTCCAGAGGTCCATCTTCTCTAGGACACCAAGAGTCTAGGAGCCATTTACAAAGCAGGGCATGACTGCCATTCCCTTTATCCCCTCTTAAATTCCACAGTATAACCTTAGATAGGGGAACCTGTTTTTTTAACCTGAGTTTTACATAAAGAAATGGCTGCTAGCTATTTCCAGACCAATTTATCTGCTGTTATGGGAACCCTCTCTAAGAAAAAGACATGATCTGTCTGACATCCTTCATCCACCCACTCCACTTTCTCTTTTCTAATGAAAAATGTGCTGTGGTAAAGCTACCTTTGCATCAGTCTTAGGCTTGAAAGGCCATCTGGCGAGCACAAGACACTAGACTTTCCCATAACAAGAAAATAAGCAATTCGGGTCTTTTTAAGTGAATGAAAACAATTCTGCACATTTTTTCAGAAATAACAAAAAACTGGCAGAGAGTCCCAGGGAAAAGCTAGCAAGCATTGCCAATATGCTGAAGTCTCTACATATTTAACAGGAAGAGGGCATTTGATCCTTTCTCCACACCACCGCGTATGTGGATTCCTGACCTTGTTCCGGCTTTATTTATTTGCTGTCTCTCACATGTGAGGTTATAAATCATCACTGCACCTCACCCCAACCCTGCTGGAAAATGTCTCTCCAATTAAGGGCACGGGGTCTGCAGTCAAAAGATCTGGATTTGAGACCTGTGTCTGTCATGTCCTTGCTATATAACTTTGAGCACTGTTGTTTACACTAAGCCCGTGTCCTCCCCTGTAAAATAGGATACTAGTAGTACCTACTTCAGTTTCCTCATCTATACAAAGGAAATAACAACATGACAAATCTCACTGGGATAGTGTGAAGACAAAATGAAGTAAATGAATGCACGGTTCATAGCACAGAGTACGGTATACAGCAGGCATTCAAAAATGGTAGATCTAAAGATGATGCGATTATAAAGATGGCAGCTAGAAAATGACTCTCATGTCAACCATGTCCATCGTTCTGGATTCGTTGATTGTTATCTATCCCTCCTGCAAACCAGGACTCACTCTGAGGCCTCCGTCTCTCACCCTCTGCCTCCCTAACCATTCCACCTCCTGAAAATACCCTGAACCCATCACCCTTGGCACTCCTTGACCACCAGTGCCTTTTACCAAGTCTCGTCCTCTCTCTGCTGCACTACTGCAATGGCCTCTTAGCCACTTTTTCTCCCTAATCTCTTTGCCCTCTGCTTTCCCCTCTTACACCCTTACCACACATACAGTGGTCATTCTAAAAAGCAGTTTGGTCATGTCACTTCTCTAATGAAACCCCTACAATAACTCCCTATTAATAAAAGGATTATCTCCAAACTCCTTGACCAACATTTAGCCCTCCATGCTCTGGCTCTCCCTTCCTATGCCAACCTCATTCCTGCCAATCTCTCATGATTGCCCCACAGTCCAGCAATGGGAAACTCTTCTAATTCCAAAAGTATTGTGGTAGTCACACTCCAAGATGGTCCCCAATGATCCCCACCTCCTGGTATTCATGCTCTTATTAAGTCTTCTCCCACACTGTCCCAGAGTTGCTCTGGGTGACCAATAGAATGGCAGAGGTGGTGTGTCACTTGCGAGATGAGGTTATAAGTGACTGAGGCTCCTATCTTGAATTCTGTCTCTCTTTCAGATTACTTGCCCTCAGGGAACCCACGTGTATAAGTAACCTTATGAAAGGCTCACATGGTAAGGAACTGAAACTTCCTGCTGACAGTCACATGACTGAGCTCAGGTACTGCTTTTCCAGCCCCTTCAGATGATTGTGGCCCCAGCCAATGCCTGAGAGCAACTTCGTGAGAGACCATAAGGCAAGACCATCCAGTTAAGACTCGCCCAGATTCATGACTCTCAGCAACTGTATGAGATCTCATTTATTGTTGTAAGCTTCTAAATTTGGGAGTGATTTGTTATGTAGCAACAGATAATTCATGCAAAAGTCCTCTTCATTTATACCTCATTTCCCTTGCACATTTCTTTATACATGATACCTACCGTCCATTCCCATCACGTAAGCCTCAGCGCAAAAGGCACTTACTCCATAAAGCTGTCCCACGCCTCCTCCAACATACTCTCTGGCCTGTCATTTGTGCTTACATAGCATCTGGCATTTACCTCCACTGTGGCACCTGTCACATTGTCCTGTGTGGTAGACTGAATAATGGTCCCCCAAGATATCCATGTCTTAATCCCCAGAACCTACAAATTTTACTTTCTATAGCAACAGGGACTTTGCAGATGTGATTTAGTTAAGGATCCTGAGATAGGGAGATTAGCCTGGATTATGTGGGTGGATGGATATCATCACAAAGATCCATGTAAGAGGGACCCAGGAGGATTCAGAGTGAGAGAGATGGCCAGAGATGGTGGAAGGAGAGACTGGAGTGATTGCTCTGAAGAAGGAACAGGGAGCCACAAGCAGGGAATACAGGCAGCCACTAAAAGCTGAAAAAGGCAAGAAAATGAATCCTCCTCTAGAGCTTCCAAAGGGACACACCATCCTGGCACCTTGATTTTAGTCAAATAAGATCCAGTTTAGATTTCTGATCCCCAAAACCATAAGAGAACAAATGTGGTATTTTAAGCCACTAAACTTGTGATCATTTGTTACAGCAGCAATAGGAAACTCACATCCTGTGTGTGTTTGTTAACCACACCCCCCACCCCATATATACACACTAGACTCTTAGCTCCCTGAAAGTCGTGTTTGTTTCCAGAACCTAAAACAATGCCTGGCATATATTAGTGCTCAATAAAATGTTTTGTCTAGTCAAATACATAAACTAGTTTAAATTCTTTAGGCTATAAATTAAATATTCCATTGTATAATCAAATGTAATGACTTCCTCCAAGAAATCTTCTTTCCTGGTGAAGTGTCATTAGTTTCCAGGCAGATCTAGAATTCCTGTCTACAAAAAAAATCTCAAAGGTTTATCTTTGGAGCAAAAAGGAATGTCAGAGGTCATCTCCTAGGTGTGATGACTGAGGTGAAATATATTTCTGGAGTAGATCTTTCTTTAAGCATAAGACTTAGAAGAGACATGAAAATGTGGACCAGTGAAGTACACACAGTGAAGAAACACAAATATAAGAAGAAACACAAATCCAGTGAAGAAACACAAATATAAGTAAAGGGCCAGGATTCTAGGTAGTGGTACCTGCATTTCTGATTGATAGCATCTGATCTTACTGAGGGTACATATACTCTGCGCCTAACTCACTGTGAAACCCTGAAAACTCCACTTATTCCCAGTTACTTCACCTGTATAATTAAGTGATTGATTAAACTTCACTTTGTATTTATTCAATGAATATCTGTTGAGAATCTGCTATGTTCCAAGCATAGTTCCAAACATTGGGAGCATAGCTTTAAACAATATATCCTACCCTCACGGATTCTAGAGGGTAAGTAGACAATAAAAATAAATACAAAAAATATATAGTATAACAAATACTGTGGAGAAAAATAAGTTAGGAAAGGAGCTCAGTGAATACAGGAGTAGAGGTCGATGAAGAAAGAGAAAGCTTCATTGAGAAGGTGAGGCTTGAATAAAGTCCAGAGGAGGTTAAGGAACAAATCATTCAGGTAATTGGAAGGAAAGGAAGGAGTGAAAACAGCAGGTGCAAAGGCCCTGAAGCGGGAGAATGCCTGGGATGCTCCTATGTTCAAACACTAGCAAGGAAGTCGGCATAGCTGTATTGGAGTGAGTAAGAACAGGAGAGAGCAGGAAACAAGATCCAGAAAGGTTTTAGGGAAGGACCAGATACTGTAGACCAGTGCTGACCAATAGAAATATAATTCAAGCCAGAAATGTGAGCCACATGTGTAATTTAAAATTTTCTACTAGCCACTCTAAAAGAGTAAAAAGAAACGGGTGAAATTAATTTTAACAATATATTTTGTTTATCCAATATATTCAAAATATTATAATTTCAATATATAATCAGTATAAATATGATTGAATATTTTACATTTTTATTTTTTATTTTTCCAGTTTTATTGAGATATAATTGACATGTAATACTGTATTAGTTTAAGATGTACAACATAATGATTTGATGTATGTATATAATGCAAAGTGATTAGCACAGTAAGTTTAGTTAACTTATATCACCTCGCATAGTTATAATTTTTCTTATGATGAGAACTTTTAAGATCTACTCTCTTAGCAACTTTCAAATATACAGTACAGTATTGTTAACTATAGTTACCATGCTGTACATTACATCCCCATGACTTACATATCATATAACTACAGGTTTGTACCTTCTGACCCCTTCACCTATTCCCCCAATACCCTACCCACCACCCCTCACCAGCCCCTGCCTTTGGCAACCACTAATCTTCACATTCTTTTTTTTTTCTCAAGCTAATTCTTCAAAATCTAATGCGTGTTTTACATCTCAATTCAGGCTGACCACATCTCAAGTGATCTATAGCCACATGCCACCAGTGGTCACCTCTTTGGACAGCAAAGTTATAGAGCTTTATAGGCCTTTGTAAGGGCATTGGCTTTGACTCACTAGAGCTATGACAGAGTTCTGAGCAGAGAAGTGACATGATCTAACTTATATTTTAAAGGATCACTTTGGTTGTCATGTTGAGATAGCCTATAAGGGGTGAGGGGAGAATCAGGGAGACAAAATGGGAGGCTGTGGTGGTAATGCAGACAAGAGATGGTGGTGGTCCTACCCAAGGGATAATGGCGGAGATGGAAGAAATGGTTGAATTGGAACATATTTTGCAGATAGAGCCAACAGGGTTTCTTGACTGACTGAAGTATGAGAGAAAAAGGGGAGTCAAGAAGGAGACCAGTAAAAAAAATTTTCGTGGGTTTTAATCACTTGACCAAAGCACTTAACTCTTCTGAGCCCACGTGTGTTTCTCTGTAACAAGGTGACAGCACCATTCTAGGATGAGGAACCCCAAGATCAGAGGCTGTAGGGCAAAAGTGTACCAGGTTAGCTCAGGGAATGCCAGTGTGGTTGAAGAGGTGCCAACAAGGAGGAAAGTAGCAGGAATGCGGTCAGAAAGGTAATGGGATGTGGGTAATAAAGGAACCATGTTGCTTTCCCTTCAATTTCAGGGAATATAGAGTATAACAAGTAAACTCACCAAAAAACAAAACTTAGGCCATCATGTTATGGTTAAAAACTCAGCTTCAGACTTACCTAGGCCAAAACGATCTATTTTTATGGTCTTTTTTCTTTTCTTTTCCACAAATTCAGTTCATCTAATATATATAGAAGGTGTAGACAATGTGAACAACAGAGTTCTTTTGATTTGCTCCAGAATGAGAAAGCTGTTCAGAGGCAGAATTCCCATGAAGGTGATGAAGCTTAATTATGAAGCCTCTTCTAGCACTCTAGACTTGATTTTGTATTCATACTTTTTTTTCCTTAAAGAAAAAAAAAAGTGCAGACACTTCAGGATCAACAAAACCTAGATCTTCTCCTACTTAGGAAAAACATTCCATCTTAGACATCTCTTGGGAATAAAAATAACTGACTTGGGTAAAAGCAGGGAGGACACACCTGTTAAGTACACCTGGCCAGGACCAGTCATTATACCCCAGGAAAGGAGTTAACAACTCCCCCGATTCTGCCCTTTGGAAAGGTACAGTTAAACAAGAGAATTTGTAGGAAGATTTGTGTTTGTCCTTCCTAAGTCTGTTTGATCATAAAATCAGGTGTGTTGCTTTAAAAAAAGTAGATTCCTGGGCCTTACCTGAGATCCACTGATTCCATCTCAGGGGGCAGAGCCCAGGAATCT
Source organism: Halichoerus grypus (assembly GCF_964656455.1). Classification (NCBI taxonomy): domain Eukaryota; kingdom Metazoa; phylum Chordata; class Mammalia; order Carnivora; family Phocidae; genus Halichoerus; species Halichoerus grypus. The sequence goes on along the minus strand of NC_135716.1, from coordinate 118,706,005 downwards.
TTATTGTAAGAAAGCTCCACCCATGGGCACCAGTGTTTTAGGGCTTCTGAAACATAATTTTGAAATAATAAGGTGTAACTCTGGGAATTCCTGGGAGGACGGACAGTCTCAGTCCCAAAAACTGGGTGGGAGAGTTTCCAGGCTGTTCATTACTTAGAGAGACAATCAATGACAGATTCATAGTTTGGGCGGCTCTTCCTCTACCCTCGAAGGTGCACCCAATAAAATGAAGGGCCAACGTCGGCTATCTGAGACCAGGCACAGGTGAGAAGGGATGAACTCAAGATGCGGCCCGCAGGTGGCCTTCAAGGATGTGGTCGTGTTTCTCTCCCAGGAGGGGCCTTCTGCACCTCCAGGGACCTGCAGGGCAGCAATAGGAAAGTTTGCTTCTCGGATTTCCAGTTTCCACACCTGGCCTGGGACTGGCTGGGCCACAAGGAGAGCCTCAGGAGAGTGAGCCCAAGGACATTTGCTTACGTGACGGAGCTGCAGTTAGGAGAGGCAGAAAAATGAGCTCAGGGTTACCCAACCCCTAGGCTGGCAGATCTGGGATGGCATAAGCCTGAAGGTGTCAGCAGGGGCAACTCTCCCTGTCCCTATTGCATGGAGGAAAACTTTTGTTTTGCCCTAAGAAAGAATGAGGCCAAGACAGAGCATCAGTGCTGAGAAATTGAAAGAGAAGGAATCCTGACGATGCTGTTGGGTCTCTGGACATACCCCTTTTTGAGGCCAGCCCTGCCTTTCTTCCTCTCACTTTTATGTACCAGTAAATTCTCTTTTCTTTGCTTGAGATAGTTGGAGTTGGGTTTCTGTAACTTGCAGTCAGAGTGTTCTAACTAATAGAAGTATTCTATAAACATTAAGAGAATAATAGACAAATATAAAAGATGATCACAGTGATTATTAAATGAAAAAAGTCAATTTACACAACCATATCCTTGGTAGCATTCTATTTGTGTATGTAAAGTGTGTTTTGTGTGTGAATTTTATATTATTTTATCTTACTTCATTTCATTTTATTTTTGTAAATGCCTAGGAATAACTGGAAAGATACTACACCATTAGCAAGAGATAAGATTGGGGAATTCTTACAGTCCTAGATGGGTTACTGATAATGGGCATGCATTACCTTCATAATAAAAATACTAAATGTAAAAAGAAAAGGGAAGAAAGTTAGTTCGTCACTGAATGGACCAGATACTTGCCTGCCCCCCAAATCCTTGATTTTCTTGGTGGAGAGAAAAGAGAATTAGAGGCAGAAAATAGAATCAGTTCTGCTGTTACCCAATCAATACTATATTGATTGAGATAGTAAGGCAGGGAGAAACAGACAGACTTAGTTACATACAACTAAGAGAGTTTGCGTCATAGGAAATGAAATGCTCAGAGCCTAACCGGTCGAAGAAAATACAAAAAGAGCTGAAAAGTGACCATTACTATTTAAGCCTCACAGCTTGGGGGTGGGGCAGGTGGGTGTGGGAGGGCAAGGCAGTATCCTCCTCGGGGCTTCTCTGTAGAGGTGCCAGTTGGAGATTGGAACCCACTGACTAGAAGACAGAGGGAGCCTCTGCAGGTGCTGAGAACTTGCAGTGTTACCACTTCCGGTTACATGGGCTGCAGAGAAGCCCTCGTTGAAACGGCCACTTAAAGGGAAGACATGAGAGGAGAAGGGGTGGAGAGGGCTCTTGCGGAAGGATTAAGAGGAGTCAGCAAGTCACGGGAATTAAAAAGGTTAATCCAGAAGCAGAAACTCTCCCTGCCAACTGAGGTGGGATGGACCCCAAGGGGGTGGATTTAATGAATTGTTACCTCATTCAAAGGACTCAGAGTAAAGGAGACCCCCATAACCTTGTATATCATTAAGGAAGCAACCTAATATATATATATATATATTTCCTCTGATTCACAGTACATCAACTTCTAGGGATTAATAAAAGAAAGTTTAAATCTCTCAGTAATTACTCACAAATTTCACAGATTTTGCAAATCTGGCATGTAGCAAGGAATCTGAGATGGGTTGACACTTTAGGGCACATGTACCAGAAAGAACATGAGGTGAAAGGGATTGAGTCAGAGGCAGTATCAGCTTCTATTTTCAGAAAACAGCCCCCTTGGACACAAACCAAAAAGGCAGGCGGTGTGTATGCACTTGCACTGAGACCGAGCCCACATCAATCTCTGGTCACAGCTGCACACAGAGATAGCAAAGCGCTATCTCCCTATCTGGGGAACTGAGATAAAGATTGCATGAAAACATAGTTCTTCCGCAAAGAAAATGTGCAACTGTGGTCACCCCACCTTTGAGTTGAGACTCTTCCTGGCCTCCCCGCTGATCCACAGCCTGTATTTCCAAGTTCTTTCTCCACCCAGAAGCCCACTTGCCATACCAATCGCCTCTGGACACACTTACCATTGGAGAGCTCTCCTGTTTTAGCAGCTGGATAGAGGCAGAAGCCGAACCCAAGCACAAGTATTCTCAGCCTGATTTCAAGTTTGGCTTTGTTTTTCTTTCTTTGAAACCTGGATTTATGGCAACCCAGGCCATCCATCCATCCATCCACATCCATCTAACCAGGAAAGTGTCAGCACTAATGACAGGTGCTAGACAGATGGAAGCAAATAAGACATTAATGGAACCAGATGTGAGTATGATGCTGCCATTATAATGGCATGACCGTGCTTACTACCTCACTCTCGAAACTTCAGTTTCTTCAACCTTAAAATGCAGCTAAAGATCAGTACCTTTTGGAGTTGTACCGGCAATTAGAACTGAGGGATGTCACCTGCCTAGAACTGCTCCCTACGTAACAGTTATTATTATCATCACAGACTATTGGTGGAGGAGACAACTGAATACACTACAGGTTACACGGTAGTGCCAGCTACATAATCTAGGATACTCTCCTCATTTTCATATCAACTGATTAGCAATCTTAGTTCTTTCTGCAACCTTCATGCTCCTTTGCCATGTACCCAACCCATCCACAGGTTCGGGGGATTAGGATGTGGGCATGGGAGGGTATGATTATTCTGTGTACCACAGCTATAAGCCTAGGTGTGGAATTGCTGAATAATAAGGTATATGGATTTTCAATTTTGCTTCATAATGCCAAATTATTTTCCAAATTAATCACACTAATTTACACTCACTCCAGCAAAGTAAGAGCTCTGCTTGCTCCACACCTCATTAACACAGCCTGCTCAGACTTCTAAAATTTTGCCCATCTGGGGGGTGTAAAACTATATCTCAGAGTTTGGATTTCTATTTTGCTAATATTGAGATTGAATATTTTAATATGTTGATTGGTCACATGGGTTTCCTCTCCTGTGAAGCGCCTGCTTTTTCATTTGGTTGCTAGCTTTTTTCTTAAAATTTATAGCAATTCTTTATTCATCTGGATATTAGTATTTTGTCAGTTAAATGTACTACAAATATTTTCTCCCCACTTATGTTCTGATGAACCAAAGTTTCTACTCTGATTGTGCTTGAATTTCTTCAATATTTTTCTTTACAAATTATATTTTTGTGTCTTTAGAAAATTCTTTCTCATCCTGTTGGCATAAGGAAGGTCTCCTATATTTGCTTCCAAAACTTTTGACGTTTTTCCTTTCATATTTATGTTCTTAATCCACCTGAAATTGATGTTTTTGGTATGATGTGAGGCAAAGATCTAATTGCATTATATCTTCCATCACCTGGATAACCAATTGTCCAAGGCCAAATACACTTATCTGTGTGCCATTTACCTCATATATATCATATATATATGTGCCATTTACATCATATCAAGTTCCTCATATACCATGTCCATTTGGGGGCTTTCTCTTATATTCTATTAGTCAATTTATTTCTTCTTCTGCCAATATCACAGTTTCTTCATGCATTACCTCTATAATATATCTCTACATTTGATAAGACAAATCTCTACTACCCTTGTTCCTTTTTGAGAGTGCCTTAGATATTCTTTATCCTCTGTGTTCCCATATATTTTAGACCCAGCTCAATTTCTTCAAAACACCCTGTTGAGATTTTTATTACAACTTCACTGTGACTATACATTATTTGTGGCCGAGTTGAAATCTTTACAATAATGAATACCCCTATTCATGAACATGATATATCTCTGTTTATTTAAACATTCTCTAATGTCTTTCAATAAAGTTATGTGATGTTTTCATAAAAATCTTGCACATATTTGATGAGAGTTATTCCCAGGTATATTGCATTTTTGTTGTACTTGAAAATGATATATTTTTCAAAGTACGTTTTCTTACTCTTTTTGATGGTAATTGATATTAATCTCATATCTATCAAATTGTATTATTAATTTTAATAATTTTCCATAGATTTTTTATTTTTCTATGTGGCTAATTACATCATCTATTAAGTAATGGTAATTAAAAAAAAAAAACTTGTTATTCCTTTTCTTTTCTAAGTGTGGCTAGGACTTCCATTTTGTGTTGGCTAGACATAGCATTAGCAGGCATTCTTGTCATCTTACTGATTTCTAAAGGAATGCTTCTAACCTTTCACCAGTGAGTAAAATTGTTGTGAGTCTTTGGCAAATATTTTTTATCAACTCAAGGAACATAATTTCTATTCCTAGTTGGCTAAGAGTTTTTGTTTGCTTGTTTGCTTGTTTGTCTTAAGATGAATATTAAATTTTATACAACAATTTGTCTGCAACTCTTGAGATGAGTGTGTGTTTATTCTTCATTAACTTATAATTTGGTGAATTATATTAATCGATTTTTCAAAGGTTAAACTATTCTGTGTTCTAAGGATAAACTCAATTTCTGTATTGCCTAATCATATCTTTTATGCTTTGGGGGATATTTTATCTATCAATTATTGAGAGATACATTTAAATGATTCCCTATAGTGGAGAATTTGACAATTTCTCTTTGTAATTATGTCACATTTCCTTTTATGATATTGAAGCTATGTTATCAGGTATGTAAAAATTGAATCATTTTATTCTCCCAGTGAATTAACTTTGTTATCATTACTGAAGGATCTCCTTTGTCTATCAAGTTTTTTGCCCTAAGATGTATTTTATATAATATATATATTCCAACTCTTTTTAAAAATATTTGCTGAAAATATATTTTTCTATCTTTTTACTTTCAACTCTTCTTTATTTATATTTTAGGCGTGTCTCTGTTAACCAGCACAGACATAGATTTTGATTTTTTAATCCAGTCTCACAATATCACTTTCAACCGGATGTTTAGTCCATTTACTTTTATTGATACATTTTAATTTATCTCTATCATCAATTTTTATTTTTTTTAAAGATTTTATTTATTTATTCATGAGACACAGAGAGACAGAGAGACAGAGAAACAGATAGAGAGAGAGGCAGGCTCCCTGCTGAGCAGGGAGCCTGATACAGGACTTGATCCCAGAACCCTGGGATCATGACCTGAGCTGAAGGCAGATGCTTAACCGACTGAGCCACCCAGGTGCCCCAATTTTTAAACTTTCTATTTGTTCTGACTTTCCTGTTGTTTGTTTTTCCCTTCTTGCCTTGTTTTAATTGATTCAATTTCTTAATTCCAAAATTTTCCCTCCTCTAGTTTTGGAATTATAAGCATTATTTTTGTTCGTTTAGTAGTTCCTTTGAAATCAGAATATGTATACTTAACCTAACAGAGTCTGTACTTATTATTTTTATAACCTTCCCAATTATGTAAGGATGTAACTCCTATCATCACTCTACCTTAAAAGCTATTATTTTTTAATACCACACATTGTACTTTATTATTTATTATTTGTATTTTCTGTATTGTTCAGGTTTACTCAACCATTTGTCTTTTCCTTTACTCAACATTAGATTTTGTCACTCAAACGTTCCTTCTGGATTATTTTCCTTCTTCTTGTTCTTTAAAATGTTTAAAATTTTTTTTTTATTTTTAAGTAATCTCTACACCCAATATGGGGCTCAAACTTACAACCCCAAGATCAGTAGTCACATGCTCCACTGACTGAGACATCCAGGCACTCCTCACTTACCTTCTTCTTGAAGACATCCTTAATTCTTTTATTAAGAGTTTATTGATGTTGGGGCGCCTGGGTGTCTCAGTCGTTAAGCGTCTGCCTTCAGCTCAGGTCATGATCTCAGGGTCCTGGGATCGAGCCCTGCATCGGGCTCCCTGTTCAGCGGGAAGCCTGCTTCTCCCTTCCCCACTCCCCCTGCTTGTGTTTCCTCTCTCACTATGTCTCCATCTGTCAAATAAATAAATAAAATCTTAAAAAAAAAAAAGAGTTTATTGATGTTAAATTTTCTCAGTGTTTGTTTATCTAAACTACCTCTATTTTATCCCCATTTTGAAAAAAATAGTTGTGGTAGAGAAAGTATTTACTAAATATCTGTGTAATTCTCTTCATTTCTCACTCTCTCTTGTAGATGGTGTGGGACTTTTGACACATTCTGGTCAAAGGACTGTACCTAGAAGTAACATGTTTCCCTTCCAGAAAAAGGTAGTTGGAATCTGTGTTCTTCTGTGTTCCTCTTTCCCTCCTGAAATGACCTCATCGCTCATGTAACTCTGGTGATGCAGCTAGAAAGAGCAGAGCTTCGGTCAGCCTGGGTCCCTGAGTGACTGTGTGGAGCAGGGCACACTCTGACCTATCCTTAATGCATAATGCAAGAGATAAACTTTTGTTAAGCCACAGAGGTTTCAGAGTTAATTTGTTACCACAGCATAATTTAACTTATTCCGACGAGCAGTTTTAATGGGTAAATAGTTATTTCAGTTACTATCTCTCAGCACATTTAAAATATTTTCCCACAATCTTTTGTCTTCCATTTTTGCTGCTCAGAATTCACCTTTCTCAATGTCATTCCTTTATTAGTAAACTGTATTTTTGGTTTATGGATAATTTTAATATCTTCTGTCTTTGGTATTCTGAAGTTTTACAACAATGTGTTTAGGTGGTTATGTGTCTGTGTCTGTTTAAATTTATCTCACTGAGGGTTCTTTGGGTTTTAGAATCTGAGGTTACTATCTTTCATCAGTTCTAAAAATGCCTCATTCATTGGGTCCTCAAATATTGCTTTGTCCTTTCCTGTTTTATCTCCTCTTGAAATTCTGATTAGAGGCATAGTAAGCCTTCTCATTCTCTCCATGACTCAACCTCTCTGTCGTATTTTCCAGCAATTGTCTTTCTGTGCCTATTCTGTGTAAGGTTTTCTAATCTATGCTTCTCACTCCCTAATTCTCTGTCAGCTATGGTTTCCTCCATACTCTTAATTCTTCCACTGGGTTTTTAATTTCAATCTTTTCATCTTTCATTTCTAGAAGTTCTATTTTGTTCTTTTTCAAATGTGATGGATATTTTTATATTCTCTTTCTCCTTCCTCACATTTTTATTTCCCTTATAATTTATTTTGCCATGTTAAACATTCATTTTACTTTTAAACCTATCCATGCATTTAACAAATGATTTATATATTTTTATCACTTACATTAAGTGCTTCAGAGTAAGAGAAGTGCTCCATCTATTTTTATTTAATATTTTTATTACTTCAAATTGCTTATACTTTAGGATATAAGAATCTTAACACTAGATCCTTCCCTGTTCCTAGATATCTAATTCTGTGTCCAGCTGTCACTATGGGCACACATCTCACTATATAACATCCATTACTCTAGGTAAACCAATCACCCTACAACTGCTGATAAGTGTGTCTTTCTTCTGTCACTGAGTCAGCCTCCAATTGGCCATGTCTCTACTGCAAACTTCATGATTTTAATTCAGGAGTTTATGATTATTTCTAAATCTCAAGATCTACCCCCTCCTTTCCATATCTCTAGACTGCTGCTGTGTTTTGGAGAATGTCCAAAAATTTGACCTTTGGATAAGGGGATGAGGCTGTACAAACTTTTGCTTCTTAGTACCATCTGCCTGGGAATAAAAATCTCTGGACAGGAAGAAATAAGAAAGGAAGGAAGACAATTTTTGGGAAGTCTATACATACATCCTTCCCACTATGGAGAACATGAGGGCAGGTATCCTGTATTCCAGTGATGAGTTTTCAATAATTAGAGGTAGTTTCAACAACAATTTGATCTACTATTTACTCATTGTTATAAATCCTGGCTTATCAAGTATACTAAAATTATCCTGCATTTTCTAACTGATCTATGGCTTGTGATCCTGTGTCAGTCCAATTCTTGCAGTAAGGGACAGGTATTACGTGTTTTGTAAACTTTCTAGACTAAATTGTCTCAGCGATGTTTATTTATTTCATGTGATAAAACAGATCCCACATTGTTAAAAAAAAATACACACACACACAAAAAAACCCTGGATTTGTTTTCAAGTGTACACTTGACTCTTCATACATGTAGGTGTGATGGCCAGCGTTCCAGGTGTGAATTTTAGGTATAACAATGTTCACCAGGGACATTTACTTTACCAATATTTACAGGTTTATCATTTAAAGCATATGGATTCATCTTTAATATCAGCACATAAGACCTCCTTTAGTCCCTTAATAAACTTTCTACTGTCCAACACCAAATGTCAATAGCCAATATCAAAGTGGCCAATATCAAATCTTGGTTGGGAGAACTAATGTTTATAAAACACTGTTGTGGGGCGCCTGGGTGGCTCAGTTGGTTAAGCGACTGCCTTCGGCTCAGGTCATGATCCTGGAGTCCCGGGATCGAGTCCCGCATCGGGCTCCCTGCTCAGCGGGGAGTCTGCTTCTCCCTCTGACCCTCCCCCCTCTCATGCTCTCTATCTCATTCTTTCTCAAATGAATAAATAAAATCTTTAAAAAAAAAAAATAAATAAAAAATAAAACACTGTTGAATGAAATGCAATCCATCTGTATTAGTGTCCTAAGACTGCCGTAATAAAGTACCACAAACTGGGTGCCTTAAAACAGCAGAAATGTATGCTCTCATAGTCTGGAAGCCAGAGAATGATTCAAGGTTTTGGCAGAACCAACCTGCCTCTGACACACCCACGGAAGGGTCCTTCCTTGCCTCTTCCAGCTTCTTGGAGCCCCAGGTGTCCCTTAGCTTGAGGCAGCATAACTCCAGTCTTTCCCTTCGTCTTCCCTCTATGATTCTGTCTTCACATAGCACCTTCCTCTCTATGTCTCACTTCTTACAAGAATACCTCTTACTCCAGTACAACTGCATCCTAACTAATTATATTCATAATGATTCTATTTCCAAATAAGGTTACATTCTAAGGTACTGGGGATTAGGACTTCAACATATCTTTTTGGAAGGTACATTTCAACCCAGTAACATTATTTATTCCTCCAAAGAGAAGATATTATCTTCCAAATAGGCTTGGATCCCACTATATTTGAACCACAGGAATTTGTCTTCTCTGGACTACATGTAGATGCCAGGTTTCCACCTTTCATTAAGCAATGTTATAAGAAATAGCTTAATGAATGCCACTATTGTATTTACTAATCAAATTCATTAATAACCCTGCCCCCTTTTATTTTTTTTTTTCAGAACCAAGCGTTACAGAAATTTTCCCCCTGAATAATTCAAACACTTTCATTTAGAGTCAATGAAAACCATATATTGAATTACGTGGGGTTTTTTCTTTTTTTAATTATGTGTTTCTTCTTGCTTTGGTTGCCAGGAGGCTTAAAAATTCAGCCATAATTTAATTTTAACAACTTTGTAGGATGCTCCAGCTTCATATCTTCATTTTTATTTCTCCTCTGGTATTGATATTTTATTTTCATTTGGGTATTGAGTAGTTTTTAAAATTGCTTCTTATATTATTATGAGTCACTTGAATACTTTGTTTAAAAATGTTAGTAATAAGTAAGGGAAAACAAAAGAAGTAAGTAAATCTCTCTCTCTCTCTCCTTCTCCCCCTCCCCCTCTTTCTTTCTCCCTGTCTCTTTTTACAGCAGATTTTCCTCCTGTCCCAGCTTATCCGTCACTCAATGACTGTTCAAAGACTATGAACCATCAACAGTCAGTACTCTGGTTTACATTTTAGATGGATGATTCAAACAGTGCACAGGTAAACAGGGAAGGGGAGGCAAGATGCTCACTTTATTCTTGAGCAAATCAACTAGATCTCACTGACTTCCTTCAAAGATTAAGAAAAAAATAGCACAGGACCCATGCAACAGTAAAAATAAAAGATATCTGGAAAAGCAGAGGAAATAAGTAGAAAAAATTAAATCCCTGAAAATCACACTGAAAGCACCAAGGAGTAGAATTTAAACTGAAGAAAATTGGGACATGGAGGGCAAGCTATTGAAAAAAAAATCACGTAGAATTTAGTGGAAAATGACACAGAATGAAAGTGATGAGGGGGAAGATGAAAGAGGCAGAAAACAAATAAGAGAAAACTGACAGGAATGACTGCAATCTTTGAAGCTGTGAATGAATACATGGAACCAAAAAAATTTACATAATAGAAGAATTTTCTGAAATAAAAAGGATCTTAAAATTACATTTTGAAAGGGCTCACCACATTCCAAGAAAATTTAATAAAAGCTTTTATCTGGAACTTCAAGGACCGTAAAAAAAAAAAAAATCCTATGGTCACAAAGGCTGAAGGAAAAATGTCATCCTCAAAAATGAAGAAATCAGACAATATTAGATACCAGAAGAAAATGGAAGAGTGGTTAATGAATATTAAAGGAAAAAAATTTTCTATACCTGGTCTAACCTTTCATATGTAATGGTAAGAAAAAGAAATTCTCAAATACATAAGAGCTCAAGAACATAACATTTATGAACTTCTGAAGAATCTGTCAGGGAAAAAAAAAACCAAGACAATGAACAGATGAGTAACAATAATGAATTCACAAATGAGAAAGTCATGAGGTAGAAAATGTTTGGTGATGAGCTTTGAATCTCTTTGTACATAAAATTATATTTAAGTAACTAGGATTCTAAGTCATAAAATGAAATATAATTGCTATAATGCTTAAAAGAAAAATTACATAATATAAAGATAATATTTTGATGATAATAGGGACAAGAATCATATTTGCTCTCCAAACTAACATAAAGGGGGAGGGCAGGGAGAAGAAAATAGTCGAAGTAGATTAAGTTCATCATCTTTCGCCATCATTTCATTTTAAGGTAAACTGAGAAATATAAATGTAAACATATTATTTAATACACTTTACAACTTCCAAATTGCTACAGTGTGGTCGGTGACCTTCTAAAGTGGCTCCCAATGCTCTCCAACTCCTGGTATCATGCCTTTATGTGTAGGCTAGACATAATGACTTGTCTCTAACAAAGAGAATGTGGCAAACTGATGGATTTCACTTCTGAAGTTGAGTTTTTAAAGACTGTGATTTCTGTCTTGCTTACACCCTTTCTCCGCCTCTTCTCCCACACTTGCTTTGATTAAGCCAGCTGCCATGTTGTGAGTTGCTCTATGGAGAGGCCCACATGACAGGAAACTGAGGCTCTCTAGGGCCCATGAGGAACTAAATCCTGTCAACAACCATGTAGGGAAGCTTGAAAGTGGATCCTCCCCAACTGGAGCCCTCAGCTGAGAATGGTGTCCAGTACAACACCTGTGAAAACCAAACAGTAAAAATCCCTGAAGCAGAGGACTCAGCTAAGCCATGCCAGGATTCCTGACACACTGAAAGTACAAGGTAAACGTGTGTGCTGCTTTAAGCTGCTATGGTTGGGGGTAGTTTGTTACACAGCAAAAGATAACTAATACACAGAGGAAGATAAAAACAAAAACAAAACAAAATTAAAAAAAGGAAATAGAGCATAAAGCAGAAGAGAAAACAAAGAAACAATAAGCATTCAAAAAATAAACAGACATAACAGATCAAGTTAAACGTATCTAATTAAAGTAATTTCAAGTAGGATAGAATAAACCGTTTTTTTTGTTTTGTTTTGTTTTGTTTTTTGAGATCCAAGTATCATGTTTATTACTGGTAAAGAGGTCGTTGTTGAAGAACATAGCTGGCTTCTGCTCAGTGAGTGGGCTTCTACAACTCCCCTCAGCTCCACTTTCTCTCCATTCATAGAAGCCTGCCTCATTAAAATCACAGGGCTGCCTTCTCAAGAAGACCTTTGCTGTCTCCTTTCAGACTACAACCCTCCCATCTATGTTCATGCCATTTGCTCATTTTTTTACAAGATTGCCTATTTCCTTATTAGAATAAACCGTTTTTAAAAAACGATTAAATGGGACAAAGAGAGACACTTTATAATGGCAAAGGATATACAACTCACAATGAAGTTATTATTGCTAGTATGAATCTTCATATATCAAATAATAGAGCATTAAAACACATAAAGGAAAATAAAAATATAAGAAATAAAGAAATAAAAAAATAAATAAAAGAAATGTTAGGAGACTTCTCCCAAAATCTCCTTCCCGCAAGGCTCCAAACATGCCCTAATCTGTCTCCATGTTCCAGCCCTCTGAAATTCTTCCACTGAGTCCTCTGGAATTTGTGATTCCTCTCCCACATCAGTTTTCATTGTTACCACTCTGGTTCAAGCCATTATTATTTCTTGCCTGGGTTACCGCAATAGCGCCTTGCCTATTCAGCTTCTGCCATTGCTCTCTATGATCTCTTCTAGATAGAGCAGCCAGGATAACCCTTCCAAAATATGCCTGACCATGTCACTCCTCTGCTCTAAACTCTCTGGCAGCTGCCCATTTCACTCAGCGTGTAAGCCGAAGTCCCTACAACACCCTACAAGCCCTACATCGCCTGTCCCAACCCAGTGGTCACCCTCAGTCCTCCTCTCTCCAGTCCAGCCACACTGACATCCTGGCTGTTTCTTGAAAACTCCAGCCACACACTCACCTTGTGGCCTATGCCTGTTTTCTCTCTCTGGAATGTTCTTCTCTCAGAAATCCACACGGTAATTGCCTTACCAACTCCAAATCTTTTCTTGAATGTCACCTTCTCAATAAAATTTATCCTGATCACTATATTTAACCTTTCAACCTACACTCTCCTGTCTTCCCAATCTCCTTTATCCTACTTTATTTTTTCAAAACACTTTCTAATATGCCATAGAATTTACTTATTTAGTTTATGTTTATTATTTATTGTCTGCCTCTTCCCACATTCACGTTAGAGTATAAGCTCCATAAGGGCAGAAACTTCTCCTGTTTCATTTATTTATGTAGCTCAAGTATCTAGAAAGGTGCCTAGTACATAATGGGCACTCAAAAGATATTTGTTGACTGACTGAATACATGATTCTCAGCCTTGTCAAACCTAATGCCTCTTTTCATAACAAATACGGGGCAATCCGCTCTTTAACATTGTGAAAGGAAAGTCGTAAACTACCTACACATACAATTTTTTTAAAAATTCAAAATGATGCCTTAACTGTAATATAAAGGAAAAAGTAAATGTGTGATTCATTACGGAACTGCTCAGGCATCCCTAAACTAAAAGACACAATGAAGCAATCAGATGCTTGATTCACCTGTAGAATCACCGTGAAATGGACAGCCATAAAATGAACTGTATTGGCGATTCAAATTCCAAACACTGTATTGCCATTCAATGTACTGCATTCCAGGAAAAGTCAATACATCTTAAAACTGTGTGAAAAACACTTTATGTTTATATATAAAAGAGATTCTAGGCTCGAGTAAATATAAATAGGTTTTTCATCTATGTGAATGGACAGTAGAATAGTCGTCACACAGAATGTAGGAAATTCTTTGCTATGCAGTACTAGCCTGGGCACTGCAAGATATCTAGCATCTTTTGGCTCCACCAACTACATTCCAGTAGTTCTCCCCAGTCCCTGGGACAAGGAAAATCACTCTGGTAAATTTCCAAAACAACTCCTGGAGGTAGATCCATCCCAACAGACTGGTTCTGTAAATCCAGCAGGATGCTTTTCTATTGCCATTGGCTACCTCTCTATAGCATTTGACCTGTTAATGAGCTCCTCTTCACTTCTCCTTCCTTCCTTGACTTCTGAGTCACGGCCCTCCTGCAGCTTTCCCAATTTCACTTCCGCAGTTCCTGCCAGGTGTCACTGACTCTTTACCTCCCCTTGCCCATCTCCGCTGCCCTTCCTTAAAAAAAAAAAAAAAAAAAAAGATTTATTTATTTGAGAGAAAGAGAGAGCAGGGGGAGGGGCAGAGTGAAAGGGAGAGAGAATCTCAAGCAGACTCCCTGCTGAGGGCGGAGTGCCAGGCAGGGCTTACCTCACAACCCTGAGATCATGACCTGAGCCAAAAGCAAGAGTCCGATGCCTAACCGACTAAGCCACCCAGATGCCCCTGCCCTTCCTTTTTCCACTCCACATGATCTTCCACTCCCTCTCCTAAGGAATTGACTCTCAAAGTTCTGTTTCTACACAGGATACCCAAATTCACACTTCCAACTGACACTCTGTCAGAAAGCCTGAAGTTATACATGTCCAAAATCAAACTAGTCATCTTCCTCTAAAACCTATTATTCCATCCGTCGTACCTATCATCCACTTAGGCAATCTAGAAATGACAATCATCTTTGTTCCCTAGTCCTCACTGCCACATCCAGTTGACTGCACTGCTCTCTGTCGATTTTGCCTTGGAAGTGTCTCATACCTGTTTCCTTTCTTTTACTGTAGTTCAAGCTCTCATTACCTGTGACTTAGAATACTGTCACAGCCTCCTAACGAGTACTTCTACTCCAATTTATCTTTTGATATTTCCACAAAAGGAGGTAATAATAGTATTTATTAGTATTTATAAATAATATTTATATTTAGTATAGTGGTGATCGAGTGCTCATTATATGCCAGCCACTATACTAAATGCTTCCCATCTCTTTTTTTTTTTTTTAAAGATTTTATTTATTTATTTATTTGACAGAGAGAGACATAGAGAGGGAACACAAGCAAGGGGAGTGGGAGAGGGAGAAGCAGGCTTCCCCTGGAGCAGGGAGCCCGATGCGGGGCTCAATCCCAGGACCCTGGGATCATGACCTGAGCCGAAGGCAGACGCTTAACGACTGAGCCACCCAGGCACCCCCCCATCTCTTTTAATCTGCACAACCACATCATAAAGTAGGAGTTATTATTATTGAAATTTTAAAGATAGGAAAAAGAGGTTTGGGGAAGTTAAATAACTTACCCAAGGTCATAGAGCTAGCTCCAAAGTGACACCAGGATCCCAGCTCTATCTGGCTTCTAAAATCCCGGTTGTTTTGCCTTTGTTTTTGTTTTTTTGTTGTTTTTTTTTTGATACAACTTTTTCATATTGCCTCTAGTCTCATCACAACCTTCTATTCAGTCTCTACATTTTTCCCACCTGCCATTTCCTTCCTTATCCATCTGCCACTTTTCCATATTGCTTCTAGACTGATCACAACCTTCCATTCTGTCTCTATCCTTCCCAGTCCATTCTTCCAATCCACAGGTTCTTTGGTTTTACTTATCTCCTTACTTTGTAAGGATTTATTCATCAGCTATTTCAAGCGAGTCCTTCACAGCAGGTTCTTCTTCTTTCACTGCGTCCACCACATCTGCCCTCCTTCTCCCCCACTCTCTTCCCAGCTGCTGAGAGCAGGGTTAGAAAAGGGAATGAATAAAGCAGATACAAAAAACTCCCTGCATCTTAAGTTTTTCTCTGCCTAACTCAGTGTTGTTTTATGGTTCCAACGTAATGAACGAAATGAAAGGTGTTCTGTAAACTGTAGAGTGCTCTACAAATGTAAAGTGCTATATATTCACCCTACCTTTGCATGCCCCGGGCTTCAACTGAGTTACTCTGTGAACGACGGCAAAGGTGTTCCAAGTAGAGAACGCCACGTTTGCGTTCGGAGTTAAGGAAGAGTAAGGCCCCAAGTAATATGAATTTGGCTCGGGAAATGTCTACTTTGTCGTTATTGCCCAAACCCAGCTTAAAACTTCATCAGGACGTGAGCGAGTAAGACAGGGCGATAATGGTATTGGCCTGAAACCCCCCAATTTAAAACTCTCTCTCGGAATGTTCCCCTCCCCCCAGCTCCCTGGAGGTTTTAAGTTCTTGCAAATGTCTTCCCCGACTTTCACAGGGCCCCCGCCCTGTGCGCTCCCTTCCTGACCTCTCCGCTTCCTGGTGGCCCCAGCCCTCGGACCCCCGCCCCGCCCGCCGGCGGAGGACTACAAGTCCCGGCGTGCCGCGCGCCCGCCCGGCCGGCTGCACCAGGGCTGGGCGCGTGGCGGCCGCCGAGCTCTGCGCGGGGGAAAGCCTCCCGGCGCCGGCCGTGCGGGGAGGTAAGTGATACGCTCGTGCTGCGAGGGCACTGGGAACGCGGCCACCCTCTCCCCTCTCCAGGATGAAAGGAAACGAAGAAAACCACAATAAAAACCGCCCTGCCCTCCCTCGTCGCTGCTGTGTGTCCGGTGCTCCTGCAGCTTGTTGCACCCGCGAGCGTGGAATCTGTCACTCTGGAGTGGAACTGGGGGCAGAAGCGTGCCTGGCTCCGCGGAGAGCTGCGGCCCGCCGGGGCTGCGGGGCAGAGCTCGCAGGATGGGACCGGGTGGTGGCACGGCTCGGCTGGGCGCCCAGCGAGCGCCACACCCCCACACTCCCTTTCCACAGACGGGCTCCCCGGGAAGCCCCCAAACTCAAAGACGAACGGTTTCTTCTTGAAAGTCTTAGTCAGAAACTTTCCCCTCTTGTCGCCAGTGCCACCAGCGAGTCGTTTGTCTATCGGACGGCGCCGCTCTGCCAAGAGGCTTCCTGGCGTCCCCTCTCCTGCCCTCAGTCTTGTCCCACCGCTCGCTCTCCAGGCCGCTCCTCCCTCTCCCCCGAGACGCCCTTAGGGACGCGGTGAGCTTGGCCCTGCCCTCCGGCGACTTGTCGAGATTTCTTCTGCAGCCACGTGGACCCAGGTCTGCACTCTGCGATGTGGGCTGGACACTCCTGCGGGCCGATTCCTTGACGGGAGGCAGGGCGAGTGGTTCCTTTGGGACAGCGCTGGGTCCCGGGGTGGGGGCTGGGGTGGGGGGAATGAGTGCTGATCAATAAAAGAAGCCCGATCGGAGGCACCGGTTTCCCACCCTTGCTGACTCATCTCCCCTCTTGAGCCCATTCCCAAGTGTGCCTGAAAGTTCTGCTTCAGAATCCCAACACGAGGATCTTCCAAGTTATTCTAACACATTCCATAATATCCTGGATCAGAAGATCTTGTTTGTCTGCCTCTCTCTCACCCTACACTTAACACACTACACACACGCGCCCATAAAAACACACTCTGCACACTACACACTCTACACACGCCACAAACAGAGCATACACATTACACACAGCATGCACATTACATTCATCACATAAACATACATACACACACTTCGTTTATGCTACAAGGCTACATACACATACCATATACAACATACATGCATACACATTATTTTTATTAGCAGAGGGTTAAATCAGTTTGTTGGAGAGAGTGAGGAGGAAGTGGGTGAGTACTAGTATATATACTTATACCCACAAATGTCAATTTATTCCACAGTTAGAAACTAGATAAGTGAAACCTGCTGTTGTTAGAATTCAGAATGCTTTCTTGACTCCTTTTTGTTTTTCTTCCATAAAATGGGATTGATTTCCTACATCACCTTCTGAAACCCTTACCATTATCTAACAAGCAAACTTTTGATCACAGCAGGGGAGAGAGAAGATGTCCTCTATGCGTAGGAAGAAAATCTTGGAGAAACTTCACAGAAACCTTCCTACTGTAGGGGTGTCTAAGGAAAAGTCAGGTGTAACTACATTTTCTTTGCCTCTCCTTCCAAGATTCAGAGCTGAACTGATTTTGTTCTGAGCAATGGCATGACAGTGCTGTTGAGACACCTTTCCCAAACCCCCCTTTTCCCCCCAGGACTCACAGCCCAACCCATTTGAATTTAGTTGGAGCACATTTCAGGAATTTCAGATCAAGTCCCAAAACATTATGAAATCTGTTGGTGAAAGGGCTCTCTATCTCCAGAAGAGTTCATCATTTTCATCAATGGTGATAAGACTCACCTGTTTGACCAGACTCAAAAAATGGTCCTCAAAAATAAATTAACACTTAGAATTTGTCCCCAAATTATTGTTGTTCTTGTTATTATTATTTTTAGAATTTGTCCCTAAATTATTGTTTGCTTTTTCAAAGGAGCAATGGTGAAGTTGGGCAGAGAGAGCATTTGAAATCTTTATCAATGATGATCTTTCATGAAGTTGAACATTTCTAATATTCTTGGAATGAATAAGGGAAAGAAATTTTGACTTTGAAATTCAGGTTGCAAATTTAGATTATAGTTTCTGATCTTCTTCTAGGGCCCTTAAAAATTACTAAAGAAAAGGGAGACCTGCCGCTTTCTCCTCAATTCTTCCTGAACTCTACACAGTCATATAGCAAAGGTGATTTTTTTTTTTCTAGGATCCTTCTTGGGAACCTGTATTCTCTGCCCTATCTTGAATGGTTTAGTTGACATCTTGACCCTAAAAGTGTCCAAATATTGATTGTTGTTTATTTCGATGACAGCTATGCATGCTCCCTGTGTATCTATGGCATATTTGTGGAATGGGAATGTTTCCCTTCAGCCGTGGTTCCCAGCCAAGCAAGGGAACTGTGAGATTGACCAGGGTAACTTAAAAGATCATGCCTAGTACTCTCTATGCCACCTTCCCATTTCCTGAATGGTAGGAGATACTATGAGTTTGGGGGTTGGCAGAGTATCTTCTTTTTCATATGTAACTAATATAGAACCTGGTGCTCATAGATAGTGTTAGTTAAATTTGTTGAATAATGCTTTGTGTGCAACTGGGATAAACAGTTAAGATTAAAACTCCCAGAACTAATTGTTTTTGTAGAATGAGATTTGTTTCATTTTGAATTTTGGCTGAGTTCATCTGGTAGGTTGAATGCCAAAATAAAAGAATGTAGGTGTTCTCAAAAGATCTGGTCATCCACTTTGCATCCTCTGAAATATGTTACTTCCTGCATAATGAAGAAAAGGATTTTCTGCTGGGCAGTGCTTTCCTTATTCTTAAAGAGATTACTTTAAAAAAAAAAAAAAAAAAAAAAAAGCCAGCCCTGGGAACTTTGTCCATGAGTCTCTGTTAGGAAGAAAGAGTAACACAGGACTGCAGCTTCTGAGTATTCACTGGTTATAGCCAATAGTGCTGGGTTTTTTCTCTTATTTTCTCTTGTTTTTTTCTCCCATGGGGGAGAAAAATAGTTTTCAAAACATGACATTCCTCTTCAGAACAACAGCAAGGATCTATCATGCAGCAACAATGCAGGGGAGGGAGAAAATAAGAGGCTATTGAAACCGCTTGTTTTTCTTTACAAGACAGGTGCAGGGAGAATTCTGCGGTTCTTGGACTCCTGATTCATTCACTTCCACTAATTGTGCTGAAGGTAGTTAGCAAAAGTGAACAGGCACACTGTAGCTTTAAAAAGTCAGCCATGAACCAGAAGGCAGTTGGTGCAGCTTGTGTGTGATTCCTAACGTCATGTTGGCTGAGAGCCAGCCTGGTTTTATTTCACTGTGTCAAATTGTACCTCCTTATTGAATTCCTTTGCCAGCCTACTTTGTGAAAGAAAACATTGGGGTTTCTTTGGCTGTTCTTGATAAGCCTATAAAAAATGACATGTTTTAGTTGCTTCTAGGTAGGTTTTCTTTTTACTCTTCCACAAAAAAGAAAATAATAATAATAATAATAATAAGACAATGTAGTATGGTGTTACAGAGTATCATTGTGAGTGTTTTGTTTTTTTCTGAGATGCTTAGAAAATGGTGAATGTGTAACAGTTTCCAACTGAAGTGAAATCATTCTTTTGGCATGGAGCTGCAGCACTATCTTCTGTCTACTCTGTAACGGTGTGTGAATGTATGTTAATATCTATATGTATATTAAATGTTGGATTTCTCTATGAATGATCTAAGTGGTTTAGCAACTGGAAGTTTGTGTGTGTGTGTGTGTGCGTGCGCGTGTGTGTATGTATGTGTGTGTATCAGGAGTGAAGATTATCCCACACTTAACAGTATTATTTGTTAATCATCTACTTCTCGAACAGTGATAAAATCTTGTGACTATACTAAATGATGCACTTGTCATGTCAGAGTAATCCCTAGAGAAAGAGTGCCGAAGTATAAAGTAATCTGAGAGGAAATGTATTTAATTTATGGCTTCGGCTGTAGAACAAGCACATTTCAGAACTAGTTTTTTTAAAGCAGTTTTGTTCATAGCTTTTTCATCTTGCTAATTGCATATTAATTGTGGAGGGTTTTAATTTTTTTTACTGTCCTCATCCTACTAAACAAAAAGACAAAGTGATGGATGCTACTATATCTCCTTGGATGTTTTGGTGATTTTTACCTAAATCTAATGAGCTGCCTCCCCTCTCTTACACACACACACACACACACACACACACACACACCCCAGCACCACCTTTCTGTGCTAAGGGCTATCTGACATTTTTGTGAGCTTCCAGCTTTACCACAGCATGGCCATCTCACAGACAGGCTTTAAGGCTTTCGTTGAGAATATGTGAGGTAGGGGAATACTTGCTGACAAAAGCTTTCAGTGCTCTTTTGCATTGCAATGAAAAAATAGAAGGTTTGTGAGTGGACAAAAAAAAAAAAATGCAATTAAAAAAAAAGAAAAAGAAATCATAGCCCGTGGTCTGAAGGGCAGGAAAAGGGGGATTGTTTTTCTCGACTTTGACTCATTTATGAGTTGCAGTGTCTTAAGTGAGAGCTTGGCACCCAGGGGAAGCTGTGCCAGTTCACACAGCACTTGTTTTGAACGAGGATTCAATTTCATTTGCAAATGCTTATTGTCAAGGCAGGGAGTGCCAGTACAGATGAAAGCACCCCAATCCATCTCCTCCAGTTCTTTAGGTTTAATCACATCTCTCCAATCGCCGAGGGAACTGGAGGTTTAAACAAACATACGTGAACTGGTGTGAAGCTCTAAAAGGGACCATTATGGGGTTTCCGATTCAGAATATATATTCTTCTCTCACTTTCTAAGAATTAAACACAAGCTTTTCTCCCTTATTGATTAGTTGCTGAAGTAAAGGAACCCTGCAGCCTTCCCATGCTATCTGTTGACATGGAAAACAAGGAAAATGGCTCTGTCGGTGTAAAAAAGTAAGTGAAACTGGCTTGTGAGTTCTGCTTCTGCAAACAACAGAGGGACTTGGTTTCTATTTTTATACTTCTTGCTTATCTACTACAATACACTGTTTAGGGGTGATTTTGCATCTCCCCCAACCCCAGTTGCCTTTTTCTTTATTCCATTTCTAAGACAGAGATGACTCAGGCATCAAACTGTGCATAAAGGGTTAGGGTGTCAGGCTTTGGAACAGGGACGGTGGAGGATCTCAGCCCCGCATTCTGTATATTGAAACAAAACACTGAGCAAACAGACTCTGCCTTCCAAGTCCATAGGCTACAAGGGTGGGGGCAGAACAGAGAATTCCAGTCCTTTTAAATAAAACCACCTCTATCAAAACTGAGACCTGTAGTAAAGGGAAGAAAAAAGCTTTAGTTAGAATGCGAAGTTGAACAACTCTGTCCTACTAATTTTATGAACTGATCCTTGAATGTGAAACATTTCAGTACATAACATAGTGTTCTGTTTTCATGTCTGTTCTCACATTTGAAACTTTGTTGTGAGTTATATGCTTGATTTTTTTAAAAAGGAATATTTAGTTGCATTATGTAGCATATTCTGAAACATGCTACATATTTCAGGGTAACTCAAGGTATCTGTGAGTATATGAAAAATATGTATATCCCTATTTAGATGTTATTTTGAAGCTATAACTACTTTGACTACCAGGAGAAAGTAAGTTCCAAGAGAGTGTTATCTTCCATTTTTCCATGTCATTTAGTTTAAAACTGCCCTCAATTTGAGCTTTGGAGAAAACTAATTAAATATAATCCATAGAAGTTATGATATCTAAATGAGGAAACAGTGTGCTACATGTTTGTGAGTAGAGGGTATATTTTGTTTCACAGAAAAGTTACATTACGATAAACTTAATAAAACTGCTTTTAAAGATTCTCCTGTAATGTATATATATCAGTGCCATCCTGGCATGCTTATCCCGTTCTTGAAGTTTAGGGTAGGTGAATGTAGGAGAAATAAAAGAAACAGATGCACTTCCCCCCCCCCCACCCCCGTATGAGTTAGATCAGTGCTTTCCAGGAAGTAGTACTTTGAACAGTGATGGATATGTTCTTCACTTGCACTATCCAAAATGGTAGCCACTGGCTGTTTAAAATTTGAAATGTGACTAGTGTAAACTGATTAATTGAACTTTTAATTTTAAGCAATTTTAAAAGTTAACAGCTTTGTTGAAATATAATTGACATATAATAAACTGCATGTGTTTAAAGTATAAAATTTGTAAGTTTTGATATTTGTACACACCCGTGGAACCATTACCACAATTAAGATAACCCCCCAAATTTCCTCATAACCCTTTATAATCTCTCCCTCCTGTCCTTCCCTGCCACCATATCCCCAGGCAACCACTGATATGCTATCTGTCACTATAGAGTAGTTTACTTTTTCTACAATTTTATATAAATGGAATTATTAAGAATGTACTCTTTTGAGGGAAGTGGGGGGGTGTGGTTTATTTTACCCAGCATAATTAATTTAGGATTCACCCATGTTATAGTGTCTATTAATAGTTCATTACTTTTTATTACTGAGTAATATTTCATTGTGTGGATATACAATGGTTTGTTCACTGTTTATCCATCCACTTGCTGATAGACATTTGGGTTGTTTCCATTTTTTAGGTATTACAAATAAAGCTGCTTTTACCATTTGTGTACAGGTCTATGTGTGGACATATGCTTTCATTTTTCTTGGATATATAGGAATGGAATGGCTGGGCTATCTGGAAGGTGTATATTTAACTTTTAAGAAACTTACAAACTATTTTCTCAACTGGTTGTCATTTTACATTCCCACCAGCAATGTGTAAACATTCCAGTTGTTCTATATCCTCATGAACTCGGTATGATCAGTCTTTTTCATATTTGATATTATATTAGCTATAGTTTGCATTTTCATTTCCCTGATGACTAAAGATGTTGAGCATCTTTTCATGTGCTTATCTGCCATCCATACATCTTTCTTAAGTAAAATATGGTCCAAATCTCTTGCCCATCTTTTCCTTGGGCTAGTTATTTATATATTATTTTGTAGACAATTTTCATATATTCTGGATACAAGTCCCTTATATACATGATCTGAAAATATTTTCTAGTAGTATGTGACTTTTCTTTTCATTCTCTCTACAGTGTCTCTCAAAATGTAGGAATTTTTAATTTCAATGATCTCTAGTTTATTTATTTTTATTTTATGAATAATGTTTATCTTTTTTTTTAAGATTTATTTATTTATACAAGAGCGTGCACAGCAGGGTGGGGGAGGGGCAGAAGGAGAAGGAGAGAGAATCTTAAGCCGGCTCCATGCCCACAATCGCCCAACATGGGGCTTGATCTCATGACCCTGAGATCATGACCTGAGCCAAAATCAAGAGTCAGATGCTTAACCAACTAAGCCAACCAGGCGCACCACGAATAGTGCTTTTATTGTCATGTCTAAGAAATATTTGCCTAACTTAAGGTCACAAAGATTTACATTTTTTTAGATTTGGGACTGTGATTTTTGAGTTAATTTTTGTGTATGCTGTGAGATAAGAATTAAATTAGTTTCTGTTGTTGGCGGGGGGGGGGGGTTGCCTATGAATATCCAGTTGTTCCAGCACCATTTGTTGAAATGTTCCTGCAACTCTGTTGAAAAATAATTGATTATATATGTGTGGATCTATCTGGACTTTTTTATTCCATTCATAATTTTGTATGTATTTATGTGAATATGACATAGTTTTTATAACTATAGCTGTATAGCAAATCTTGAAATCAAGTAGGGTTATCTATTTAACTTTGTTCTTTTTCAGACTTGTTTTGTCTCTCCTAGGTTCTTTGCATTTCCAAATGATTTTTAGAATCAGTTTGTCAATTTCTACAAAAAAACACCTGCTGGTGCTTTGATGGCATTGTGCTGAATTATAGATCAACTTAGGGAGAATTGATCTCTTAACAATATTGTGTCTTCCAACCCATTAACACAGTATTTTTCTCCATTTACTTAGGTCTTCTGTAATTTTTCTCAGTGATATTTTGTAGTTTTCCATCTGTAGATCCTGCACATCTTTTCAGATAGATCCCTACATAAGTCTATAATTTCATGCTATTATAAATTGTATTGCTTTTTAAATTTTAATATCCAATTGTTTGTTGATAGTATATAGAAATACAATTGATTTTTGCATATTTACCTCATATTCTACAAATTTGATAAACTCATTTATTCTAGTAGCTTTTTGGTAGATTTCATTAGATATTTAACATAGATAATCATGGGGGCGCCTGGGTGGCTCAGTTGGTTAAGCATCTTCCTTTGGCTCAGGTAATCTTCTTAGGCTCCTGGGATGGTCCCCCGCATCAAGTTCCCTGCTCAGCAGAGAGCCTGCTTATCCCTCTCCTTCTGCTACTACCCCTGCTTGTGCTCTCCTGTTCTCTCTCTGTCAAATAAATAAATAAATAAATAAAATCTTTTTAAAAAAATTATAAATGTGTCTTGTGAGTAAAGACAATCTTACTTTGTCCTTCCCAGTATGAATATATTTTACTTCTTTTACCAGCCTTATTGCACAGAATAGGACCTCCACTAACAAGTTGCATAGAAATGGTGAGGTTAGGCAAACTAGTTTTGTTTCTCTAAGGGAAAACATTTAATCTTTTTCCTATCTTTGGTTTTCTATATATAATGTGTCTCTTTTTTGTCTGCTTTTTTTTTATTGTTATGTTAATCCCCATACATTACATCATTAGTTTTAGATGTAGTGTTCCATGATTCATTGTTTGTGCATAACACCCAGTGCTCCATGCAGAACGTGCCCTCCTCAATACCCATCACCAGGCTAACCCATCCTCCCACCCCCCTCCCCTCTAGAACCCGCAGTTTGTTTTTCAGAGTCCATCATCTCTCATGGTTCGTCTACCCCTCCGATTTCCCCCCCTTCATTCTTCCCCTCCTGCTACATTCTTCTTCTTCTTTTTTTTTTCTTTCTTAACATATATTGCATTATTTGTTTCAGAGGTACAGATCTGAGATTCAACAGTCTTGCACAATTCACAGTGCTTACCAGAGTACATACCCTCCCCAGTGTCCATCACCCAGTCACCCCATCCCTCCCACCCCACCCCCCACTCCTGCAACCCTCAGTTTCCTGAGATTAAGAATTCCTCATATCAGTGAGGTCATATGATACATGTCTTTCTCTGTTTGACTTATTTCACTCAGCATAATACCCTCCAGTTCCATCCACGTCGTTGCAAATGGCAAGATCTCATTCCTTTTGATGGCTGCATAATATTCCATTGTATATATATACCACATCTTCTTTATCCATTTATCTGCCAATGGTCATCTGGGCTCTTTCCACAGTTTGCCTATTGTGGACATTGCTGCTATAAACATCGGGGTGCACATACCCTTTCGGATCCCTACTTTTGTACCTTTCGGGTAAATACCCAGTAGTGCAATTGCTGGATCATATGGTAGCTCTATTTTCAACTTTTTGAGGAACCTCCGTACTGTTTTCCAGAGTGGCTGCACCAGCTTGCATTCCCACCAACAGTGTAGGAGGGTTCCCCTTTCTCCGCATCCCCGCCAACATCTGTCATTTCCTGACTTGTTAATTTTAGCCATTCTGACTGGTGTGAGGTGGTATCTCATTGAGGTTTTGATTTGGATTTCCCTGATGCCGAGCGATGCTGAGCAATTTTTGATGTGTCTGTTGGCCATTTGGATGTCTTCTTTGGAAAAATGTCTGTTCATGTCTTCTGCCCATTTCTTGACTGGATTCTTTGTTCTTTGGGTGTTGAGTTTGATCAGTTCTTTATAGATTTTGGATACTAGCCCTTTATCTGATATGTCATTTGCAAATATCTTCTCCCATTCTGTCAGTTGTCTTTTGGTTTTGTTGACTGTTTCCTTTGCTTTGCAAAAGCTTTTTATCTTGATGAAGTCCCAATAGTTCATTTTTGTCCTTGCTTCCCTTGCCTTTGGCGATGTTTCTAGGAAGAAGTTGCTGCGGCTGAGGTCGAAGAGGTTGCTGCCTGTGTTCTCCTTTAGGATTTTGATGGACTCCTGTCTCACATTGAGGTCTTTCAACCATTTGGAGTCTATTTTTGTGTGTGGTGTCAGGAAATGGTCCAGTTTCATTCTTCTGCATGTGGCTATCCAATTTTTCCAACACCATTTGTTGAAGAGACTGTCTTTTTTCCATTGGACATTCTTTCCTGCTTTGTCAAAGATTAGTTGACCATAGAGTTGAGGGTCCATTTCTGGGCTCTCTATTCTGTTCCACTGATCTATGTGCCTGTTTTTGTGCCAGTACCATACTGTCTTGATGATGACAGCTTTGTAATAGAGCTGGAAGTCTGGAATTGTGATGCCGCCAGCTTTGCTTTTCTTTTTCAACATTCCTCTGGCTATGCGGGGTCTTTTCTGGTTCCATACAAATTTTAGGATTATTTGTTCCATTTCTTTGAAAAAAGTGGATGGTATTTTGATGGGGATTGCATTGAATGTGTAGATTGCTCTAGGTAGCATTGACATCTGCACAATATTTGTTCTTCCAATCCATGAGCATGGAACGTTTTTCCATTTCTTTGTGTCTTCCTCAATTTCTTTCATGAGTATTTTATACTTTTCTGAGTACAGATCCTTTGCCTCTTTGGTTAGATTTATTCCTAGGTATCTTATGGTTTTGGGTGCAATTGTAAATGGGATCGACTCCTTAATTTCTCTTTCTTCTGTCTTGTTGTTGTTGTATAGGAATGCCACTGATTTCTGTGCATTGATTTTATATCCTGCCACTTTACTGAATTCCTGTATGAGTTCTAGCAGTTTTGGGGTGGAGTCTTTGGGGTTTTCCACATAAAGTATCATATCATCTGCAAAGAGTGAGAGTTTGACTTCTTCTTTGCCAATTTGGATGCCTTTTATTTCTTTTTGTTGTCTGATTGCTGTGGCTAGGACTTTCAATACTATGTTGAATAGCAGTGGTGATAGTGGACATCCCTGCCGCGTTCCTGACCTTAGGGGGAAAGCTCTCAGTTTTTCCCCATTGAGAATGATATTCGCTGTAGGTTTTTCATAGATGGCTTTTATGATATTGAGGTATGTACCCTCTATGCCTATACTCTGAAGAGTTTTGATCAAGAAAGGATGCTGTACTTTGTCAAATGCTTTTTCTGCATCTATTGAGAGGATCATATGATTCTTGTTCTTTCTTTTGTTAATGTATTGTATCACGTTGATTGATTTGCAGATGTTGAACCACCCTTGCAGCCCAGGGATAAATCCCACTTGGTCGTGGTGAATAATCCTTTTAATGTACTGTTGGATCCTATTGGCTAGTATTTTGGTGAGAATTTTTGCATCCATGTTCATCAGGGATATTGGTCTGTAATTCTCCTTTTTGATGGGGTCTTTGTCTGGTTTTGGGATCAAGGTAATGCTGGCCTCATAAAATGAGTTTGGAAGTTTTCCTTCCATTTCTATTTTTTGGAACAGTTTCAGAAGAATAGGTATTAATTCTTGAAATGTTTGGTAGAATTCCCCTGGGAAGCCATCTGGCCCTGGGCTTTTGTGTTTTGGGAGATTTTTGATGACTGCTTCAATTTCCTTAGTGGTTATAGGTCTGTTCAGGTTTTCTATTTCTTCCTGGTTCAGTTTTGGTAGTTGATACCTCTCTAGGAATGCATCCATTTCTTCCAGGTTATCTAATTTGCTGGCATAGAGTTGCTCATAATATGTTCTTATAATTGTTTGTATTTCTTTGGTGTTGGTTGTGATCTCTCCTCTTTTATTCATGATTTTGTTGATTTGGGTCATTTCTCTTTTCTTTTTGATAAGTCTGGCCAGGGATTTATCAATCTTGTTAATTCTTTCAAAGGACCAGCTCCTTGTTTCGTTGATCTGTTCTACTGTTCTTTTAGTTTCTATTTCATTGATTTCTGCTCTGATCTTTATTATTTCTCTTCTCCTGCTGGGTTTAGGCTTTATTTGCTGTTCTTTCTCCAGCTCCTTTACGTGTAGGGTTAGGTTGTGTACTTGAGACCCTTCTTGTTTCTTGAGAAAGGCTTGTATTGCTATATACTTTCCTCTTAGGACTGCCTTTGCTGCATCCCAAAGATTTTGAATAGTTGTGTTTTCATTTTCATTGGTTTCCATGAATTTTTTTAATTCTTCTTTAATTTCCTGGTTGACCCATTCATTCTTCAGTAGGATGCTCTTTAGCCTCCATGTATTTGAGTTCTTTCCGACTTTCCTCTTGTGATTGAGTTCTAGTTTCAAAGTATTGTGGTCTGAAAATGGGCAGGGAATGATCCCAATCTTTTGGTACCATTTGAGACCTGATTTGTGACCTAGGATGTGATCTATTCTGGAGAATGTTCCATGGGCACTAGAGAAGAATGTGTATTCCGTTGCTTTGGGATGGAATATTCTGAATATGTCTGTGAAGTCCATTTGGTCCAGTGTGTCATTTAAAGTCTTTATTTCCTTGTTGATCTTTTGCTTAGACGATCTGTCCATTTCAGTGAGGGGGGTGTTAAAGTCCCCCACTATTATTGTATTGTTGTTGATGTGTTTCTTTGCTTTTGTTATTAATTGCCTTATATAATTGGCTGCTCCCATGTTAGGGGCATAGATATTTACAATTGTTAGATCTTCTTTTTGGATAGACCCTTTAAGTAGGATATAGTGTCCTTCCTCATCTCTTATTACAGTCTTTGGTTTAAAATCTAATTTGTCTGATATAAGGATTGCCACCCCAGCTTTCTTTTGGTGTCCATTAGCATGGTAAATGGTTTTCCACCCCCTCACTTTAAATCTGGGGGTGTCTTTGGTTCTAAAATGAGTCTCTTGCAGACAGCATATCAATGGGTCTTGTTTTTTAATCCAATCTGATAGCCTGTGTCTTTTGATTGGGGCATTTAGCCCATTTACATTCAGGGTAACTATTGAAAGATAGGAATTTAGTGCCATTGTATTGCCTGTAAGGTGACTGTTACTGTATATTGTCTATGTTCCTGTCTGGTCTATGTTGCTTTTAGGCTCTCTCTTTGCTTAGAGGACCCCTTTCAAGATTTCTTGTAGGGCTGGTTTCGTGTTTGCAAATTCCTTTAGTTTTTGTTTGTCCTGGAAGCTTTTTATCTCTCCTTCAATTTTCAGTGACAGCCTAGCTGGATATAGTATTCTTGGCTGCATATTTTTCTCATTTAGTGCTCTGAATATATCATGCCAGTCCTTTCTGGCCTGCCAGGTCTCTGTGGATAGGTCTGTTGCCAATCTAATGTTTCTACCATTGTAGGTTACATATCTCTTCTCCCGAGCTGCTTTCAGGATTTTCTCTTTGTCTCTGAGACTCGTAAGTTTTACTATTAGATGTCGGGGTGTTGACCCATTTTTATTGATTTTGAGAGGGGTTCTCTGTGCCTCCTGGATTTTGATGCCTGTTTCCTTCCCCAAATTAGGGAAGTTCTCTGCTATAATTTGCTCCATTATACCTTCTGCCCCTCTCTCTCTTTCTTCTTCTTCTGGGATCCCAATTATTCTAATGTTGTTTCGTCTTATGGTATCGCTTATTTCTCAAATTCTGCCCTCGTGATCCAGTAGTTGTTTATCTCTCTTTTTCTCAGCTTCTTTATTTTCCATCATTTGGTCTTCTATCTCACTGATTCTTTCTTCTGCCTCATTTATCCTAGCAGTTAGCGCCCCCATATTTGATTGCACCTCATTAATAGCCTTTTTGATTTCTACTTGGTTAGATTTTAGTTCTTTTACTTCTCCAGAAAGGGTTTCTCTAATAACTTCCATGCTTTTTTCAAGCCCAGCTAGTATCTTTAAAGTGATGATTCTGAACTCTAGATCTGACATCGTACTAATGTCCGTATTGAGTAGGTCCCTGGCAGTCAGTACTACCTCTTGTTCTTTTTGTTGAGGTGATTTTTTCCGTCTTGTCATTTTGTGCAGAGAAGAATAGATTAATGAGAGAACAAAATGCTAGCAGGGTAACAACGTCCCCAGAAAATATACTCTAAACAAATCAGAAAAGACCTGAAGCAGTGGGAAAAGAAAGGGAAAGAGAGAAAAAAGAAAAAGAAAAAAAAAGAAAAAGATAAAGATAAAGATAAAAACAAACAAAAACAGAACAAAACAAAACAAAAACAGAATGTGATCAAATATGATCAGGCTGGTATATAGATCAGTGCCACACACTAGATTTTGGGTGTATTTTGGTCTGTTAAAAGAAAGTGCCTCCCAAAATTTTAAAGAAAGAAAAACTTATATATGTACAAAAATAAGGGTTGATATGATGAAGGGATGGAATATGACTGTAAAGATGGAAATTATAAAAAATTTTATAAAAGGAATTGATAAGTTGTTTGAAAAAAGAAAGAAGAGGATTTAAAAAAAAAAGAAAACAAAAAGGGAGAGAATGTGATCAGGCAGGGGAGTAGAAAAAAACCATACACTAGAGATTTAGGGTATATTTTGATCTGTTAGAAGAAACTATCTCAAAATTTTAAAGACAGAACAACTTATATATATATGCCAAAAATACGGGTAACTACTATGAAGGGATAGAATATGACTCTAAAAATGAAAAATAAAAATGTTTTTTAAAAAAGGGATTGATAAGATGTTGGTTGAAAAAGGGAAAAAGAAAAATTCAAAAAAAAAAAAAGAAAAAAAGACAGTTAAAAAAAATAATTAACTTTGAAAGACTAAAGAATCATGGTAAAAAAGCCATGAATTCTATGTGCAGTATTCCCCTAGCGCTGGAGTTCTGCCGTTCTCATTGATCGGTAAACTTGGTCTTGGCTGGCTGTTCTCGCTGATCTTCTGGGGGAGGGGCCTGTTGCCGTGGTTCCCAAATGTCTTTGCCGGAGGTGGAATTGCCCCGCCCTTGCCCGGTCCGGGCTAAGTAATCTGCTCGGGTTTGCTCTCCGGAGCTTTTGTTCCCTGCAAGCTTTCCGTACAGCTTTGGAGGCGGAGAGTGAAAATGGCGGCCTCCCAATCTCTGCCCCGGAGGAGCCGAGCACTCGGGCCCCGCTCCTCAGTGAGCCTCCAGAGAAAAGCCGTCAGTCACTCCCGTCTCCCTGGTCTCCGGCCGCACTCCGTGCTCACCCGGCCTGTGACCGCGCGTTTCTATCTCTGGCACCCGACCCCGGGTGGAGTCTCCAAACGCAGCAGATCCCTGTGGTGCGCTCCCATGCCACTCCTCCCGGGGGAGGAAGGGGAGTCTCCCCGGATCTGCCGCTTGTTGGGTCCCTGCTGGAGGAGCAGTGGCCCGACTGTGCCGTGGATCACGGTTTATGGCAGCCCCGAGCTGAGAGGCCGCACCTCGGCTCCATCTCTGCAGCCGGCTTCCCCGCTTCGATACCTGGGAGCTCTGCCGCACTCAGGCACCCCTGGTCTTTCTGTGACCCCGAGGGTCCTGAGACCACACTGTCCCACGAGGGTTCCACCCCCCACTTAGCCACCAGAGTGACGTCCCTCAGCGGAGCAGACTTCTAAAAGTTCCGATTTTGTGCTCCACGGCTCTATCACTTGCCAGAAGCGGCCAACGGAGGCCCCTCCCCCGCCGTCTATCCTCCCGAATATCGCCTCGGATTCACTTCTCCACACACCCTACCTTCCAGAAAGTGGTCGCTTTTCTGTTCAGAGAGTTGTTGCTATTCTTTTCTTCGATCTCCTGTTGAGTTTGTAGGTGTTCAGAATGGTTTGATCCCTATCCAGCTGAATTCCTGAGAGGAGACGAAATCCAGGTCTCCTACTCTTCCACCATCTTGCTCCGCCCCTCTTTTTGTCTGCTTATAAGATGTTTTTCTTTATCATTGATTTTAAAGCAATTTTATTATGAGACTTGGTATAGTTTTCTTTATCTTTCTTGTGCTTGGAGTTTTGTTTTGTTTTTTGGCTCAATGGACTTAGTTTTCATTTTTTGTTTCCCTCACTCCTCGTTTGGTGACTCCAATTATGTTGTATTTGATCACTTGATATTGTGCCAGAATTCATTAATGCCCTAGGTTTTTTTTCATTCTTTTTTCTCTGTGTTTCATTTTAGATAGTTTCTATTATTTTGCCTTCAAGGTCACTAATCTTTCCTTCTGAAATGTATAATCTATTGTTAATCCCCCTCAGTGTGTTTTCCATTTCAGACAATGTAGTTTTCATCTATAGAAGTTCAACTTGGGTTTATTTTTATACCTTGATATCTCTATTTAAAATATTCAGTATTTCCTCTTGCTTCTGAACATGTGAAGTAACGTCATTGTAACTGTTTCAGTGTCCCTGTCTACTAATTCTATCATTTCTCAGTCCACTTCAGTTGACTGATTTCTCAGTGAGAATGAGTTGTATTTTTCTACTACTTTTCATACCTGGTAATTTTTGATTGAGTGTCAGATGTTGTGAATTTTACCTTGTCAGGTGCTGGATATTTTATAGGAATTATAAGTATACCTGATCTCTGTGCTGGATGAAATTAGGTTACTTGGAAACAATTTGATCCTATTACGTCTTGCTTTTAAGTTTTGTTAGGCAGGACTAGGGCTGCATTTAGTCTAAGGGTATTTTTCCCCTCTTACTGAGGCAAGACCCATCTTCATACTCTAGCCAATTCTCATGAATTATGAGGCTTTCCTCTCTGGCAGTTGGAAACAAGCACTTTTCCCATCCCTGCATGATCCCTGAGAATTTTGCTTTCTAAATATTTGGGGTGTTCTTTCCCCAGACTCAGTTTCCTCACATGTATGTGATAATCAGTGCTCTGCTGAGGACTTGAGGGAGGCCTCTGCAGATCTCCAGAGTTTTTGTGCTGCGAGCTCTCTCCTCTCTAGTCTTCAGGACTCTAAACTCTTTCTTCAGGCAGTAAGTGAATAGAGCTTATCTTGCTTGTTTTCCATCCCTTGGATGGAAATGTCCAATGTCTTGAGTGCCATTCTTTCATATATTTTTTTCTACTTTTTTAATTATTTAGGCAGAAAGATAAATCTGGGCCTCGTTACTCCATCTTGACCAGAAACAGAAGTTCCAGTTAATTAATACAGCCACAAATGACTAGTGGCTAACCTAACGGACAGTGCAGAGTTAGATTATAATAGAATCTCAAAAGCCACAAAACATAGGCTCTTATGGCTGTTTCTGAGATCTGCCGAAACTGGGGCTTGTTTTGCTTTCATTTTATTTCCAGGCATGGAAAATATAGTTGCTTTACTAGGGAAAGTACTGTCACAAAGGGTCATTTCCAAAGAAGTCTAGGATAATAACTCTTATTCACTGGCCACATACTTCTGATCAGAGCTTTAGTTTTGCAAGGCTACTGTTTATGAAGTCCCTTCATATGTTTAGTACTTTTGTGTGAGACTTGTCAATCCTCACAACCATATTTTGAGGTATTTGTTATTATTCTCATTTTACAGATGAGAAAACTAAACCTCTGGGAGGTAAAAACCATATTTATTAAAGAGGTATTTTACATGTTTTGTACTAAATTTTCTAAATCCAGTGTGTATTTTGTGCTTTATATCTCAATTTGGATATAAAATTTTCACTGGAAATATTTGATCTGTATTAGATTTCATAAGATTTACAGTTGAAAAAATGGTAGAATCACATATCCAAGTAATTCCAAAGTTAAAAGTTCTAATAAATGAATCAAGTACCAAAAATTATTTTTATATTATATGCCAATACATTGACACAACTGGTTCTTCTTTTTTAGAAGATTTGATTTGACTTTGAAACAAATGCATATCAGTTTCAAAATGTCTGTCCAAGTTAAATAAATTTACTAAAATTTATACCAACTCAGTATAATTAACATTGAATTCGAAGTGGTGTTGTATAAATTTATAAGCAACTGTAAGGTTATCAATGTCAATATATCATTTTTCAAATTTTTCTTAAAGTTGATTTATGTAAGAAAAATGTAAAATTTCATTGTATACTACTATTCTATTGTATACTCTGACAAGTTTCAATTTCAAATTTTATGCCTATTTGACTGGGTCACAAATTAGCTTTTCTTTTTTTTTTGGAGGTATAAATTTAGTTCATTCACATGTAGTGTGATATCAATGAGAAGATATAATATACTGTGCCATTTCTTGATCTTCATTGAAAATTTGGCAAGCAATCATTTGCTTTAATAAAATCTTGAATTGGAACAATACAGTAGCTCTTTGTAAAATTCTTTAGGACTTATCCAACAAGCATTGGCAAAGAATACACATCATTATACTCCTTGTGTTCTTTTTTTTTTTTCACAATTCCATTATCTGGCATTGATCCATAGCATTTTAAATATATAATGAATGATTTAACAATGGTATCCATGACATTTCAAGAGTCTGCTTTAAAAAACTGAACATGAATATCATACAGTGGAGTAAAGCAATAAAGGAAACAGTCAGTTGTTTTAGAATTAAATTAAATCCAGATTATTTTAGCTAATGTGGCTGAAATACCATCCATCAGAATATATTTTAATTTTTTCATATCTAGCTGAAATTCTTCTTTGACAGATGTAAAAGATTTAAAAATATTTAAAGTCTGAGTTCAATTTTTTGGGCCATAAATTGACAATATTTCTTCATAAATTTGGAAGTTTTTTGAGACAAAGCATACTTCAAGTATTAATTGAGCAATGTCTTTTATGTTGCACTATTCATCTAAAGCTAAAGAAAAGTAATTGTGTTTTTCAAATTTTGAACCAGTTGATCTTAAATATTGTTAAAAGATTTTGTCTTCTTCAGGCAGTTGTTGGGTGGCTTGACTGAAAAATCTTTCACTTTTTGTGAAGTACCTTTTTAGTCTTTTCTTATAATATCCTAAGAAAACTGAATATAACCAGATGTCTATGGAAAAATTGTTTTCTTTTTTGTGCAAGAATCCAAGCCATTTATAGCTATACAAATTTATAAGCTCAGATTCTGTTTGAAATCACTTCAAAACGTTTTGTTGGACATCTAATTATGAATTCAAGTGGCTAATGTTATTAATTCTTTTTTGATTGTTGAGAAGAAAGTTGCCAAATTTACTATATGTTCACTGAAAATGTCTCTTAATACTGTCCATTTTATTATATTTACCATTTTTTTACACAACCAACAAACAGCTTTTTTCCTTTTGCTCTGCTCCAGCAAATTGCAATTGCTATTCATCATGAAATTTCCAATATACTTTCAGCCAGCCTCCTTTTTTCTTCTTTTTTTTTCCCAGCCTCCTTTTTTCTTTACTGTTCTGGTTCTAGTGCTAGTTTCTGCATCTCCTCTCAATTCCGCATCAGTAGTATGCTACCTTTTTAAACTTTAAAATTTATCCATACTTATTTTAACTAAAAAATATTTATTATAATTAAAATAGTTAAGAATGTCAACTTAATAACCACTTATGACATACAAAGAGATTCCTATAACTTGAGCTGTCTACATCAAACCCATTACCGTGTTACATGTGTATGTAGGAAAACATAATTTGAACTGAATCAATCAGTTGATACCAACTAGATTGGCCATGTGTTTATGTGTAATACTAGAGAGGACACATGCATCTGATAGAAAAACTTCAACAAATTAGCCTAGGTGATGCAGCAGTAAAAGTGAAATGTTCTCACACCAAAACAATGGAGTGTGTTTAACAGAAACGTATTTTATACCTGTTCAAATTTTTACATTTAAACTAATAAAAATTGAATACAATTAATAATTCAGTTCCTCAGTCAAATATGAAATGCCTGATAGCCTCCTGGGACTAGTGGTTACCATATTGCATGGGTATATAACCAGGTGAAGCTCTCGCACACCTGTACCAGGAGAAAGGTTACATGACTGTGAAACAGGATGATGATTACCTCAGGGCAGGGGAATGAGGGGGAAGAGATGTGGTTATTGTCAAGATCCTAACTTTTATTTTGCCTGGTGGGTTCATGGGTGTTTATTAAGTTCAAAAATAACTAACTAAATAACTAAGAGGGAGCCATTTTAATAGTTTGGACTGTATCCCTGTAGACAGTTTGTATACAAATACTTTCTGTATCCATAGGTACACACGTAGTCATACAATACAAGAATGTACACATGTATTCAAGAATATACACGTACATACACACACAAGAATGTACACATATATTCAAAGGACACATAAAATAAGCTTTTATTGAACAAGTGGGATTATAGTATTCTGTTTTTGTGGATTGTAGATGCACAGATTTTGGATTAATCATAAACCTTGTTACATGACACTCTTATCATTGATCTATGTTTGGACATGTTAGATCAATGTTAGAATTTTTACTAAATTCTAAAAAAAAAATTCTAGGTATTTTACATGTATGTGCCTATCTGTACAAATCACAAGTATTCAATGTCAGATATATGTATATTTTATTTATTTATTTATTTATTTATTTATTTGCTATTCACATAGTCTTCCTCCCTTTTTCAACAGTGGGACTTTTTTCCTTCTTTCATTTTCTTCTAGGATAGAGGAGGAACCAGTGCTCCCACACAATAGATGCTTATAATAAGTTAGCAGCTTTTCAACAGGAAGCAGTTTATTTCTCTACTACCACCATGCCCCTCACCCCTCAGTGGGGAAGTTCTACTGCAATAGAAAACTCACAGTAGCAATGTTTAGTAAGGACTTTCGTTCTTTCTTTCTTTTTTTAAGATTTTATTTATTTATTTGAGAGAGAGAGAGTGTACAAGAGAGCATGAACAGGAGTAGGGGGAGAGGGAGAAGCAGGCTCCCCACTGAGAAAGGAGCCCAATGTGGGACTCGATCCCAGGACCCCGGGATCATGACCTGAGCTGAAGGCAGATGCTTAACTGACTGAGCCACCCAGGCGCCCCAGGACTTTCAAAAGAAGCTGTTTCTTATTAATGTCATGTCTTTTTTTTGCATCCATATCTCACCATATCCTCTGCCTTTGCACTCAGTGTATGGTTTCATTTTGAAGAAAGACTTTTTTTTTTTTATTTTGGAACTAAATTAGTAATGTGATACTTTTCTTTGTAACGTGCTATAAAATTTTTAACTTGCTTTAATAGTGTAAAACTAACTTTTGAGAGGCTGTTAACTGTAGTAACTATTTTTTTTAACTGTAGTAACTATTAAGCTAAGCATTAACTTTTTGCCCATGTGTATTTTAGAGGGTTAGTAGGTGAATGGTAAAAGTAAAATATTAAGGTAGAATTAGAAATTATTATTAGCATTGTTAGAATTTCAAAATGCTGACCTTATTATAGAATTATCAAAGAGACTTTTCATATAACAGTAATAACAATGGCTATTATTATTTAACCTCATTTAAAAAAATCTAACAATGCTTATGGGTACAACAATCCACCATTCAGGTCTCCATCTCTAAGGGAAGCAGTCACATCTAGGGTTAAATAAAGAACTTCATGGGATATAGGATACTTGGTTATTTGCCTGGAACACTTGCCTGGCTCCTTAGCGAAGGAAGAAGAGGAAACTGATAGAAATAATTGTGTGTCTGATCACTGGGTTTCAGCTTTTGCTCATTTACTCCTACTCCTGTCCTTTTGTGGTACTGCATAAGTAATCAGCAGTCCTTAGACAGATGTTATTTGAAAGCAGTGAGGGAATTGTATCCAGCTGCTAGGTAGTTCCTAGGTACTCTCTCCCCATCAGGCCCCTCTCATCTGTTCTGTCCACCTTTCCCAGACCCACAACCACACTGCTTGACTCTACCTGAATGCAATGAATGATGGTTCCCACCATGCTGTTCTTTTCAGGGAACAGCAATCTGGAATAGGCAGGTGATCATGATGGTAAATCTCTATACTAAAAGCAAGGGAAATAAAACTCCCAAAACATTTTAAGTGGCTAAATACCAAATGCCTCTTAATGGTTTGTTAGGAAAGAAAGAAGGAAGGGAGGGAGGGAGGGAGGAAGGGATGAAGGAAGGAAGGAAGGAGGGAGGGAAGGAAGGAAGGAAGGAAGGGAGGGAGGGAGGGAGGAAGAGAGGGAGGGAAGAAGAAGAAGAAAAGAATAGGAGGGGAGGGGAGGTAAACTGAGTCCATAATTCAAACTTGAAAAATAACCTTTCTAATCAGAATCTGATGTTATAACTCTTCTGCAGATATGTTTGGTAGGATAAGTTAGGGTGCTATATGGTTTCTTGAATGCAGGAGATATATAGGAGTTAAAGGTGATACTTGTAACTGGTACAGTTTTCTTTTTCTTAGTGGAGGTAAAATTTATTCCTTAATATTTTATAGTAATCTGTTCGCTCTGTTATATACTGTATTGGCTCGGGCAGCCATAACAAAATACCATAGACTGGGTGGTTTAAACAACAGAAATTTATTACTCACAATTTTGGAAATGGGGAAGTCCAAGATCAAGGTACCAGCAGATTCGGTTCCTCATAAGAGCTGTCTTTCTGGCTTGTAGATGGTCACATTCTCACTAGGTCTTTACATGGACTTCCTGCGGTATGTGCATGCTGACTCTTATAAGACCACCAATCATATTGGATTAGGATCACACCCTTACGACCTCATTTAACCTTAATTGTCCTATTTCCTAAAAGCCCTGTCTCTAAATGCAATCACATCAAGGGGTAGGGTTTCACCATATGAATTGGTTGGGGTGGGGGCACAATTCACTTTTGTCATATGGCCTTATGATAAATATTTCATTATTCCCTTAAATGATAACTTAAGAATTGAGTCTGTTTATTGTTTTGATTTGTACCGTTATGTCTATTGCAAATGACTACCTTAAAGAAGTGTACATTTTGAAAGAGTAAAATGCATAAGACCATAGAGTCAGCCAAGCATATCATTCAAAACATGAAAACAACAGGAGTTTCATCAAATCCAGCAAAATTCGTAAACATGCATTATATATGTTTTATACATTATCAGCCCTGAATGGTTGTTGTTTTCTACATAGTTTCTGGCACGCTACTGATATCCCTACAGAAGGAAAACCGAGTTTGTCTAAGCAATAAAGCCACACCTAAGTCCTTTGGAATAGTGACCACTGTGCCGTGGCTCAGAGCAGGGAGGGAAAGCTCTCCAGATGGTGTTTGCACAGTTGTCTTTAGTTTTGATTGGGATATGAAATATACGCATGTTTGTGTTTAGCCTGAATTTTGGCATGACTTGGATCTCATAGTGAATAAAAAATTAATTCGTTGAATCCTCTTGAGAGGAGTGTCCTTATTTACACTTGTTCAGAGGTCTTTTTTTGTACTACAAAGTTGAGAACAGGTAGGGAAAGAGGCAGTTAGAGACAACCCTTGTTTTCAGAAAGATGGGGTGGAGTGCTGGGGATACATTATCAGCAGAGATATGTCAAAGACAGAGTGCCATGTGATTTCAGAGGAGAGCCATCAGCCTGAAGGAAGGTATCAATTACAGAGGAAAGAAATGCAGGAAGATGTCCTGTCTGTCCCTGGGACCTGCTCCTGGTGTTTCTTCTGATTCAGAGTTCCGAAGCCTCTCTAAGTACCTAGCACAGCCTGACTCACCTTGCCATAGTGACTCTTCTCTGCTCTCCTTCCTCCATCTCTCAATTCCTCCTGCTCCTTAACCACTTTTTGGAATAAGGCAGGGGACACACATAACCATAACCTTCTTCATCATTTAGCTGAGTTGAGATTTTCCCCTTCGCTAGATGATGAGTTCCCATGGCTCATCAGGTGCCTGGCTTATAGTAAGCAGATTAAAATTAATTAATGTTTGGAACAAAAGATTGGGCATATCAGGAACAGGACTTTTAACCAGTACCTTTTAAAAATGAGTAGGGTTTGATATTTGGAAGCTGAACCAACAGAGCTCTGAACAGCATAACCAAGCTGTGGATATGGGAAAATCCAGGATGTTGCCCAGTTGGATTTCAGTACAAACTTAGAATGGGAAATAAGCCTGGAAAGTTATGTTTGAATCAAATTTGTGAATGCCAAGCTAAAGAATTTGAAATATACAGAAGGCTTGAAGAATTATTTGCTTTTTCAGTGCTTTCATTGCTTGAGTATGCTGCAGCTAAATGCAGTCAACTCTTATTTATCAGAGTATTAAAAAATGAAAAATGTACTGTCAAGAAACCTTGAATCATCTTTTCTCTTTTTAGGCCTGCCTTTTAGCCAGAATCCTGCTAGTTTGGTTGAAGGGAGAGGAAGAAAGGAATAGAGATAAAACTAAAGCTCATTTAATTGCTTCATTGTTAGATACGTCATAGGCAAAAAAAAAAAAAATCAATATCAATTTATTACAATCAGAATTATATTGCTTTTAACCAAAGGCTGTTCTAAGATGGGCAAAGAGTAGTTTAATTTAATTTTGAAAATAAGTTATAAAGATCAAGGCACTACAAAATTAGAATGCATTTCTGAGTGGAAACATAAGTAACATTGAGAATTACCCTTATAAAAAGAGTAATGTGATAAATATATCACTATAATACATTAACTAGTGTCTAAAATAACTTTTGCTGTGAACTTTAAAGCAGAAATGCAATTAATGAGTATAATGGGGTTTTTGAAATCTCATGTGGATTATATTTATCCACAGTTTCCTTTTGGTCTGATCAACCCTCAGAATCTAGAATATCATGAGTACTAAAAACTATACACGTGCTAGGTTCTGAGAAAGGGTTTCAACTATGTTCCACCTGCCTTCACTAATGTGAAAAGAGGAAATGGAGACTTCTGCTGCCAGCGCTTAAAATTACAGTATGTCGACATGAAAAACACTCACAATAAGGTCTCCATCTGCATGTACCTGCCAAATTGTTATTTATTGCATTTCTGTCCCAATTATTATGTCTCTAGCTCTCTTTAGAAATGAGGTGATTGTTTAATTAAGGGATAATTGTTTCCCAGTGTGAATTATCCATGCATGATATAATTTTTATCAGTAATACGATGTACTTAACCCATATGCACAGGGACTAAATGGTGACTGGGTTAAATGGAAACATTGGTTTGATTAAGTGACGGGATCATAGATAAAATCTGCCCTTCATTTCTTGCTAATTTTTTGTAATAAGTTAAAATACTATATATATATAGATCCCGTACCTGGAAAAATATTCATGAATTTATCATCTTTATATAGCATATTTTAAGAAACATTTTTGCTATGATGATAGTGAATAACAAGTATCAAATGATAATAGATTATCATTTTATATCTGCCATCTCATTTCATTGGTGCAAAATTAGCAGCCACAATGGGAACCACCATCTGGGAGGTGTTTTGAACAGTGCCATTTAAATTCCTTCTGTAATTTGACATGCACAAGTTATAAGAAAAGATTTGGAGAGAATGGTCCATTTAAAAGGGAACAAAGTGTCTCAGTTTGGTTACAAATAGCAGTCCTTTAGGAGACGTATGGCTTTCCCAGTGGGGAAGGGTGACACTTAAATCCATCCTCTGAAATGTACTCATAATTTCATGTGGCCTCGGCACTCCGCCCCTAACCCCAGCTCCCACTTTCATGTTGCCCTTGATCATCCTCAGTTGTCTCCTTAAAACTGTTACCAAAACCACTGGTGCCCCAGTGAAATTATTCATCATACTTTATCATAAACAACCTTGAAGTGACATGTGCCTGCAT
Source organism: Halichoerus grypus (assembly GCF_964656455.1). Lineage (NCBI taxonomy): Eukaryota > Metazoa > Chordata > Mammalia > Carnivora > Phocidae > Halichoerus > Halichoerus grypus. The sequence goes on along the minus strand of NC_135716.1, from coordinate 118,664,304 downwards.
GTCCCTGCCTCTGCAAGGCATCCCCCCTCAAGGCCTAACTTAGGATGTGTTTGGAGCAATAGATGCCTTTCAAAATCGCTGTTGAAGATCCTGAGGTGTCCTATCAGGCAGAACCTTCTGGGCCCTCCAGCGGGTGCATCCTCAGTAACACTTGTGCAGCCCTCAGTTCGAGTAATACTTAGAGGTAGCTGTTTACATGTCTGCTTCCCTCACCAGATTGCTAGCTCTTTGAGGGCAAGGACTATGCATTCCTATCCTCGTAACCCTGCATCTAGCCCTGGACTGAGAAGTTGATAGGCTTGAAGTAAATATTTGTTGTATCAAGGAGTTGAGTGGAAAAGCATAGATTTGGAAGCAAGCATATATGGAATCCAATCCTGGCTTTATCTACTGTGTGGTTTGGGGTGAGTTTCTTAACCTTTCTGAGCCTTAGTTTTCCTAAATACAGGTTACAGTAGCCAGTTGACAAGGAGTTAGGAGGCTGATAATAGGAAATGTATGAAAAGCATATTGTAGACTCTACATACTCTCTGGTTCTTAGTCCACTGACATAACAGAGCTTTGCTGTTCATCAACAGTGCACCTGAGCCCTGCGCTAGGTGCAGGAGAGCTTAAGAGATGAAGATAGGCAGGTTTCTCCTCTCGGGATGTGAGTAGTCTAACACTGTGATTTGTCTTCTACATTATTTGGTTTTTTGCTCTCAAGCCTAAACTTAGGGTGGATCAATCACTAAATGCACTGATTGGTTTCATGCTCCTCGTTTCTTCTGCATGGGTCTCCTTACCCTAAATATGAGAGCGTGCCTGGTTTTCCATTGCTCCTCTTCCTCATGCTACACTGTCAGCAGTATTGTAACATCTTTGTTCTCTGCCGCATTGCTAATTCTCAAGAATAGTTCACAATTATGGAAGTGATGATGTCATATCCCAGCGGAATAAGAATCAGGAAAACCTCCTATCCTAAAATTACAAGGTACATACTTTGTTATTACAATTAGATAGCTATTCTTTATGAGGAAAGGCAGTTAATTGAAGTCAGCCACAAGGAGAGTGAATTCAGATGTTTTCTGGGGCACTTAAGAGTATATCCGATGAGACTTTCTGCTCACTGCTAGAAGTGAGCTGATTAGGAAACTTAAAAGACTTGTTAGAACAATGAACTCCTTTCTAAACATTCTTCGAACCCACCTTAAGCAAGAGAGGGAAGGAAAATGGTATCTTAAAGGAACTGCCCAGTGTCAGCTCATGATCGCCTATGTTAATGGGATGATGGAAAAAATCCCAGCATGTGGATAATTTTTAAAAACCCATTTAACTTTGACTTTAAAATACATAGTTAATATTTGGCAATGTTAGGGTGAAAGTAGTTTTTCCCCGCTGTATATTACCTGTTAAATGGTAAGAAGTTGTGTGTGTGTGTGTAGTAAGCCTGCATATATATGAGTGCATGTGTGCATGGTCATGCAGTGTTAGATTCAGTCTCTAAGCTCCAAAGGGAAAACACTATTAGCTAGTCAGCATTGCCTTTCAATTAAATGTTGTGTTGATAAATCATTGATCCTGTGTGCCATTGATTAAAGGTTCTCTTGTCTTGAGTTAGGATAGAAGTTTGGTTTTTTAATCAAATATTTTAAGTTCCTACTACGAGCAAAACGTTATGCTGGCAGTGAGGCAGAGATACAGCTAGTCCCTTGACTTTTGGATGTTTGAAGGTTTTCAGGAATCCTCGGAGTCTGGGCAATTTCATTTCCATTAAAAGTAACATGAATCCTTTCAACTTTCACTAGCATGTTGAACCTCCCGCCCATGCTTAGTTCTAGGCCAAATTTTCTTCTCACCCTCTCCCAAGATTTCAGTTACTAACTAAAAATTCTATCTCTCAAATGTGTACCTCCAACCCATTCATCTGCTTTGAGTATCAGACGCAGTCCCACATTAAATCTCTGCTTGGATGTAGATGGTACCCAAAATTCAGTGTATTCAACTAAACCTGGCAGTGCCATCTGAGTGAAGTTACCACCATCCATCCAGTTCCATGACACTTCCATCTCCTTCATTCTCTATGTCTAGTCCACCACTAAGTCATGCTGATTTTCTTGGTTAAAAATCCTTTAAATCCACACACTTCCTCCCCTTGTTCATAGCCACCACTCTAGTCTGGATCACCATGATCTCTTGTGTGGATGACTGGAGTAGGCCACCTCTCACTGGTACCCCTTCTTCCCCTCTGGCTCATCTCCAGTTCTCTTTTTCAAAATGCAAATCTGATCAGGTCACCCCCTTTACATAAGACCATTTAGCAAGCTTCATTGCTCATAGACAAAAGTCCAGAATCTTCAGTGTGGCCTCCAAGACCTGCATGCCTCCCTTGACTGTATATATTCCTGCTGAAGAGCCTGGAATAATCTTCACCTGATTTCATACGGTTAACTTCTGGCTGCTTTCCAGACCTTACCCCAAGATAAACTTCCACAGGAATGCATCCCCTAGCCCCTTAAACTGCCGTAGTACAGTGTACCTCTCCTTCATAGCACTTACCACAATGTGCAGCTGTGCATTTAGTTGTATGATTACTGATCATTGTCTATCCCCACAGGACTGTAGGTCCACAAGAGTAAGGACCATGTCTATTTGCTCATTAGTGTATTCCTAGCAGGAGAGCTGGCAGGAGCTTTGTTCTGAAGGATTTCCCAAGCCAAGTTAAGCTATTTGGAATTCATCTTAAAGGCAATGGAAAGCTTCTGATGGATTTTAAGCAGGGGAGCAATGTGATTAGATGTACACTTTGGATGAGGTGTAGAGAAATCCAGACAAATACTCCTGAAAGAGAAATGAGGCAGTCGCAGTAATGGCAGGTCCTTGCCATTCTTTCTCTATTTTCCTATCCCTCCTTTCTAAATCCAGTGAGGCACATTACCCATAGAACTTCTCAGATGCTTTATCATCATCTAGTCATGTGAATATTGGTTGAGTTCCTAAGTATATGCTGGACACTAAGAATAATAAAATGGTTCTGGCCCAGATGTGTATCCCTAACCCACATCTCCCATTCTGATGGGAAAGACTGTCCAATAAGTAGAGAGTATAATCCAGTGTGGAAAATGCTGCAATGGGAGTTTGAATGGAGTTCTCGAATGCAGAGGAGTTTATAACTAAAACAGTTCCCTGGGGCCAGAAAATGCCTCACAGAGGAGATGGCATGGGAACTAGAATGAAGTAGGTAGGAATGGTGGATTGTGTCAAGTAGAGACAAATGAGGGGGCATTGTAAGTGGCTGGAAGAGCACGTGCAAAGGCCCAGAACTGTGAAAGGGCACAGCATTTGGGGGAATGGCTTTAGCTCTGCAATTTCATAGCTGTAGAGAGAATGTGTGGGGATGGGGATGGGCAAGGTGGTAGGAGATGGCAAAGACAGGTACATGGGGGCCATATTGTACAGGGCCTTCTTAATTCAGGAGTATGAGTATCATCCTGTGAGTTGCCAGAAATCATGGAACCACTCCTAAAATCTCTGGATTAAAAACCAATTCATGAGGAAGCACCTCATATGAAGGGTCTAATGGTTTATTAGGAAAACAGTGCCTGAGCCAGTAAGAGTAATTATGTCCTGAACCAAGAAACATAAGAATGATTATGTTCCTGAGAGGTAAACTGGGATCTGGGCCTTTGAGGGAAGAGAGGGACATGGTTCTAGCAAGCTTACCAGGGCCTGCCCCTAGGAGACTGAGTAGTGAGCCAGGCCACACACTCTTGCCTGCTCTGCCATGCCAAGTGTCTGGGTTTGTGTTTTGCAGTTCCATGGAGAATGGGAGGCCGCCGGATCCTGCAGACTGGGCCGTGATGGATGTCGTCAACTATTTTCGAACAGCAGGATTTGAGGAGCAAGCTAGTGCTTTTCAGGAGCAGGTAAGTCTGTTTAGAGAAGCCCATGATGAACAGTTACCTCTTCCTCACAGTGGGCAGAGGGAGTGAGGAGGAAGAGGACCGGAGAGCAGGGAGGGATCTGTGAGGCTCTGCATGTCCTCCACATCAAATACCGATCATACCAGAGCACTGAAGAGGGTGGGAAAGGAGAGAAGAAAAGTGATGAGCTAATGACTCCTTCCTGAGAGAGGGGAACCCATGCCCTGAGACACAGTGACAGCTGCAGGAAGGAGGGCTAACGCTCAGTTACATCTGCATCTTCTGAAAGATGGGACAGCCCTACCCTCACCACAGAAACCAAGAAGAAAGGGAAATGAGGGGCAGATCTGACTAGAGACATGCAGCACCATCCACTACTGGCTCCAGCACCAACCGAGCTAGGAAGCCCCCTCCAATTTGCATTCCAGGTGCTTAGAAAGGTGGAGTGGAAAGAGTACAGATTTAGAGTCAAATCCTGGTTCTTCTAACTCTGTGTGACCCTGGGCAAGTTACTGTCTCTCTCTGAGTCTTGCTTTCACATCCACAACATGAGGCTTCAATGCCCAACTCAATAGGGTGGTGGTGTGAGGATTAAGGAACTTCGTCTGTACGGTGCCTAGGCTAGGTCTTGGCACAGTGTTGATGCCCCTCAAAGTGTTAATTCCCTTCCCTCAGGTCCAGGGTTGGTATTGAAAGGAGGGAGTAGGGGGTCCCTCTCCATTGTTGGGGTGATTCCTGACTTCCATTTTTTAGGCTGGGCCAGCTCTGTAAGGATGGTGCCCAAGGGGCTTTGACCATGAGGAAGCACATTGAGGAGGCATGTTGTGGTCCACACCAGACCAGCTCTGTAGGGAAACAGAGATCCTATCTCCCTATCAATGAAGGCTGCAGTTTTCTAAGCATTACATTTACTTTTCCAGGATTGTAATATAATTGATAGAATTATAAATTGAAGAATGTGTCTGGCTGCTTCTTCCATATCCATTTAGCTCTTATGCTCTTAAGCTGGGTTTGGCTAGGGAAACTTTATATATATATATATATATATCTCAATCTCTAAATCTCCTTCAATATTTTCTTCAAACCTGATATCTCTCTCTCTCTCTCTCCTCCCCCCCATATATATACACACATATATAGCTGTTGCTGTTGTTCATTTGGAAAATTTGCTGAAATAGCAGCTTAATTCACTTCACACCCACCAGAATAGCTAAAATTAGAAAGATTGATAAATTTAAATGTTCATGAAGATGTAGAACAAACACATTCTCCTGTATTGTTAGTGGGGATGTAAAATACTCCTACATCTACCCCATGATCCAGCAGTTTCATTCCTGAGTATTTACCCAAGGGAAATGAAAACATATGTCCATAAAAGATCTGTTCAAAATTATTCTTAGTGGCTTTATTCATAATAGTCTAAAACTGGAAGCCTAAGTGTCCATCACTGGGAGAATGTGGTATAGTCACACAGTGGAATATACCCAGTAATACAAAGGAACAAACTAGTAATGTGTAAAGAAGTTTGGATGAATCTCAAAGTATCATATTGAGTAAGAGAACCCTTACACAGGAGTTCTTATTGAACAGTTCCTATCTTGGTCTGTTCAGGCTGCTATAACAAAAATACTATAAACTGGGTGGCTTATGAGCAACAAACATTTATTTCTCACAGTTTCAGAGGCTGGGGATTCCAAGACTACCAAGACTGCGGACTGGGTGTTTGGTGAGGGGCCTGCCTCCTAGACAGCTGTATTTTTGCTGTGTCCTCACATGGAGGAAGGGATGAGGGAGCTGGGGCTCCTTTTGTAAGGGCACTAATCCGTATAATCACCTCCTAAGGGCCCTACCTCCTAACACCATTACCAATTACCTCTAATACCCCCTGGAAATTACGTTTCAACGTACGAATTTTGGGGAGACACAAACATTCAGACCATAGCAATTTCATCTAGATGAAGGTTGAGAACAGGAAAATGCATCATTGGTAGCAAGAAGTAGAACAGTGGTTGCCTCTGGATAGGTGGGAGTGGAGAATGGCTGGAAAGTGGCATGAAGGAACATTGTGTGTCTTGATGAGGGTTTGGGCTACATATATCTGCTTCCAGTAGATGCACTGAGATGCACAGGCATATACCGATGTTACAGGTCTGTGTGCTACAGAGCCTCTACATTTTACCTCGAAAGAAAAGGAATTATAAAAAAACATGAAGCAATTAGTAGTATGCAAACTGAAGTGTTTAGGGGAATACACTGATTTATATAACTTACTTTGAAATGCATCAAAATATGGATTGACAATTGGATAGAGGAAGGAGTAGAGGGATAAACATGTGATTAGCAGTATAGAAAATGTTAATTGTAGAGTCTAGGGTGATGGTCATGTGGGTGTTCACTATATGTTCTTAAAACTTCATGTTTGAAAATTTTTATAATAAAATCGGGGGGAAAATCGCTCAGGTTGAAAGGTGAAGGCCTACCAGCTGGAACATATTTTATTTTAGTTTTTAATAGAGTAATATCCATTTGTGTCATTACAGTTGAATAACTCTCTTCTAAAATTAAATTTAAATAATATTGTAAAAGGTTAACCAAAGAAAGGACTCAGGTAAAAGGTCTCTTGGCCCAATTCCCAGCTGCCCAAAAGCGTTTTTCAGATTGGACTTTTACTCAGACTCCTCTGAGGCTGATGTCCCAGACTGGGGGGGAGGGGGTGTCCTTTGGGCCTTCCAGATTCTGTGCAGGACCTGAGAATGGAGCTGGCCAGCTCTGAGCTTGGCCCAGGAGCAGGCCCTTTCTCCCGGGGATGACATCACTCTGGCAAAGCATTAGTGGGAAGCAAAAGGAACAGACTCTCCCAAAGCAATTCATTCAGAAGTCCTTCAAGTGGGCAAAGGGCATCATCTTGCTACTGTGCTGAGCCCAACTCAGGAGCCTGAGAAATGAATTCCCAGGGCACTTGAGTTTTGCAAGCATGGTCTAGAAGCTCAAGCGCCTTCATTCTCATGGAAGGGCAGTTAGGTGGAAGAAAGAGTCTGCCTTAAATTATTCCCTGGAAGTGATCCAAATCTTCTTCCTGCCATGTAATTCTCATCATCTTTCCTCTTCTCTTTAAAGGAGGTAGAGGGAGGGCAAGGAGGGAACCACTAGTCAGGCTTAGCCTGGTAAGATAAGTAGCTGCTGTGATTTCCATGAGGACTGAGAATCAGGATCCTTTACCAGGTTACCCTGCCTCTTCCGTCATCATGCCTCAGAAAGCTTTATGTTTCACCTTCAAGGATCTTCCTGTCAGTGAACCTCAAGTTCACCCTAGATGGGAAGACCGCCACCCCCAGCCCAAACTGACCCTTTGGAACATGACCCTTCCAGGCACATCTTCTAGGTCACGACAGCAGAGAAACAATAAGGACTACATGTTGAAATCTCCTTGGGGAAAGCTTTGCCCTGCCATTGGACAGAAACAGCACAGAGCTGGAAACTACCCTCACACTACCTTGGAAAAGGGCAGGTCCAGAAAGGATAGTACAGTTGCCAATGATGTGGGGAGCTTAGTGTCATGGCCGACAGTGGTGGACTGAATGTTTGTGCCCCTCCAAATTCCCAAATTCGTATGCTGAAACCCTAACTCACAATATGATGATATTATGTGGTGGGCCTTGGGAGATAATCAGATTTAGATGAGGTCATGAGTGTGGAGCCCTCGTGATGGGAGTAGTATCCTGAAGAGAAGAGACCAGAGAGCTTGCTCTGTCTTTCTCTGTCGTGTGAGGATGCAGCAAGAGCATAGCCACCTGCCAGCCAGGAAGAGGGCTTCACCAAGAACCTGACCATGCTCACACTGTGAGCTTGGACTTCCAGCCTCCAGAACTATGATCAGAACTTAGAGCTGACTAAAATAGTGACATTGATGCTGGACATGTCCACCCTCAGCTGGGCTGACTTTGAGGAGAATATCCGCCTTCATGGTATGGTCTCACAGTACGATACTGGATATTCTGTTGCTGTAGCAACCAGACACAGAGGTGGCTTTCTAGTATACCTCCCTGGAAGATATCTGGCCATTGAGTGAGGTTTGTCCAAAGGGCCAGAATGGCATCCCATGTTTCTTTGGTATGAAGCATCTGGTGAAGCTGGTGATCTTTGCATGACCTCCTTTTCTCTGAGCAGGCACACTGCCACATGACAATGATTTCTATTAAATTTCCTTCTGGTGTAATGATCTCTATCAAGTTTTCTTCTGGAAAACCTCTTTTGAGCCTACTGTGTGAGCCACAACTATAAGCCAAAATAATTGTCAAAAGGGAGGTTCTAACTAAGCCCCCGCCCGGACCCTTGCGCCACCCCCCGTGACCCAGTGTCAGTAGTATGTGGGTTTCAAGTTGTTTTACTGTTCTGGCCAGTTGCCTTTAAGACCAATGATATCCCTCTTCCTTGGCTCACTGACCTCATTAACATAGTGCTCCAGAGGGTTCACTGGCCAGTAGGAGCAGGAGCCAATGGGAGTCCTTCCTAGAGGAGGCAGTAATGACAACTCTGTCAGTACTCTTTCCCATGGACACCGTGGGGTGATGGCTGTTTTCCCAAGTGTCTTCTGGCAGGCAGATCTCTCATGCTGTGGTGAGTCCTAGTTTCTTTTCTCCTGATTGACACTGGTCACTGGAGGATCCTGAAGAGTTTGCCTTTCTAGAACTCAGATTTCTATAACATGAATGTTGATTTAAACAGACAGAATATTGCTCAGGCTGTTGCTTTAATAGTCAAGTGTTAGCTTAGACCTGGCCTTCATGAAGTATGCTTTCAATGCACAGCACAGAGCACAAAACTACTTGAGATGTTGTATATACACAGTTGAATTTTGGTGACTAGATGATAAAAAATTGACACTTGCCCATACATATGGGTTGCCTGGTTTTCAAGAGTCAAAGGTACTTCAGGAATTTTACTTTCCTAAGAGCATTAGTTTTTAAGAGAACCTTTTGACTAACTTCATTCCAAAGCATCTCCGCCTTCTTCACAGAACATTTAGGACAAGGTTTACTGTGTCAGCCTCTGAAGGCTAAATGAGCACCATTCTCTGGTGGAAAGCCATTTCTATTGACAGTGCTTTTAGTTGCCAGTTAAGGAATGCTGGCGGTCCAGGACAGCACCATCACCACTCAGACTGGACCCTAATGCAGGTCCCAGACAGCTCTGTCCCTCATAATGTAGTCACTTCACTTCCATGTCTTCATCTGTCTGACTCGCATACTCAGATTGTACATGACGAAGATGGAAGGCAGCGATCTGCCATTCAGTCAGTGTCATATAATTCATATTGTTCGGATTCCTCAAACTTATAAGTAAGTAACATCAGTGATTCTGTTTCTGGAACAATATGTATCACTGAGGTAATTTTTTTCTCGGAGTATCATGACAACATAGTATACAATTCATGGTGACAAAATACTTTTACTCTATTATCTCCTCACTTTCCCAAACCACATGTATAAGAGCAGTATTTTACTCTGAAATATCCAACTGGTTGTTTAAGCCATTCATTTAAAATGCAAAGATTGACATTTTTTTCAGATGACTATTTGCTAACTTTCTGAAGCTACTGACTAAACAAATGTGAGTAAAAATTCTCACTGCTACAAATTGCCAATAACACTATTTCCAAAAGGAGTAGTAAAGTGGGAAGGCCAATCAGAGCAACTCTGAGCCTAGTGGCCCAAGTCATTGCCAGAGATTTCAACTGTAGTGATTTTGGTGGATATTTTCTTTTTTTTTTAAGATTTTATTTATTTATTTATTTGAGAGAGAGCAAACACAAGCTGGGAGAGGGACAGTGGGAGAAGGAGAAGCAGACTCCCCACTGAGCAGGGAGCCTCATATGGGGCTCAGTCCCAGGACCCTGAGATCATAACCGACTGAGCCACCCAGGCACCCCTGTGGTGGATATTTCTACTTAGACCCAGGACAAATCCAGGTTTTGGGAGGTCTAAAGCTTTTACAATTTTAAGAGCCCTTCTTGGGGAAAGAAATTCAAAAATATGAATACAGAATTACTGAGGCAAAAGTTAAGCTTCATTAGCTTCATGGTAAATTCAGCTCAGAGTGAGACCAGTTAAAACCCCACAAATTGGGGGGCACCTGGGTGGCTCAGTTGTTAAGCATCTGCCTTCAGCTCAGGTCATGATCCCAGGACCCTCATCAGGCTCCCTGCTCAGTGGGAAGCCTGCTTCTCCCCTCCCACTCCCCCTGCTTGTGTTCCCTCTCTCACTGTGTCTCTCTCTGTCAAATAAATAAATAAAATCTTTTTTTAAAAACCCACAAATTGGAAGTAACTCTTACTACTTTATCAGCATTTTATAATACCAACTACTGTAAATATTTAAGGTGCTTTGACACATGATATTTCTTAACAGTTGAAGGCTTCTGAAATGCTTAAAATATTTTATAACATAATCAATAGGGGAATTGGCAACTCAAACTCTGCTGATGCGTCCTTCCAGTCTATAAATATTTAGGAAGTAGTTAAAAAATAGATGGATGATGCTAACAATAAGAAAATAGCCAAGAGAATTGAAAGCAAAACTGATAAGGAAAGGACCTTTTGAGTTTTTGATTGAAATAGAGTAGATTTGTATAAGCCAAAAATCCCAAATGGTTGTTTAAGTCATTTATTTGAGATGAGACCAGTTGTAAGACATTATCACCTAGTCAGATACATACATGGTGCTTCTTTGGCTTATTCACTCATTCAAGTGTTTCAATAGTTGTTGTAGCTTTTTCTAACACTTGTTAAAATGAATATAAAACTATTGAAGTAAATAATACTCATTATTACAAGTATTGTTTTACTTTAACAAAACCACCTGAAACCATTGTAGGTTTGGGAACCATTTGAAGGAAGCACAGAATTCCTGGCAGGTGAAGATCAAATACAAAGGCATGAGAAAACATGGTTTATCTTGAGAATTCCAAGCGCCTTGGAGTAAGAGGTGTGGAGCAGGGAACGTCAAGGGATAAGACTGAAAGATAAACAGGGGTCCAGAATACAGATAGTCTGGTTTGCCTGGCAGAAGAGAGACTTCACCTGAAAGGCCCTGGGAAACCATGGAAGGATAGCAAGTGGGAAGTGAGTGCCAGGATAAGATTTGCGGTTTTGAAAGATCAATCTAGTGGCAATGTGGAGAGTGGATTGGAGGACAAGGAGATGGAAGGTGGGAACGCTGCTGCAATAATTCTACTGGGCAAAGGAAAAGATGGATTAGAAAATCTGGGGAAGATGGCCAGAAGAATTTAGTGGATCACTGGCAGTGGAGGTTGAAGATTTGTCCCATCTCTGTTCTCCGCCATAACCCAAGACCAAGTTCACTGCCCACAAGTGGGAAAGGGAGGGGCTTGGATGACTGCCAAGTTTCCAGATTGGGTGGTTGTAAAGTAGTGCCATTAACTAGGATGTTTGTGGGAGGTAAGTTGTAAAAGGGATATAATGAGCACAGTTTGGGGTACATTAAATTTGAAAGCCTATGGTACATTCAGGTGTATATATCTAGCAGACAGTTTGGGGGAAGAGTGAGACCTAGAGACAGAGCTATGAGGTCATCAACAGTCATAGGAGAGATGACAATGAGAGGCATTTAGAAGGGGCTGAGAAAAAGGCCAAGGTCAGCACCCTGGGGAATACCAAGGTTTTAATTGTTTGGAGAAGAAAGGCAACTAGCAAAAGCAACTGAAAAAGAACCCTCAGGGAGGTGGGGAAAGAATCAGTAATGAGAGGTTGTACAGAAACCAATGAAGGAGCAAGTTTTAAGAAAAATGCAATGATCGACAAGGTCAAATACCTCAAAAAGGTGAAGCCCCCGTGGGGTCTGTGAATGACGGTGGAGTTTCAGTGGAGTTGGGGAAGGGAGAGGGTGGGTGACTGTTTGGGAAGTGGAGGACCCTTTCCTCCAAGTTGAGGAGTGAGTTGGGAGGCAGGCAAGTGAAGGGAGAACCAGTAGCTGGAGGGTCATGAAGGCATGAGGGTTCTTTTCTAAGAGAGGAGACACTCAAACTTATTTACATGCAGGAAAGTAGCCAAAAGAATTAGACAGGTTAAAATTGAATGAAATTGAGGACAGTTAAATAAAGCAAACTCCTTGAGGATAAGGAAAAGGATGAGATCAAAGAGTATGGAAGGGCAAGGACATGGAGAAATTGGAAACCTCATGCATTGCTGGTTGGGAATATAAAAGGGTACAGTCACTGTAGGAAAGTTTAGTGGTTCTTCAAAACGTTAAGCATAGAATTACCATATGGCTCAACAATTCCCCACAAAGAATTGAAAAGAGGGACTCAAATAGATACTTGTACCCAAATGTTCATCACAGCATTATTCACAATTACCAAAAGATGGAAACAATCCAAGTGTCTATGAACAGATGAATGGATAAACAAAATATAGTATATACATACGATGGAATATTACTCAGCCATAAAAAGGAATGAAGTTCTGACACATGCTACGTGGATGAACCTTGAAAACACTATACTAAGTGAAGTTAACCACTTAAATATTGTATGATCCATTTATATGAGATGTATAAGATAGGCAATTCATAGAGACACAAAGTAGATTAGAGGTTATCAAGGGCTGGTGGCAGGGGGAGTTACTGCATAATAGATAATAATTTCTGTTTGGGGTGATGGAAGAGTTTAAAAAATAGATGGTAGCAATGATTTCACAATGTTGAGAATACAATTAATGCCACTAACTTGTACACTTAAAAATAGTGAACTAAAATGGCCTGCTTCATGTTACACATATTTTACCATAATAAAATGTAATGTCGGCCATAATATACATGATTCAGTTCATTCAATTTGGTCCATAAAATATTCAACTCTTTCATTTTTTTGTTTTAAAAAAAAATATGAAGGGATTAATTCCGAACAAGACAGGGATATCTTCCTCTATCCTTCCTATTCTTCCTCTATCCTTCCTGTGCTTTGGGGGCATAGGTGAGCATGTGTACAGACCTAGCTAAGATTGCCCTTGTCCCCAGGGACATTAAGAGAGTTCCTGACAGCCTCTATTTCCTTTGCTAAACAAGAGGCAAGCTCCTGTGCTTGGAGTGGACAGGATGGGGAGAGGTTTAATAAGGAACTAGAGGAGAGCAGTGAAGGGGAATGGGAGAGGGAACTGACCAGGATACATAGAACTGCTAAGGAATTTTCCTGACCCAGCTGAGACTGGCACACGGCTCCTGGGTAGTGTTTCATCTTCACAGCTTGTTTGTTTTCCACAGTTGCACCAGGCATAGGAATCAGAGAAGGTGGATTGCTATTCTGCTCCTGGATGGGGTGTTTGTGGCGTGGGCATAGCAGATGACTAATGGCCTAAGAGGGCAATCTGAGAGGGCATATAAAAGAATGGTTCCCAGGGCCAACCAAGGGATGCAGACTTGATACAAATGAGGAGTCTGACCCTGGAGAAAGTAAAATTGAAATGTGAAAGTGGGTGTAATGAGAGTGAGGAGCAAGAGATAGGATAGGATTTTAGACTTTAAGTGTTGCAGAGGTAGGACTCTGCTGGTTGATGATATTACTGAAGGTGGAGTTGTGGAAATGGTGTATTAGAGTAGACTAACTGCTGTCACAAGTAGATGAAAAGATGTATAATGGCCTAATTATAGTAGAAGTTTATTTCTTATTCAAATAAATAGTCCATGGTGGTCTTGGGAGTGTTCTCCTTCACTATAATTCAAGAACCCAAGGTGATGGAGGCTCTGTCGTCTTCAGTCAGATCAAGATCATCCAGACATTGACATCCAGTTGGCACAAAGATAAAGAGCAGGGAGGAGCACACGTAGGTGGTCTTATGGGCCGGGTGCACACAGGAGGAGGCACACATCATCTCTTCATATGACATTGGCCAGAACATGGTCACATGCCCATGCCAAATTTCAAGGAAGTCTGAGAAATGTGTAACTGTGGGTCCTGGAAAAAAGAGCAGCCAGCAGCCCTGGTTACACTTGAGCCTCAAAGTCATTTTTTTAAAACATCTGATGTTGTGATGCTGCTACTTAGTTTTGTTCCTAAGTCCAGAGATAAGTTTCAAAAAGACTAACTTTATAAAGATAGCTGAAGTGAAAAAGCCTAATCTGACCATACATGGGAAGCCTTCACTTCTAATTCTGTTCCTTGTATTTATTCTGGTGGGTTTTTTTTTTTTTTTAAATCTAGGCAGACATCTCTGTAACCCAGTTTCCTCATTTGATGAAGTAAGTTTCATTCTTTTTCCTTCATCAGAAATGTGTACAAGATTTTTTTGGTAATAGAGCCCCTTTATCACCCACTTTGTGCCAGCAGCAAATATTAAATAACAGGGAAATACGCATTAAGTCACTGAAGGCATTAGCCCTCACAATGAGCCCAAATGGATTTTGTGTCAGATTTAAGGGCAAGACCCATTTTGCTCTGTTACTTTAACAAATGAGGTAAAGACTTCTTTTTGAGCCACACAGATGGTTTTTTTCTGTAAACAAGCTGCTCAGTGTTGGTTTTTTAAACTAGGTGAAGTCTTCCTAATATGTATATTGTCCACCTCTGATTTTCCACCAATAGGAATTCCAGGCAAGCACAGCATCAGCTGAGAGTCATGGGCTGATAATGTTGAACTCATAGTCACTCCCCCAACATTGAGCTGTTGGGGGCGGTGGGCAGGGTAGGGGGTGGGAATTGTAGAGGACACCAAAGAGGAATTTCCTCTCCAGAAGAGTTTGTTCCAACAACTATATAAGATTCAAAGGGTCTTGGTGTAGACTAGAGTAGTTCACGATCTTACTTTCCAAAAGTACATGGAAGTTCTTCTGAAAACAAACTCTTTGTCTTGGTAAGGAGAGGTCCTTTAAAGAAACATGGTGAATTACTACAAAGTACTAGGGGTGCCTCAAAACGCGTCCCCCTCTGATATTAAGAAGGCTTACCACCAGTTAGCTCTTCAGCTACATCCAGACAAGAACCCAGAAAACAGGGAGGCAGCTGAGGAGAAATTCAAACAAGTAGCAGAAGCCTATGAGGTCTTGTCTGATGTCGAGAAATGCAACAACTATGACAAGTCCAAAGAGAACCACATCAAAATGGAAAATACAGGTGACTGCAGAGATAAAAACTGCTTGAAAGAGGAACCACGGTTTGAGAGGCCACACTGTGGGTTTCAAAATGTCTTTGAAGACAAAGACTTCTTCTCAGGAGATTATTTTTCCATTGGTCATGTGGGTAAGGCCAGGAGATTTCGCTCCTCCTTCTTTGATGTGATCCCCATATTGGACACAGGATTTTCCACATTTGTATCCCTGGGCTCCAGACCAAGTCCCCCTTCCTCTGGGACATTTGTACCCTTTGTAAGCAGTGGAATAGGAAACTTCAGACTGGTCACCACTTGTAGCCAGATAGTGAATGGCAAGAGAGTTGTTACAAAGAAAGTTCTAGAAAACGTGAGAGGGAAGACTGAAGTGGAAAAAGACAGCCTATTTCGTCAAATTCGTCCACGTCTTCGGTAAGGAGTCTGTGCTTTGTTCTTTCATGGGGAGACTTTCCTATAAGGCTGGTGAGTCTGATGCTTATCAAAGACAGAATTGGAATCTGAGAGTGTGTTGAACTAGAATGGACAGAAGTCAGCTTAGTCCAAACCTCTCGTTTCACAGAGGAAACAAATAATGGGCCAGATAATGGCTTCCACCCCATCTTCTGGTTCTAACTGAGGCTTCTTTTCCTCTGCACGATATTTGGGACAGTGGAGGCTACCACCACATATATGGCCTTCTGGGTTAGTTGCAGGGCCCTATCATCAGAAAGCCCATTGACTTCTCTTTGACTTTTTCCCTGTCCTTCCTTGTTATTAACCAGTTTCCTCTTTCTTGACGGCCACTCTTTTCTCTTCCTAACCTCTTTCTCTTTTCTCTTCCCACCTCATCTTTCTTCCCATACATTTCCAACGGACCATATCACAATTAGGCTCAGTTGAAAGATCTACCAAGGTGTAGATTAGCATTTGTAGAGAGAAAGAGTGAAAAGTAAATGGGTTAAGATTTTTTTATATATACTTTTTTTTAAATAGCTAGCATTTATTGAGTACTTGGTAGATATCAGGCATTCTACTTCACCTGTGTTTATCTCAATAATCCTTTCAGCAGTGAAATACAGTAGCTACTTTTCCTCCATCATATAGATAAGGAAATGAGGCTTAGAGAGATTAAGTAACTTGCCTAGGCCCTACCTAATAAGCAATAAAATAATGTCTTACTCTAAAACACATGCTTATCTACTGAGCTATGACATCTAAGGATCCCACTCATTTATTTTTACATCTAGGGTCTTGCCCTCATTGGAAATTTACACCTAACATCTCTAAACCTTACTTCCATGCATGAGTACTTGCTGGAACTTATTAAGTAGGCAAAGATTTTTTGCATAAATATTATTGTTCAACGAGTACTTGGTTACTCTTACATGAAAACAGAAGCCATGTACAGTTTCACTGAAACTGACAAATGATTATCCCTTAACACAGGGATGTAAACAGGATCCCAAGATGTGAACTATCTTTTTGTTTTGGCTTTAATCATGATGTACATGCAAAATCATGGGATTTTTTTAATGTTTATTTAACTGGATCTGGTCACCCTCCAACTCCTTCATTTATGCTAATAAACAGACTGGGGTACAGAGGAGTGGCTGCTTGTGGAAAATTACTGATGGAGTCTGCATCAGAAACTCTGTCTTCCGGTTCCCAATCTCATGCTCATTCTAGTACACCATGCTGACTGGCAAAATTTGGATTTAATTTGCATCTCAGTCTTTTATAGAAGTTATGTAACAAATGATTCGCTTCCTTAATCAAGGAACTTTTCTGTGTTTGCAATTTTTATGAGACAAATTTTTGATGTAGTCTTTGAGCTTTTTTAATCTCACCAAATCTTCTGAACTTGAACAGGAATACGCCTACATCCCTCTGGCAAAGGGTAGCATTCAGGCAGGGACACACTTCCAGAAAGGAAGCAGTAGATGGATTTGGAATTGGAACACATCCTGTTCTTGCCGCTTAGTAGTCATTGAGAACCTCCTATCTGTCGGGCGCTGTGCTAGGTGCCTTACGGGAATGAATAATTTCTAATCTCTAGAATCCTTCAGGGGGTTATTTTCATTTTGCAAGTGAGGAAACTGAGGCTCAGGAAAGTCAGGTCCTTTACACAGGGTCACACAATAAGCTGTGGAGACAGGGTTCAGACTGCAGTTTGCTTGACCTGGAAGCTCACATTTCCATCACGTTGTATTTCACTGCCATTCATCTGAGTTGCTATAGTCATGACCAAAGAGGAAAGTTTTGTTGTATGTATGAGTTATATTCATTTCCAACTTTTAAAATGAGGATTTCCAGATGGAGCTTTCTTTTACCAGCCCTAGTGTGAGGTGAACTGCAGTGTGGCTACTGAACAAAGGGAAAATCAAATTGGAGCATGAAACTTGATTTTCCATTTTGTCTTAAATAAAATCCAAATTTCAGCATTTTTCACAGACATACTTGGCTTTTGACAGAAATGCTGAGTTGTAGAAGGACTTTTTTGCCAGCGAAGATAAAAAAAAAAATTCACTTTCAGTTAGTCAAGGAAGTTTTCTTGTTGTGTAGAAATGAAAGCAGTGTCATCTCTTCCTGATGCCCGTTTAAAATATGTAGGAAGTTAAGTATGAGCAAACAACAACAAAGGAAAGATGGAGAGCAGGAAGGGCTTTGCTGTTTTCTAAAGCGTTCCAAGTGAGTCCATCTTCATCTCAGTCAATCTAAGATAGACGGTGAGCTTTGAAGGGACCTATGATTCAGATTCCTGTGACCTCAGAGTGCCTTCAGAACTGCTACTGTGGTTTCCGCATGTCATAAGTTCCTCTGCCAATTATTATCCTTACAGGTTTTACTGATAGGCGGTCTTTGGGCTCACTAGCCACGTAAGGAGGAGAAAATATTTTAGGGTTGGAAAGTCAAATCCTCTGTCCTGAAATAATTTTCCACTCTTGCCCTGTCAACTAACTGCTTTTTTATGCGCCATGTTTTTGAATAGTTGTCTCTCACAAATTAATGTGAGACCTTTTTTTTCTAGTTGTCAGCAAAATAAAGGTTTCCAGAGTTCAAAAACACCATAGAGCAGTTAGAAGTAATTCCTTGTCCTTCTGTTCTGGTTCATGGTAGATGGTTGACAAATGACATGAGGACCATGGGCCTGTTGAGGAATAATGACAAGTGATCGTATAACTCATAGCTCAGGAAGCATTTGCAAAAGTAATATGTGACGGAATCCTGTCAGAAACCCAAAAATCCCCACATTACCAACCAAGGAGACAGAGGAGGAAGGAATTTACCTAAGGTCAGAAAGTGGGTGTTTCTTCAGCCCGCTAGACCAGTGCTGCTTCTCCACACACTGAGACATACAAAGCACATTTTCTTCATAGCCGGGCAAAACACAAGGGAGTTTGGAGGAATGGCCTTGTTGGGGTCATTGTACTAAAGAATCACAGTTTTATGTAGTTACAGTTACACTCCCAGTCCCCTTGTCTGTCCATCAGTGGGGGAGAAGGGTGCAGGCATATATCTGTACAGACATGTTGAGGCTTACCCAACATGCACAGCTGGTCCATCTCTTGAGCCCAGGCCCCCTAAGAGCCAGCTCCCTTGTCCCCACAATAAAAAAATAACAGAAATAAGGTGGTATGCGGCATCTTTCTCAGTGGTCCCTTTCCAAAAGTTCCAAACTACTTTCTGTATTTGGGATCCATATCCCTTTCATGGAAAGCCTGTTTATATTTCATCCCCAAAGCTTTGTGGTCTCCAGGGCACTCTGGTTGGGTACCTGAAGGGGGTGGGAAGTGGACTCTGAGAGAGCTCTACCCCTCACTACCTTATTTGGAATCTTGGGGACCCACTGAGAGGAAGTATGGTAGGGCCCTCAACATGAGAGGTTGAGTTTTGGGTTGAGGCAGGATGGTTCTTCTTTTAAAGGACAGGAAAGAAGTTCACAGCGAGTGAATCATTTTTCCACTGCCCATTGTTGTGATTGACAAGATTCCAGAAAACCTAGGATTCTATGACCCCATTGGTTCACCTATACTACACATATTTACTTCCAAGTGTCAAGAGAAACAAAGGCGTTATGGAAAGAACATCGGCTTTGGCTTTAGGCAGATGAGTTCAAATCCTCTGTTTTCCTTGCCTAACTTCTTGATCTTAGGCACGTTAACTTCTTGCCTTGGTCCTTGGTTTGCCTGTAAAATTAAGCTGATAATCCCTGCCTGTCCTAATTTATAGAGTTGTTTTAGGAATTAAGTACACAGAAATTTTGCACAAACTTCAATACATTTTACAAATGGAAAGTGTCATTATTTCTTTCAGAAACAATATCTCTGATCCTTACAAGTGTGTGTGCCAAGCCTGCCGTCAGTTTTTTAAGATGAGACTTAAGGGATGTGATCTTGAAAACGAGATCAGCTATGGATTATATTTAATCCAAAACTAAAAGTGGAAGATGGAACATAAAAATAGAGGAGTCCATTTTTTCCATTTGACCCAAGTAAAAAAAGTAATGTTTTTAGCTTGAGGACAATCAATATGTCTTTTTCCTTTGAACTTCTTTTGTTCTTCATTATCCTTGCACTTTTGGACTTAATGTTGGTTTTACCCTCTGCTTCCATTATAGGAAATTGATGGAAAATCCCTGCTATTGATGACAAGAAATGACGTGTTGACAGGACTTCAGTTAAAACTGGGGCCTGCTCTGAAAATCTATGAGTATCATGTAAAACCTCTGCAGACAAAGCATCTAAAGAACAACTCTTCATAGTACAGTCAAATTGGGGTGTTAGACCTCAAAAAATACATAATGACATAATTTAGTTTCATGTGATGAAACTTTGTAAACAGAATACATACATGTGTATATGTAAAGAATTTCAGTCAAATGAAACGTTATCCTATGGGATAGACTAGGCAATCCATCGGCTGACCTGAACTCAGCCAGGAGGAGCAAGGATGACTTGTGGACAGCATGGTTTTCCTGGTGGAGCTTGTCAAACAGAGTTATCTTTGACATGGTTGGACACCCCTCCCCACCAAAGGGGTTTTCTTCAGATGGCTTTCCCAAAATCCTTGAAAAAGTGTTGAATGGCATGATCCTCTGGTTACAGATGTAGGGAGATTAAAGACAAGAAAACTTGGGGAAGGGGAGAAAAGAGAGAGAGATTGCTGTCTCCTTTGAATCCCTCTGCTCCTTAGAGTTTGTGTTATTGGGATGGAATTGCCGACACCCTCTTTTATAGAGGGTCCTCCACTTGACCTTATTAAGGTTTCACTGGGATATACTGGAATGTTTGAGAGGAATGTGCGTCACGGCCCCTACAGGAGCAGAACCTCTGAAAAGAGAAACTCTGTTGTGTCTTGGGGATCTCCATCCATATTCAGCTTCTTTCACAAGGGGTAATGGTATTTTCTGCATAGATTTACTTTCAGATTGGTTCTTTGTTTCCAAAGAAGAAAGCATTTTTTCACTTTATGGTTTGTATTTATACTGATTTGTTTCTGAAGGAATTTACCAAGAGTTACAGATCAAAAAGCCTTGTTACTAGTACAGAATATTTTTATATATATTCCTTCATGATGGTGTAATATTTTTTTAATTGCTCTGATGCTTTGTTTGATTCTTGGTTTGAGTACTTGTTTTTAAGAACTTGAAAAAAAGCGAGCTTGCTACATCTCTGTTCAAAGAGACATTTGTTCAAATCTCTGTGTGTCAATGCCTTGTTGAATTGGTGCTTTGTGGTCGCAATAAAGCATTGCTTCAGTTTATTGCCAGTGTATGTTTGATCTTTTCTGTTTGGTTGCCTCTTCAGTTGGGATTAAGGATTAAGGTTATTCCTCAACACCAGGGAAAGAAAGTTAAGCCTAAAAAAAAAAAACCAAAACAACAACAACAAACTTTCAATACATAAAACATTTTGATCTATTTGTGGGTTTATCTTCTTTATAAACTGCATTATCCAAGTAGGCCTTGTTCCTTCTCTTGCCCCCATCCAAAAACCAATTTTAGGTGTCATTTTAGCCAAAGAATTTTTCTTCTTTTTTTTCTGTAGGCTAGTGGGGTCATGATTTTCTGGAAATTCTGATGAAAGCTATGTACTTTCCCTCCAGGCAAAAGCTCATATTCCCACATATAAAACTTTGCAGAGTTGGTGGACTCCCCGAAGTTCTTCTATCTTCCCCTTCCTCAAGTTAAGAGCTGCTATTTTAGAGAGTGTTATAATTCAATCTCCTGTGAAAATAATTTCTCTAAAGAACAGAAAATCTGAAGATGAGAGTGGAAAAAACACAGGAAGTGGTGTAATGAGTGGGGTTGAAAAATGCATTCCAAATTAATTCAGTTATGGAGTGGAGTGTCTGAAATTTAAGTAATGCTTTGTTTTGCATGCTAAGGGGGAGAAGGGGTTACAAAAGAGACATTTTCCATCCCCACGTTCTCGCAGTCTACAGAACATGCAAAACTAAAAGGCAGAATATAGTTAAGTACTGTGGGGAGTGGTAGTGATAAAAAGTGAGAGGTGTACCTGCTGGAGACTCGGGCAGGAAAGAAGGGACACAGGATACAATAGAAGGAAAATGGGATGAAGAACTGAACTCACCCCTCTGAAAGACTTTCCCACAGGTGTAATAGTGATGACATGTGACCCCTCTCGGCCTCAAAGGGATAGCATGAGAATGTCCCAGCCCCACTTCAGCACATCCACCTGATACTTTATGTATGAGTCTGGAAAAGATTTGGCTGTAATCTAAAACTGCCTCCCTGCCTTCACCCCCACCCTGCCAGGTAATATAAACAAGACAGAAGGGTGTCTTCATGTAAAACATCCAGGGGGACCAGGGATGGCATGGCTCTCCATGATGTTAGGGATTCCTCCTACCTTTTTGCTCCATCATGCATGCTGTTTATTCCCAGAATCCTTTCATGGCCCAAACTGGCTGCTTCAGCTCTCCCCATCACCACTTGACTTCCAACCAGCAGGAAGGAAAAAAGGGGAAAAGAACATACTTCCTCTCTCTAAGGACACTTCCAAGAAATTGTATATACTACTGCCTCTTATATCTTGCTGTCCAGAATTCTGTCACATTGCCATACTGAAGCTACAAGAGAGGCTTGAAATATTCTTTTCCTTAGAGCCCATGGGCCCAACTAAACAAAAGTCCCATTATTTTACAAATAAGGGAGAAGGGATATTAGAGGACAATGTCCTGTCACCACCATCAGCTGGCCATTGAATACTTGGAGCAAATGTCACTGAAAGTATGTCTTTAGTTGTATTTTTCTCTAGATTTGAACTTGAGCTTATACTCCCTTCAGTCTCTAGATGCTTTTATCCCAGCCACCTTTTCCAACTACTGGAAGCCTTGCTCACTAAGCCCAACCTGACACAACTAAGCTTTAGACCCAGGCTGCTCCATAAATGCTTGTCAGGGGGGAAAAAAAGGAAAGGAAAGGAAAGGAAAATAATCTTAATTGAAAAGCAAACTGAAAAAAATGATCTCTTAGCCCTCTGTTGACAGCTTTCAGGCAAAATTAGCAAATTAAAGATACTCTGCCTTTCTTACACCCAGAATAATGTCTTGGCAATAACTGAGGGTGCTTTCTCCCCACCCCACCCCACCCCCAATTCAGGGAAAAGGAAATATTATCAAAACAAGACCATCCGGAGGGCTGGAAATACTTGAAATTCAGCAGGTAGGCAAACTTTGTCTCCAAACAGCCCTAAAACCAGAAATGTCTGATTCCTTTCCGATCACACCAGATTTCTGTTAATGTGATCTGGGTCTGCAGCTAGTAGCAAATACACACATGGGCCAGCACTTCATAAGCATAAGTGGGAATGAGCATGCCTTGGTGCCAATATATTTTATGTGAGAATTGTTTAATGTTGAATTTGATTATTCTCAACCGGAGGGGCAGACAGGGTATCAGAATCATGAGGGATTTTAAACAATAATTGCCACTCCACCTCTCCTCCCCACCCCACATTTGAGCCTTGGATTCAGACTCCACGAAGGACCTATACTGAATTGATTTGCAGGCGAGGTCACAAACTCGTCTCTTTTCAGTGGAATCTAAGCTGACATGTTTTCCTTCGGCCAGTACAGTACGTGTGTGTTCTTAGGACTACATTTGCATTCTTCTAGGTGAGGCTGAAAGCTTCAATTTATTACAGGCTTTTTAATTCCCTAATACCTTGCAGCCAGCAACTGCACCCTTTTACATTTTCATTACAAGGTGTATGAAATTTAGACCGCTGATGGAGGCCAAGGACCACACAGAGAGCCTCCTTAGTGTGAGTTATTCAGGAACTAGAGCTTATCAGTAGATGTAGTTGAAAAGAGAAGGTGGCAAAGTGCATTGGAATGTACAGCAGATTTGAGCATCATTTTTGATACTTAATGGACATGATGAATATGAAAGATCTTCATATTCAGAGACCAGTTGGTGGCAGTCTCCTTGTTCTTTCCTCAACAAATACCCTATGTGAGCATGGATTCTGTCCCTCTAAACTTAGCATCCACTGTGTCGGGGCACATACTGTCCCTCCATTGCATTAGAGAAATAGATCGTAGAAGGAATTTAATTTGGAAAAGTCTAATGACCCTCAGTTGCCCAACCACTCCTATATTTGGAAGCCAAATGCAAAGAGTACTTACTGGTGGTGATCCATCTGCCTTTGACGGTCATTGCAAATGGGATCTGCAGGGGTCATGTCTGGGCACAGAGCCATTAAGTGTTTTCTGTAATGATTTGGAAGATGAAGTTAAATGTTCAAAGAGCTGACTGCTGTAGGACAGATATGCTTCTTAGGAAAAAACTTGATAATTCTGCTTCTAAAGCAGGAACAGAAGCCACAGGAAGGAAAGAGAAAGCAATGGGTGCACTAATGAGCAGTTCGTTAGTTTCATGCTGCAGCTCCACAGGCAATTAAGTAGCCTGGGTACCATTTCTGGACAGTCGTGGCAGTTCCACAAAGAGAGAAAAAGATTCAAATGATCACATCTCAGGTTATTTGGTGACTGTGGCTGCGTTATATCTTCGTGAACCTCAAGGAAAGAGTCGTGTCCAGCCTAGCCCTGGGACAGAATAATGGAGGGCCCTGTGAGTAAAAGCAAGAGGAGTCTTTGGCTGCCCACAAGTAGGGGGCTAGGCTGATATCTCTTCACCTCAGGTAAGCAGAGTGTTCCTGTCTACCATCATCTTTAGGGAGACATCAGGAATGCTGGGGATGCCAGGCAATCTCCAAATAGAAAATGTGCGCCACTTCTACAGAATAGGTGCCTGGGCAGAGCTACCACCTTTACCATAACAGAGGTGGAAAAGAGGTCGGTGAGTATAGGTGTCAATAATACTGAACATACTTGTTACCTGTAGGGCAGGCCATGGCCTGGGGAAGCGAGACCTACAAACAACAAAATAAGGGGACAAGATAGAATGTGCTCTCATCTAAGCATCTGAGATCACAGAGCTTCGAGGCCTTAAGCTTCCAGAAGAGTCAGGCAAAGCAACCAAGGAAATATCTTCCACAAGTTTCTCCAGTTCTGTCATCTGTGGGGCAGAGACATCTATGGCAACGTTTGCAAGTTAAATGTCTTCTTTCTAAATTAAAGATAACAGAATCTTTCAGTAAATTGTGTTTTTCATTTCCTTTTTCAATGGGCTACACTCTATTTTTACATGCTGGGAAATACACAATTTGAAAATAAAATTATAAAGCTCATCAGATTATAAACATATTTTGAGGCAAACTCAGTAAAACTCTTCAAGCAACCAGCTGTTCCTGCCTTTAAGAATTAGTGTTTGGCACTATATGTTAACTATAATGGAATTAAAATACAAATAAATAAATACATACATACAAATAAATAAATAAGAAATAGTATTTGGGACAGTATTCTCTCTCCTGCACCAGAACCCAATGACACCAGTTGAGATACACTGTGCTATAGTGGGTGGGAGCACTGGGGCTGCTCTGCATAGATCTGAGCTTGAGTCCAGCCCCATCATTTACCAGACATGGGAACTCAGGTAGCTGTATGGCTCCTCTTGGCCTCAGGGACCTCACCTATTCTCTAGTGCAGAGACAGAGACAGAGCAGAACAACACTTGCCTGGCGCTGTCCAATAAATATATAACGGGAGCCGCATGTGGCATTTAAAATTTTCTGGTAGTCCCATTTTTAAAAGTAAAAAGAAACAGAAAAGTAAAAAGAAAAATAATCTATTTAATCTAATAAATTCAAAATATTACCATTGCCATACATAATCAATATCAAAATTATTGATATACTTTACAATCTTTTTAAGATACGTCTTCAAAAGCCACTGTGTATTTGACACTTATAGCACATCTCAATTAGGATAGAACAGCTCAAGTGTATCAGTTAAGAGTAGTTTCAGTTGAAAACCTAAATAACAACGACTTAGACAAGTAGGATACCCCTACTGTACAGACGAGGTCTGAAGGTAAGCAGATCAGGGTCAGGATAGACACTCCACAATCGTTGGGTCCCACTGTTTTCCTAGTATGTTCCTCCACCATCTTCAACACAAGCTTCCTGTGTGGTCCAAGATGGCAGCTTAAGTGTCATTTATCACAACTGTATTCCTGCCAAGAAGGAAAGAAGGGTACCTGTTGTCAGAAGTTGCATACAGCACTTCTACTTGTATTTCTTGAGCAAGAACTTAGTCATTTGGCCATACCTAGCTGCAGGGGAGATTGGGAGCTGTAGTGTTTGTTTCAGACAGCTGCGTATTCGGCTAAACGAAGACAGGCGGGTGGATACTGTGGGAAGATAGGAAGCCTTCCGTAATACCAGTCTCAAGATTGATGGAGAATTGAATGAGAGTACATAGTACAGTCATTAGTATAACAGGAAAAATGCATTAAAGTATGATTTTATTATGATGGTCTCACTCCATTTTTCAAGCCCAGACCAGTCACTGAATTAACAAACAAATATATGCTCAACCCAAATACTGTTCATTTGATGCATTCTAATATTGCTAAAAGATAAAACAATTACTTTCTTAGGTCCTTGGATTTTGGGTGGTTCTAGATACTTTATCTTCATAAGGACCATAAAAGAAAAAAAATTGCATTATTTAAGCTCCATGAAAAATTGTTATGCTGAGGAAAATGTGCTGAGCAAAATGCATATAAGTTTTTATTGGCCCCCAAAGGCCTAGAGAAGTTAGAGGCATTTGGTGAATTCTAAATACATCTCATCCCTAATTCAAAATGAACATTCAATGACATTCAAAAAGGTTTTATGAGACTAATGAAAGGGAGACCTCTGATACCTTTGTGATTTTAATGAAGACATATGTGGGTCAATAACAAACATCAAAAAAAAATTTTTTTTTAATTTAAAAATCTAAGTAGATCTGCATTCATTAGTTTGAGCCAATTAGGTTGACATCAGTCTGTTTAATTATCTATTTGGGCAGATTTCATAATGAATTTTTAATGCTAAGGTGACTTCTCCCAGCTACCCTAATGTCTGTAGGTTATTCATCAGCCTTCTGTATGGTGTGCATGCCGAATGCAGAGTGAGTTAACATTAGCCTAACCCACACAGAGTTAAAAAGGAAAACATTGAAGCTATGAATCCACATTGGAGGAGGAAGAGAACACTGGATGAGGGGTCAGCAGACCCGGGTTCTGATCCCAGATCTGCTACTGACTTACCTGTAAGACCCTGTACAAGTCTTTTAACTTCTGTTGGTTGAATTGCCTATGTAAAGTAAACAAGTCCGACTAGAAGTTTATTTCAGCAATCTCTATGATTTTCTAAGAATCAAATAATATGAGCTTTATGTGTCACTGCTCTCTCCACCATTCAGTGAAAACTCACAACACTGTCCTGTCCTACAGTTTCTTCCCCCCTTCATAA
The DNA here is from genome assembly GCF_964656455.1 of Halichoerus grypus. NCBI lineage: Eukaryota > Metazoa > Chordata > Mammalia > Carnivora > Phocidae > Halichoerus > Halichoerus grypus. Next base: position 118,637,416 of record NC_135716.1, on the reverse strand, counting down.
ATGTTCTAAGGTTTCAGTCTGATTGATTGTCTCTTGACTGTGCAGTGGGCTGGGAACAGCTGTTTTTCTTGAGAATTGCCAAGTTTGTGCATTGTACAAACCTATAGCTTTAAGTTTAAACAGCTCTCGCCATGTCCCCTGGTGGAAGCATCCTCCCTCTAGGAATAGGGCCTCTACACAATCAGAGCCGAGTTGAGAGGATGAGAAAGCACAAATTTCCCAACTGGGTCACTGGGAATGATGGTGAGGGGGCCACTCTTATTTTTACCATTTGGTTAACAGATCCATGTGTTCTACCTTCTGGGGACATAGCACCACGTAAGAGTAAAGTATTTAAGAGATATATCACACCCTGGGGGATGGTACTCCATCATCACATAGTATCATCTCCAAGCTGGCACCCCAGCTGTACCTTCAAAAGGCCATTCCATCAACTTTATCAGGTCAGCAGCTTCCAGATGGTACAGTATGTGATAGGACCAGTGGATCATATGGTCATTTACAGACTGTCATTATCTCCTTTATTGTAAAGTAGGTCTCATGGTCCCTTGATCTGAATAATCTTGTGCAGGATTGTGTAAGCCCTTGGACAGTGCTGCCAAGTGAGTCCCTGTAGGCAGGAAAAGCAACACCACACTCTACGTAGCAATTCTAGTTAAGATAAGGCACTGCCCCTTTCAGAGTGAAAGGGGTCCAATGTACCAAGTCCAACTTGCTGCCAAGTAGCTGCTTAGTGTTCTCAAGGATCAGTGCCATATCAAGTTCTCACTTGATTTTGGTCTCTACTGCTGGAAAGTTGGATGCTTGTGAGCAACAGTTATGATCAGTAATGGAAAGTAGAATCCCACTGGGGCCCATCTATGGCCTCATTCTCTGCTGTCATGGCTTCTCTATTCATGAGTTCATTATGCCAACATTGAGATTGCCAGTGACAAAGGCTGATTGACATGAACTGGTCAAGTCATTCTGTCTACTTAATTGGTCGGTGCCTCTTCCATGATTGGTACTCTTTGATAGACATTATGCAATACAAAGATCCTCACATTTAAATGTCCACTCCCACAGTGACTTGTGCCCAGGTCTTAATTTATAAAGATGACTGAGTGATAAAATGGAGAAGCCGATGGCATTGAAGAAAGAATTTATTACTTACATTTCCTGAGAAAAGGGGACATGCCATACCATGCAGGGCCACAAGGGAAGCATCTGGTTTTGGTCAGAAAGCAAAAGCAGGTGTGAGGGGAAAGCCTAGAACAGAACCTTTATTGAGGTTTCCATGGGAAAGGCAAACCAGGGAAGAGCTTAGGATTGGCTGGTTTGAATAATTCTGTCAGGCTTTGGGGCATAGGAGCTGTCTCTTCTCTAGCTGTCTGATTTCTGGCCCTGGGTTGACTTAGGACAGAAGAAATATTGGTTTGGTATGTGAGTTAGATAAAGGAGGTGGTTGGATCAGACATGAGAGAATGCTCCTAAGTAACTTTCCTATCTTTAGGAATTAGCTACCCCTTGGGAGGGGCAATCTCTCACTGGGTCTGTGAGGCCCACCAAGATGTCAAAACATAAGATACAGAGAATAAAAAGCATAATTAATACATATAGTTCCATTCACAGATCTCTTCCTTCTTCCCAATCTGCCAATCTTTTTCTTTCCAGGAGCCTGACCAACCAAGCATTTGCCCATGAATTTATATATATTCTTACCTAGGGCCACTTTCTTTCCACACTTTTCTTTCTTAGATGACCCTTTGGTGCATTTCCTAAAACTTTATTCATTGAGAGGATTTCCCTTCAATGCTGTCATAAGAGTCCCCTCCTCTTATGACTGTAAGTGTGAGAGGTGCTGGAGAAACACTGGTAGATGACATGAAGGTCGGGTCCCACATACCTTTCTTGTGTCCTCTAGCCCTACTTGTGCCTGATTCCAGATCTATCATTTCCATCTTACAATGGATTGCTGCTGGGCTCACCAAACCCTAACACTTGGTGGGTTTGGTAGAAACCAGCTCATGATGAAGCTCTGGACACAAAGTCCCTCCATGTCCCATAATCAGACATTTGTCTTTACCAAGACTCAATAACACACCAGGAGTTATTTTTCTTTTTCTTTTTTTTTTTAAGATTTTATTTATTTATTTTGACAGAGAGAGACACAGCGAGAGAGGGAACACAAGCAGGGGGAGTGAGAGAGGGAGAAGCAGGCTCCCCGCTGAGCAGCGAGCCCGATGTGGGGCTCGATCTCAGGACCCTGGGATCATGACCTGAGCCGAAGGCAGACGCTTAACGACTGAGCCACCCAGGCGCCCCAGGAGTTATTTTTCAAATAGTGAATAATTCTCGGCTATAGATGGCATGCTCCAGAACTGTAGGAGTCAATGTTGTAATTTTCCTATTGGGGCTTTCTATAAACCCTAATACAATAACTTCCTCAGTCAGGTACATTTCTAATAGCGTAGTGTCTGCTAATTCATATGGCTGAAGCATCAGGAATGTTTGCACCCAGCCTGGACCTGCTTTGGGCCCCACACAAAGCTAGAAGACTGTCACCCAGTAAATGGGTTGGACCAGTATTCCCATTGGAATATCCCAGTGAAATATGATGCCTCCAAAACTTGGAAAGACTACCAGGCACTGTGCATTCTTCTTAGTGGTAGAAAGTTTGAGACGCAGTAATGTGCCTTTTGGAAGAGATATCCTGGAACACCCTAGACCAGAGGTCATGAAACTCCCTATTTAGGCCAGAGATTAAATATTTTAGGCTTTGTAGGCCAAATAGTCTCTATTGCAACTACTCAATACATAAACAATACCTAAGCAAATGGCTGTGTTCCAATAAAATTTATTTACAAAAACAGATGGTAGGATAGATTTTTCCAACCCCTGTCCTAGACCACTGGACTCCTAAAAACTTCACTAACATGGTGGGCTCCTGATAGGTTTCTCCACCATTCTCTAAAGTACAAGCACCACTTCTTGCTTTTCCAGTTCCATTAACATGATATCATGGGTACGATGAACCAATGTGATGTTCTGTGGAGTGTCCAGATGGTCCAGGTCCCAGATAGAAAAAGTAAGAGATTAATGTAGTCCTAAGGCGAGACCATAAATGTATAGAGTGGGCCATCCTATGTGAATGGAAAGTGCTTCTGTTCTTCTTCTTGATTTAAAAATCTGATGAGGGGGCGAGCACCTGGGTGGCTCAGTGGTTAAGCATCTGCCTTTGGCTCAGGTAGCGATCCTAGGGTCCTGGGATCAAGCCCCACATTGGGCTCCCCGCTCAGCGGGGGTTCTGCTTCTCCCTCTCCCTCTGCCCCTCCCCCATCTAGTGCTCTCCCTCCTCTCTCTCACTGTCTCTCTCTCTCTCTCTCAAATAAATATCTTTTAAAAAAATAAAAATAAAAATCTGATAGGTTTTGTCCAAAACCCTCAGGATCCAGTCCCATGTATAATCCTCCAGCTCTCGTACGCATTGACTGAATCTTTGCCACTCTTTTGGCCTGTAAGCCCCTTCCTACCTTATAAGTCCAAGCATGTCTCTGGCTGGTATATGATGTAACTTGACCCTATTTATAGGTCTGGTATCCTGAATGGGAGGTGAAAATAGACTCCAAGGGGACATGCAGAAGGCTTTGCACTGTCTTCAAGCAAGGGTGGCAGTGCTAGATTTTAACAGGGAAGAGTAGTCTACTTCTGCAGGCCCAGAGAATTCAGGGAAATCTGAAGATTCAAGGTTTCAGGTGCATTCAATCAGGAGCCTGACCTTGGTGTGTGGACCTCTCAGAACTGAAAATTCAATCTTCCTTGGAGCTCTGCTTTTCTTATAATTAAGTCCTAGGCCTGATCCTAATTTTTTTCTATCATCTAGTTGTAGATTTTCTTCATAGCCTACCAAGGAGGTCCTCTTGCTTTCATGCTTTGCATTATATTGGTTATTAATCATCCTCATCTTTTTATTGTCTTTCTTAATGTATTAATGGTTCTCAGCAATACCCAAACAAATTCCATCATCCTTATAATAATTATTATCCCAAATCTCTCAAGCATCCAGGATATTGTCACTGCCAGAATATTCCCTTCCTCCAGTATCACATCCCAATTCACCTCAGGGGATAGTTTTAACCATCGCATAATTATAACATTCCAGGAGCTCATCACCAGCTGGACAGTGGGTGGTTCAGCTCCCACAACCCCATTTTAAAGCCTCCTTCCTAAAACACTCTTAGATCCACAGGTTGGCTTCCCTAAGAAATGTACAGTGAGACCCCGAGATTTTCATGCAGCTTTATTAAGGATCACTTCCTGGAACAATGCCTGTGAGCAGTGAAGGAAGCAGGACTGGGCAGAGAGAGAAGTTGGATTATGATGCCGTTGCAACAAAGACCTCAGTCAGTTAGGAGCTCTGGGGCTGGAGTGTCCCCGCAGAGTTGTCCCAAATGAGGCAGGAGGGTCGGGACTTTGTATCTCCTACACTAACCAGCACTGGATGTGAGCGGCTCCCAGGTGGCGGGTATAAACTGGGGTGAGGCAGCTTCCTTTAGCCCAGGGCAATTCCTGCAGAGGGACCCAATGATAAGCCAGCAGAGGCCAACACTTCTGGCATCTGAGTGCTTTGGTGCCAAGGGAGATTTGGGTGATACAGGCTATCTGTAACAGGAGTTTACTACCCATTTTATGACCCCAGGGGAAACATTAATGCCTGTGAGCATGGCAGAGCCAAGGATGGAAACGAGCCTGAGAACATGAAGCCATCCCTGAATGGCCAGATCAATCCTGAGACAGCTTACCTCTAAACTTCTTAAGTAAACAAGATGTCCTTCTAGTTGAAGACACTCTGAGGTATTTTGTCATTTGCAACCCAAAACATTTTAACTCATGCATGCGTTATCTCAGTTAATCCTCAGTTCCTCTGTAAGGTAGTTACTATTATGAGACTCATTTCAAAATTACAGAACTAAAGTTTAGGGTTACTTGCCCAAGGTCACACAGCTAGAAATTGGAGACGCCCAATCTGAAACTGAGCACAATCTAGATCCAAAGTCCATGCTCTTCACCCTTTTATAGACATCGATGTGACAGCTGATCAAGCTGAAAGGGGGATGTGACTATCCCCCAGGTATGAAGGAAACAGTAGCCTATGTGTAGCTGAAGATCCAGTATGCACTAGAAGAGCTGCTCTCAAGAAGCTCACTGTCCCCTGACTCACGGGAGTCGGTTGAGTGGTGCCCCCCACCAATCCTATGTTCATGCCTTAATTTGGAACCTGTAATTGTGACCTTATGTGGGAAGAAGGTCTTTGTAGATACCATTAAGGATCTTGAGATAAAGAGATCACCTTGGGTTATTTGGGTGGGCCCTAAATCCAATGACAAGTGTCCTTATAAGAATGACACAGAGGAGACAGACAGAAGAGGTAATGTGACCATGGGGGACAAGCCAAGACACCGAAGAAAGTACCAGAAGCTGTAAGACCAAGGACAGAATCTCCTCTAAACTTTTAAAGCAGACACAAACCTACCAACTACCATGACTTTGGGCTTCTGGCCTCCAGATCAATGAAAGAATACATTTCTGTTGTTACGTACCATCAAGTTTGTGTTACTTTGTTATGGCAGCCCAAGAAACTAATATACCTGGGGTCCTTCTCTCTTGTTTGTTTATTTATTTATTTATTTATTTGGCAAAATTTGGTTTATTAAAGTGGTGTAGAACTGAACCTTCAGTTTCTCCAGGGTATGCCTGCAAAACCCAATTGAAGTTTTTTTTTTTTAATTTTTTAATTTAAATTCAATTAGCCAAGGTATAGTACATCATTAGTTTTTGAACACACTTATTTCCCTTTCTCATATAAAGGAATCAGTATGCCTCTCTTCCAAGTTTGGTTGAATGTGTTCCTTATGTGGCACATCTCCAATGGAATCCTTCACACTTTAAGGATTGAGAGTAAACCACTTCCATGATGGATGTTGAGGCACCTGTAGAGGTGTGAATGAGCGTTTTGCTGAGAGGACGGTCCATAGCTATTCTTTCTCAATAGGATATCCATAGAATCCAAAAACTTTAAGAATTCCTGAGAAAGAGTCTGAGCAAATGGAAGAACGAAAGGCAGCTGAGCTCTGAGAGAAATGTGAACAAAGACTATGAAAAATACAAAGAGAATAAGTTTCCAATATTTGGAAGCAGGAAGAACCCAGTGAGTCAGAATGCTTGAAATCCACGTCTTTAGAAAGAAGCCTTGGTTTCCTCTTGAAATGCAGGCGAGGAAGCAGAAGTTACAAAGGTTTTGCAAAAGAGACTACAAAAGGCAAAGTCTGGTCAGTCCCAAGTCTGAAGGGGAAAAAAAAAATGCTCTTTCTGGACAGAGGGCTAGGAGGTTAGAGGGAAGTTCAGATTTCTGTAGTTAAATCTTGCATGTGGTTGAAAAAGGTAAATTCTGTTTCAATAACAAACAAGAAAAACACTGTTTCCAAAGAGTGATTTCTATTATATTGGGAACAAAGGGAGAAAAAGCAGGTGACTGAAAGTGAAGAGAGGTATGAACTTAAGTCGGACTCTAAAAAGGAGAAAGAATGGAACATATTTTCTGAGCCTGTTTATGAAAAGTGGGAGATGAAATTTAGAGGATTTCGACCAAGTCTTAGAATTCTGGCTGCCAAAACCACAAGCCCCAAATGACAGCTGATCCCTTGAGGTCATGCAAACTGCCTCCCAGGCAGCAAATGGGCTGGAGTCACCTGCATTACTCACCCCCCCCCCCCCCCCCCCCCCCCCCCCCCGACTTGAGAGCGGGTTGGGGGATGCTTGGGGGGAAGGCAGGGGAGAGCGCTGGAGAGCAAGCCTGCTTCCCAGAAAAACTGGCACAGAGTCCAGGTAGGCTTCCTTCACGAAATTACAAAGCGTTTTGATACGAATGAGCTCACAGGTGTTTCCAGTTCAGGCTGGTCCCCTCCTCTGCGGGCACTGGCAAAACCAGGTGAAACCCCCAGCCTGGTTTTCAGCACATAGTTTACGATTTTAACCACAAGAAAACATCCTTCCCAAAATAGGAATCTGGTCCTTGAAAATTTCACAGACGACAGGCTTTCCTGCCACACCACTGGGACATAACATCTAATAGCTCATGTGCAGTCCCTTACAATAAATGTTTTAAGAGCTCAGGAGAAAAAAAACGCACGTGTGTATAAAATGGGCCCCAATTTCTAAGGATTCTGCTCTAATACGGATTTCTTCTCAGGAGCAACTGCAGTGTTTGTAAAACTTACATGACCAAGAGAATATCTAGCAAGAAGGGCCTGATTAAGTTTTTGTTCTTGTTGTTTGTTTGTTTTTAGAAAAAAAAAATCATGTTAAACTCTAAATTGCTCTTCAAACTGGATCATCAAATCCGCAGAGGAATAAAATGTACCAGCTATTTGGCCATGCAAGTGACATGCTGTAAGCACATTTTGTAACCTGAGTATTCAATGTGGCACAAAACTTTCTTTATCAAATTATTTCTTCCTTCTTATCTCATGTTCTTTCCCAGCAGGCACGAGTCTGTGCCTGGCCTCCAGCATCTTCTAGGGCTCCCTGCGCTCAGACCTCCCATCTCCCATCTCACTCACAAAGGCCAATGACGATTTTCTACTTGGGTCTAATAATACATGAAAAGAAGGCAAGCTATTTCATTTAGCAAACACATATAGAAATTTCTGTGTGTCGGGCATAAATACGACCACAGCACTGTACAGACATTAACCCATTTAGTCCTCAAAAAACCTCTGAGATTCTATTCTCACCTCTATTTTACAGATGAGGACACTTGTCATATAGCTAGTGGGAGGTGGATCCAGGAGTGAAGTGAGTTTGTGAAATTAAACACTATGCATGCTAGCTTAAGGTATAGTACTAGAAAGGGGGGAGAACGAAGCAGAGTTATCAAACAATACTAAGCACTCATATGTAACCATTTATAAAAAATGGAGATTTAAGAAAATTAACAAATGGACATTTTTTAAATGGAGGAAGGTTATCTAGAATGTTCATGTGGACAGGTTTTCATCGTGGGCTTCTAAAATTACAGTTTATGAAGCTTTATGGTATATATCTATATACAATAGCAGTATTAATCAACTGATATAAAGATAATCACCAGTCAAATCTGTGTACACCTTTAAATCATCAATTATATTTATTTCTCTGATTATAAAAGTAATAACTCTTCATATTTGGAAGATCCAGAAAAGCACATGGTCAAAAAAAAAAAAAAAATCACTCCTAATCCCACCATCTAGAAATCATCATCACTGATATTTTTTTAAAGATGTATATATTTATTTGAGAGAGAGAGAGAGAGCCCTCTTGCACAAGCGAACAAGGGGAGGGGCATAGGGAGAGAGAGAATACTGAAGCAGACTCCCCGAGCATGGAGCCCGATGCAGGACTCGATCCCAGGACCCTGAGACCATGACCCGAGCTGAAACCAATAGTTGGCAACTCAACCAACTGAGACACCCAGACACCCCATCACTGATATTTTTATAGAGTCTCTCGTCTTCTTTCTCTATGGATATTCATTGATTGGTGTATTGACTTAGCATTTATTAAATGTGCTCTTTTTGCCAAAGTGATGCATTATTCAAAGAAAAACAAGTTATATTTTTTTCAGCGTCTACTAAATATTCTCTAAGAGTTGTAAAAGTCATAAAACCAATACATTAAGATTGCAAAAGTACATTTAGAATAGAAATAAGCTCCCAGTGATTCATATACTAGAGCATTCTTAGAAATTCAAATATTCAGTCTAATTGAAGTCACAATGGTGATAGCTTTCAAAATATGATTTCGTCATTACCTGAATTGCCCAGAGCAAAGTTTTAGCATCAGTAGGTTGAAAACAATGCTTACTCTTAAATTTGTGCACAAATTAATTGATAGAGCATATCCATTAATTCATGATTATTTTCTTAATACATTGATTCTAAAACTTCTCTAAGATAGGAAGGCACAAGACAACTAAAAGGCAATATTGACTTATGACTATTCTCATACTGCTTAGCATTTGTGAAGTAAACTGTATCCACCACGCATGTTATAATTACTAATCACAAAACACCTCGCTGAGCTAGTAGTAGAAGAAGTCCTTCCTACAGGAGGAAACTTAATGCTATAAATCAACACTCTAGTTTGAACATTTGCATGGCTACATGCTATGATTTCCAGCGTCACAAGAGGCTGAAGGAATTCCTCAGTTGAGAGTAGACTTCCAGTGGTGGTGGCTACAATGTCACAGCTTCGAAGCCAGTTTCCTCTTGACTGTCCCAGTAATTTTGCCATATGGATTGTCCAATGGTAGCAATACCTGTAGAAAAACCACATGGCAACTTCAGAGGCATTAAAATAGGCCTCTCTTTTTTTCTGTGAATCAATAGTAAGTCAACAACAAAAACAACAACTCACTAAACAGGCAAATGGATGTGCCCTACAGTCATTCAGTTATTTCAAGTATGGGAATGCCTTATTTTTCTGGCAATAGTTGAGAGATGAGTTGATGGTCCCGAAAATTAAAGAGTTTTGGAAAAATTTTAATCACTGGGATATGAATGTTTCTCAAATGCATTATATATCCCCCTGCTTTCTCAATAGAATGTGGTGAACCTAATTTGACTTTTGCTTGATGATTCACTTTGAACATCAGTCATTGTCCAATGCTATAATACCACCATGCCCTCAGGAACATGTGAGGTCCTCGGGGCTGTTAGCCCAATACTAAATGGCTCCAGACAGCTGTGAATTTAGAGAGGTTCTGTCTTCCCACCCTGTCATTTGTCACTTCTCTGCCATTGTCAGTGTGTCCTGACTCCCTGCTTTTCATGTGTTGCCTTCTCTTTGTAGCCGAGATCAGCTCCAGCCATCCCCAAAGTGCAGACACAGACCTGGGCCAACTTGTTCAGCCTCTCAGGTGCCTTCATGCAGAGCCCTGGCCCGAAGGAACTGGGCCTTCCTGCCTCGGGGTCCCCACCCGTTCTTCAGGTGGGAGCTGAGGAAGCTGCCAATCTGACTTCTTGGGTATAGAGACACAACCGGCAAGCCGAAAACAAGTTTTTGAGCTGGGATTGGTGCAAGCCAGAGGTGTTTGGGGGCCCTGAGGAGACCTCCTTTCTCTGCTGGCTTCCTGGGCTAAGCACTGTCCAAGTCATGACACTTGGCCCTTTTCTGTTTGGGGCCTCTTTGTTTTACCTTGGTGGACATGGCCAGGATTACTTTCAGGTCCCTCTCCTGCTCTTTAGAAGGTAATTGCTTTAAAAGGCTTTATGGGTGGCTCAGTCATTAAGCGTCTGCCTTCCGGCTCAGGTCATGATCCCAGGGTCCTGGGATCGAGCCCCGCATCGGGCTCCTTGCTCAGCGGGAAGCCTGCTTCTCCCTCTCCCACTCCCCCTGTTTGTGTTCCCTCTCTCGCTGTGTCTCTCTCTGTCAAATAAATAAATAAAATCTTTAAAAAAAAAAGACTTTATACTCTAATTAATGGTATTCTGGTAATCGCCATGCTTTCTTTTCCTTCCACCGCAATAAACAATGTTGCCTCTCTGCTCAGCTGAGTGAACAGTACCTGGGATCAAGGTTGCTCTCTTCTGCCACTCAGAGTTCTCTAGCAGCTGTCCCAGGCACCTAAGCATGACCTTCGTTTCCCAGTGCTGTTCTCCAGCCTCCACCTGCAGCTGTGGTGGTGCAGAACCCCACACAGCCCAGAAACACAATTTGCAGAACAAAAACAAGGTGACTGGCCAGAGGACTGTGGCTAAGAAGAAGGCTCCTAGATCAGCAGGCCCAGAATTCTATGGGCGCAGAGCCACGTTGATAGATGGTCCCTCCCCCTACACACTAAAACAAGCTATCAAGATGATGTTTTCCAAATTCTAGAAGCCTATGAAAGGATGGATCAAATAGAGAAATGCTACCATTCTGAAAGTGGTTTGAGAGGGGAAGGACAGTTCTAATCTCCAAGGCCCTACTATTTCAGGCTATTGAGTCAGACACTCCCACTTGGTTTAACCTTCTGTCATGGCTTAAAACAGGTCAAGGTAAGTGTTTTTTTCCAAAACAAGGTTTCCTTTCAAAAAGTACACTTCCTCATCTCGCTTTCTATAATTGCAATTGGAAACACAAGCACTCATTTCTCTATTGACATTTTCTGTTTATATGCTACTTAAATTGACGACTTAATCCAAAGTTAAAGACGATGAAGGAAAACAGAATCTTTTTCTTCTTGTCGTCGCCTCATCATGGAAGAATAATGAAGCCGTGACCTTGGGTGGCACTTTTCGGAGAAGTAGATCTCAGAGCTGTCTCTTCTGGCACACTCTGTGCTTGCCTTGTCTTTTACTCCCTGCAGCCTCCAACCCTCCTCCACAATCCCTCATCCACTTCTAGCGTACTCCAGCCTCAGGTACCGAAAGACCCAGAGTCTAAGAGGACTCTAATCAGTGGCAACTATAAATACTTCAAAAGCAACAACTGTGAAGAGTTTTGCTTGGCGATACTATCATCTCAAATTTATAAAGACAAGTAAGGGTGTGGGGCAGGAGGGTGGATATGCTTTAAATATTTTTAAAGTTCTCTTACCTCTTCCTTGTTGATCAGTCCCATTTTGGACATGTCTATGTTAAAGTAGTGCATGTTGGGCAGGCTGATTTCCATGTCTTCTATCTGGAATCCGAAGTAATATGGATCACATTGGGCAATCGAATCTCTCTCCCTCTATCACTCCTCCCCTGCAACCCACCTGCCCAGTAGCCCATTACTCAAGTTCTACCTCTGTCCCTGAGACACCCTCTGGTGATCCTCTACTGCTTGACAGTTTTCTCCTGATAGTCCTATTATTAGATGGTGGACCCACCCTTTTCCCCTCCGAGTACACAATCTGTTCTCAGAAAAGTAAGAGTTCCTTGGGTCAGAAAGCTGTGAGACCTTCGGTATCCACCTGGCCTCCTGGTGCTGGCCAGCCAACCTCTTAAATTCTTCCTCAGTCCATTTCCTCCTCTCTAGGCCTGTCCCAAACATTTGCAGGCCCTGGGGTAAGAATATAATTGGAGGCCCACATACCAGATGTTTAAAGTTATGAATAAAAAAATTAAAAAATAAAGTTATGAATCAAGCAAGAAACTTTTAAGTGAAATATGTTCTATCCTTCCAACTTGACAAATATACCTTCATAATAACCTGGAAGGCCAGGATGTAATTTAGAATTCTCTGACTGCTTACAATGCCATGCCAGGATGTGGTAGTATGGGAAGAGCCAGACCCCAGCCCCTGGCCCATCCCCACCTTCTCTTTTGGACTCACATGGGTGGACACCCTTGCTTACATGTCAAGTCTCATCCTTACCTCCTGCAAACATCTGCCCCTTCACCTACTCTCAGGCCTAAGGGTGTATACACTGAGGGCATAATCTGCCTCCAGAGGATGGATCTGAGGAAGAGGTTTGCACAGTTTCTGAAAGTAGTCTCAGGGTTATTTGGGCAGTTAATTCTGGGCTGCAAGTATTCAGAGAATGATCTAGAAAGGGATGTGTGGGTCCCTGAAGGTTTTGTTGCTTTGGCCCCATTGACTCTTCATCCAGTGAAGAGAGGTATAGCCAGAGAAAGGCTTGGAAAGTGCTGAGCCATGGCAGGTATCCCTCTTGCCCAGGTCTAAGGGTGGTACACTTCCTCTCCAGCCCATCATGGAACTAAGTTCAGGTCCTTCTTGCGAGATTTCTGCTTCCCAAAAGCCTCCAACAGGTCTCCTTGTCTGTAATCTATTGTTCTTTTAATTTATCACCCTTTTTTAGAGTGATCTTTCTAGAGTGCAAATCCAGTAGTGCCACACCTTGCTTAAACCCCTCCGTGACTCCCAAGAGCTTTCAAGTTAAAGTACAGACTATAAACAAGCCCACAAAGATCCTCCTGATCTGGTTCCTGCCTCATCCCTAGGCACATGGAAAGACTTTCACTCATGGAGCTTCACGTATGGCAATCCTCAACAGCAAATGACCGTTCTATGATGCCTCCTTCTCTCTATACCTACCATGCTCCCTCACCCTTGAGTGTGAACCCAGAAAACCCCTACTTGTCCCTTAAGACTCAACCCAAACACCTCTCCCTCAGAAAGCCTGGCTGGTCCTATGCCCCATACCTGAGTTAGACGCCTTTCCCTGTATTTCCATAATAGTCTATGCTCTACTGCATCATTAATTTACTTATTTTTTTTCTTTTACTCAATGATGGACTCTTTGAGGGTAGGCACCCTGTCTAATTTGTCTTTGTATTCTTCATGTGTTGACCGAGATATAATAACCATCCAATAACATCAGATGGATAGATGGATGGATGGATGCATGGAATCTGTCTGCATCTATCTTTCATTCCCTGGCTACCCTGAAACATAGACCCTTGGCCTAATTATTCCTCATTCAGGGCATTTCAGTGTCCTGATATGAGGCTTAAATTATGGCAGGTTGAAAAGACCCACAGAATTTTCAACAAGCCTAAAGAACTATAGCAGTGGCCTGTGTTTTCAGGTTGGACAGATTTTTCCATTTTTTGCTCTCTTCTCACTTGCTATAACAAGCTTTTGAACAACAACAGATGTCATTTTTCATGTGTCTTCCACTGTCTTATTTTAACTCTCAACTCTTTGTCAGAGCTGACGGGAGACACAACAAGTTCTCTTAGTCTTCAAGATGGCAAGTGACAAAACATACCTCAGGAACCCGGCTCAAAGAGTGCACCTGGATGTCATAGAGGGTCTTCTGGACAGAGGGTGAGTACTCTCCTTTGTCATAGGGTCCAGCAAATTTCTCCAGGACAATGTCCCGAACAGTATCCCTAAAACACAGAAAAGAGACCTGAGGACTCATAGAGTGCTCTTTTAGGAATACACTATAAAGCAGGGAAGTGGTGACCTTCTATCCCCCCAGAAAACAATTTTATTGCTGGTTTTAGAAGAGATTAATATCCTACAATGCTTTCCTCCTGAAAACACCTCACTTCCGATTTCCCTACACACACACACACACACACACCCTATTCAACAAAAGTATTGTCACTAGGCTATCTTCATCATCTGGAACTAGGGTCCACTGGGCATTCCAGAGTAAATCTTCCTCACATTTGAAGAACCCATGAAGAGGACTTCTAAGTACGCTAGTGCTCTTACTGCTCAGCTTGGCCATTTCTTTGCATTATTATATTTTTAGGGGTTTTATTCTGTGCCAGGCTCCGTGTTAAGGATTTTATGTGATTACTTCATTGAATTCTCTCAATATACCTGAGGCAGGTACTATCATTATTCCCAATTTAGACATGAGCAATCTTTTTTTTTTTTTAAGATTTTATTTATTTATTTGAGAGAGAGAGAGAGAATGAGAGAGAGAGAGCCCATGAGAGGGGGGAGGGTCAGAGGGAGAAACAGACTCCCTGCTGAGCAAAGAGCCCGATGTGGGACTCAATCCTGGGACTCCAGGATCATGACCTGAGCCGAAGGCAGTCGCTTAACCAACTGAGCCACCCAGGCACCCTCTTAGACATGAGCAATCTTAAAATGTAAATGATCCACACTAAGTCCCTCTCCTTAGTGGGAGGCCCAACTAAGACCCTGATTCTGCCATGTTCAATTTGGTGCTCTTTCCAACAGAAATACATCAGCCTGCGGCCAATGGGGAACACTTAAAAAAGGAAAAAGAAGATTGAGGTGAGGTTCTCTGTAAGCATTTTCAAACCCATCACGTAATAAAAGGAGTAGAGCAAAACTACGCCAGTAGGAGGAAGCTACCAGGGGGCAGATTCCAGCTTATCAGAAAGTAACGTTTCTAACAATTAGAACTTCAGCAGAGGAATGAGATGCCTGGTCAAAAAGCAAACTCAGAGTCCAGAGGCCTAATTACTGCTTGCCAAGGATATTATAATAATAATCACACCTTTACGTTGTTAAGGCATTTATCATTTATAAACTGCTTCTGTGAATATCGTCTCATTTTGAGTTTAGCCTACAGTGACCAGCTGTCCCAGTTCACCTATGACCAAGGGGTTTCCTGGGACATGGGACTTTTAAGTATCAAAATCAGAAAAGTCCTTGGCAAACTGGGGTGAGCTGGTCATCCTCATGTAGCCCTCTCTGCATCTACTATGAGGTAGTAAAGCCAAATATCATTAGCCTCGCTTGATACAGTGATTCTTAAAGTGTGGCTCCTGGGCCAGGAGCATCAGCATCAGCTGGGAGCTTACTAGAAATGTAAGTTCTCAGGCCTCACCCCAGACCTACAGAATCAGAGCCTCTGGAGGTGGGCCCAGTAATCTGCATTCTAACAAGCCCTCCAGGTGATTCTGATACACAGTAATGTTTGAGAACTGATGTAATCAATTGAAAAACAGAGGGTCAGGGAAATTAGGTGATCCATTCAAGGTCATTTTAGCTAATAGCATCTAGGATTTCAGTGCAGATTTACTAATTTAAATCAAGAGCATTGTCTTTCTGCTATCCAACAGAAGGGACTCCGAACAGTGGGGAGGTTGACTTGGATGGCCTCTAAGTTTCCCTTTCAGATAGAAGAGTCTATGACCTTGGGGCCCCTGGGAAGAGGGCAGAGGTGGTGCCAGGCCCTAGCACAAGCTCATACCAGATAGCATCAAAATCCATGTCTCTGCACTGGTGATAGCGCCATTTGCAGTATACTTGGGTGGCAAAACACCGGTCCTTCACCTCAGGGAGGGTGGTGAATTGGTCCTTGATGAATCCTTCAAATCCAGACTGGGTCGTTTTCAAGACCTTGAGGTCTTTGATTCCAGAATGAATGACTGGAGGTCCTGTTTTAAGTAAAAACGCAAGAAGGAATAAGGTAATAAAATAGTGTCTTCTTACTGATACCTAGCTCTAAGGATCCTGGCCATTAAAACATGGTGCACTGTTTGAACAAATAACTACCTCACTGCCCATATTTTCTGTCTCCCTGTCTCCTCTGAAGTCCAAGTGATGAGGATGGTGTGCCTTTCTCTCTATCTGGATTCCATGACTCCCCACCTTTCTCCAGCCCTAGGAACTGAAGGTCGGAGACTAAACCTTCTTGTTGTGTTGAAACCCACAGAAATGAACACCTTCCTCTCAGCTACATGTATAGGTGACTTCTAGGCCAAATACCTTCTACTTTTTGAGCTCTCCTTTACTCAACAAATAATCATGCTGATTAGTAAGCTCCTCCAGAACAGTTCTTTTGTTTGCTACTCTGACTGCCTTTATGGGATAAGGGAGAGTTAGTCCTCATGTTGATCATCTACACTGGCTGATGGCTCCAGTGATCATCAGACCCTCAGTTCTCTTGTGGTCATGAGCTCACTGAAACCAAACAACTTCATGAATGGGTAGCATTGTGGACCTGGCTCAGCCTAAATAGAGGCTGGGACGATGAGGCAGTGACCCATAGGGCATAGATCTGCCTAAATGAATACCCATAATGGCTTTTGGTTTGGGCTGAAGGAGAAGGGACAAAGTTGGTTCATGGGGACCTGGGGGAGAGAGGGCAGAGTTGGCAAAAATGGAGGGGATGATAAGGCTCTCCTGCGGTCCCTGACAGTATGAGGTGAATGGGGAAGGTGGAGGGATAATAGGTATAATCTGAAGAAGCTATTTACTTGTGTACCAGGCAGTTCTAGCTCGGGGCCCAGGACAGGTGGGGCACAGAGTTAGTGAGGGGAAGATTCTCTCTTTTTCTATGTGGAACACACTGTAGCTCCAGCAGTTTGGTGAAGCCTGAATAGAATATGGCACCAGGTGACATACTGGGAAATCCCGGAGTACAGTGTTCTGTAGAGAGCATCATTCTTCCCAAAGAGCAGGGACAATGAGCACAGCCAATGCTGAGCAGAACCAGTGAAGCAGTAGTGGTACCCAATGGGTGCAAACTTCTCCCTAAACACGTGTGAAACAGACCTCCAGGCTGTCAGGAGGTGGGAGAGTTTGACTGGAGAGATCCAGCAGTTTTGTAATGAGAGAAATACAAGGCCAGAAAAATTCAGGAATTAACATCACCATAGACTTATTTGTGCAGGCTGGTGAGGCTGGATGTTCAGGGCGCACTTGGGTACAAACCCCAAGGAGCATGGTGCCATGACAGGATGATTAAGGTCATCTCTTTTCAGTCTTGAAGTTAGGCCTGATTAATATCTCTCTTTCTTGGCTTGTTTGGTGTATAACTCAAGGGCCAGAGGCATCAGGCATCACTATGTTGTACATGGCTTTAGTTGAAGGACAAGAATATAATTCTATCCTCAATTAAAATCCAGGGCAGCTCTTAATAACCCAATAGTTTACATCTTCTCAAGTTGCTGTGGTTAACTCAGGAGCTGTGGAGTTTAGAAGTAGGTAAAAAATGACTGTATTTTGATATTTTCCCAGCCACACGTGTACATCTACCAAAGATAGCAATGGCCAGTGGCTAGTGGTAGATCAGCTGATTATATAAGGTCTTCTGGTCAGAGTGTTCCAGGATAATGAGGCAAAACTGAAATGATATTTGTTTAACATTCTGAAGTTCTCTTTGGAAACTACATCTGAAGAATGATCAAGAGAAAGGCACTAGCAATGACTGCATGCTTTGAGTTGGCTTGATGTAACAGATTTTAGATGTATGAAGACATAGTTATGCAAAATCAGCATTTCTAAATGCTGTGTAGAGCTGATCCAAGTGAGTCTAAGTTTAAAATCCAAGAGGATTGTAGAAGCAATCAATAAGTATCTATTGAATGAATGAGTGAATGTATGCAACAAGATTGATGCACATCAAAGAATAAATATTTCACAGCTTAGTCTCTTTTTTTTCTAGACAGTTCTCTTCCATCAATCTTTACCATTTCCCTTCCTGATCACACCCACCAAACTATAATAGACAGCATGGCAGGGGAGGCAGAGGACATCGCCATTAGCTGAGAACATCCGGACTATTGGCAAGCATTTAGTTGCTGCCTTTTTCAGTCTTTATTTTACTTAATCCTCGCAATTCTATTAAGCATTTTTATACAGGAGACTTTCAGTCATTTGCCCATAGTCACGTGGCTAAAAACTGGCAGGGGTGGAATTTGAACTCAGCACTTCATTATTTCCTCCTTTTTGGATCCCCTTCCCCATCCCCATGATGTTTTCCCCTTCCTTTAACTCTCCTGATTTTTTTTACAGTAAGAGGCCTTTCCAGGAGACAAGAAGGCTGCCACCTTCACTTCCACAATGTTCTTTGAGAGCCTCAGACAGAATCCCCAGCCTGAAAAATACCATCTCCATTGATCTGAAACAGAAACTGAAGCATCACTTTTAGAAATGGCCCCTGTGTCTGGAAAACTTTTTATTCCTTAAAAATTTCCTACTGAAATACAAAGACCCCATAAAGGAGTGACTTCTTAAGCCCATAAACCAATATAACCTACTTCCAACAGTTATCCCTTCTAAAAAAAAAAAAAAAATCCTATAGAAATGAAATGTAGGTTTGCAATAAGGAATGAGGTTAGAACAAGCAGTGGGAATCCTTGAGTGGGGATAAAGTCAATGAGAACCAAAGGCAAATTTTACCTATTTTATCTTTTCCTATACAGCTGGCCTTTATCACCAACATCCAAGTAAGCCAATAAGACATTGGCTCCTCCAATGGTCTTAGTCATAAAAGGATTCCCGGGTGCAGTGTTGTTGCATAGTAGTTGAGTTGAGGCCTTGGGACTCAAGATTTCCTGAATTCAAATCTTGGTGCTTTCTGTGCCTCTCCTCCTCTATTTATGAGCACTATTCCCCTCAGAAAATACTTAATCCCTCTCTACTTGAGTTTCTCATCTTGAAAATGGAGATGATCACCATACCTATTTCCTGTAATTGATAGATGTCTGAGATAATATCTGTAAAGTACTTATTAGAATGGCTGCCCCACAGAAAATGCTTTCTAAAAGTTATCATGGTTTTGCAATAATTGACTTTTTCTTATCACTTTAACTACCTGTGAATGTTTCCCATGTTTCACAAAGGCTCATTGGGTTCTGAAAACTACTTCTGACATGCCATCGCTATCTACCTCCAACCCTGCGATGAGATTTATTGATCTCTGAGGAGTGTCAGTTCTGCTAGGCAAATTTTAAATGATCTATTTTCTGGCTAGAATCTGAAAATGAAGAAAAAAGTTGAATTTTCTAATGTGTTCTGGCCTCAGTTTCACATAGAATAAAATGTTTTATGTTCCCGAAGACAATTAACCACTGCCACAGTTTTGGCAGAACACGAACCATCTACTCTGGTGCACTCATCATTCTATGAAGAAACAACAACAAAAAACCCCTATTCTCTTTTAATGTGAAAAATTTTTCTTCCTTGGCACACATTAGACACTCTGGATGAAATCAAAGAGCTTATTTTATCTTCTCTGTTGGCGGTGCCCCAGTTTTCTGAACACTGGTACGAACCTGAGCCTTTCAAATTCATGGACCCATCAACTAAAAATATGTTGCCTCACACAGGCTAAAAACAATTCCAATTTATACTAACAGAATTAATTCAACCAAAAGGATTGTCCTTTTCTGGGTTACTTGTCATGAAACCACTTAATCAGCTTTTTTTCCTTTTTTTTTTTTGCCTTGGTTATAGAGTAATGCAAAAGAAGATTTTTCACATTTTACTTTGCTAGAACATAATCTTTGCTAGCTTTTAGTGTCCTCCTACACACTTAACAGATTGTGGTTTATCTCTCAAAGAAGCATACATCCTACCCCTTAGCTCTCTAAGGGAAAGAAACTCACTGCAAATTAATAGAAAATAAGCCCAATTCCTTACCTACGCATCAGGTGTCACAAAGCACAAAGCTTTATTGAGCCAAGAAAAAAAAAATCCTGTCATGAAGAGGATAATTGCTTCCATGTTTAACACCTCCAAAAAGGACACAAATAGCTAAAAGGAGGATATTTTAAAACTATATTAAATCATTCTAGTAGAAAAACCTCAAACTTGTGAAGTGCTAGAGAAAGTGAAGATTAAATATCATTTGTCTTTGAGAGTCCATTTCACTCATGCAGGGAGAGTGCAAGGTACCTCCGTGCAACTCTGGATGGGGAAAGATGGCGTCAGCCAGGTGGAAGGAAGTTAACTGGGCTTTTGTACAATGAGGTTGTGATCGAGATGATTTTAAAAAACTTGTGTGTACTAAAAATTCATCTTTTGGAGAAACTGAAGAGTGTTTCTGTCGTGATATCAAAAAGGACATACACAGCCTTCTTGGCAATGGGCCGTCTCTGTCCTGAGTCTCCTACTTCCTCCCTCTCACTTCTTCTGCCTGCTGAGCCTCTGAAATTACTCTCCTCTAGGACTTCAGTTTCATCACCCCCCTTCCTTAAGACCACCTCCAAGGCCCCACTGGTCTCCATGTCAATAGATTTTTTTTTTTTTTTTTTACTTCCAGAAGACAGTATCTCTTAGTTGACATGTCTTCTCCATCTACCATTCCTCTACTTAGCTATGCTTTAGCTGAATTTTTATACTTACTGTCAGATTGGGAGGAATTTGATTCTTAAAGAATTGTGAGTTATAAATCAAATACTGCAGAGGTCTGGGGGGCAATTTAGTCCAAATTAGTGACTCAACCATCTCAGCAACTTCAAGACTTGGCTACGCTTGTCGTTCAGGGAGACACATAAGAGAAAGAGTTTGTAGGATCCAGGTTCCTTAGAATGCCTGAACCAATGACTTGCATCACACGTGCAGAGCCTAGCTCTTCTCTCAGAGTTTGGCAAGTCACAAACATAACAGTTGTCATCCCTTTGGGTGAACAAATTTCTCTCTCTCTTCCAGATTCTCCCTTGTAACTAACAGACTTTGAAACAGGTAAAAGTACACTTAATGTAGCTTTCAAAGATCCGCTAGGAAAATAGTGTAATGGGAGTTTTACAGCAATTCTAGGGCCTAAAATGGTGCTCGAGATTCAGTAGGCTTTCTATAAATGTGTGTTCAATTGATAAGAAAGAATCCAGTCCATTAGTTACATATCCTGCTGGGAAGAGTCCCTATTGGGAGTTGCATGGCTGAATGTGTGATTAAGTGCATGTGTTTCAGTGGGCAGAATTCTCCCCAACTAGCTAGTCCCTCACCAAAAGCCTTACTTACAAGTTTGTAACAACAGTCTTTGCCATGAGAATTGGGGTATGGAAGGGCGGGGCTAGATACCGATTATTTTCTTCAGTTAAGCCTATGCAAGGGCATTTCTTATGATAATGCTTGTTCATTGACTTACCTCAAAATACCTGCAGTTTTAGCTCTTGGATAATAAGCAAATTAAGAATTAAACTTTGCTACCCTAAGATCATGGATCCTTATTTTCCAAAGAGGGACAGAGTACAAATGTCATTTTTATGTACACAACACTGGCAAATACACATACTCATATACGCGTCCACACACATACTGCATACACTTAAGGCAACAGATCCCTCTTCCCCTACCCTGATCCCTGCCAGCCCTGCATGATATTCAGAGGGACGCTGGACTCTAGATGAGTCAAGCTGGGGCTTCTGGGAACACCACCATAACGACTGGAGTAGCCTGAAGCGTTGCGGTTTTCCGCAGAAAGAAAAAGCTTTCGCCTTATTATGGTGACTAGTTTTTCCATTCTGCAGCAACCAGGTGACTAGAATTCAGGCTGATGAGAGCTTCCGGTAATTCCTGGAAAGAACAAGGGTGTAAAGAGCAGACGGTTTTCTTCTTATGATCAGCAGAGCCTAAACTTGGCCACTCCATTTGCACGTCCAGGCCCTGCTAAAATATTCTTTTGGAAGTCACCAGTGACCCATTTGCCAAACTGCACACTTATTCTTCAGTCTTCTTTCAATCCAAACTTCTGAACTTTCCCATGGCAAACACTGCTTGCTGTTTACTAAATCTGTTTCCTCTTCCTCCTGGGTACCTGGGTAGACTACATTTCCCAGCCTCCATTGCAGTTGGGTGTGGCTGTGTGATTGGGTTCTCTCCAGTACAAGTGCTGTGCAATCGTCTCAGGCCTGGTGTTATGCTTGAGGGGTTTTGCCTCCTCCTTTTGCTCCTCCAAGCTCTTTTCTTCTCCTGGTTGTCTGGTAAGGGGATCTGCTCTCAAGGTGACCCCAAAAAGTAACGATTAAAAAATGTAAGGTTGCATCAACCTGGGTTCCTGAATAACTTCCTGGAGCAGAGCATCACCCCAACACACACACGCACGGGCATGCGCACACGCGCACACACACACACACACATACTGAACCGGACTTTTACAAAAAGCAGTGAGCTTCTTGTAGGGAGCCACTACATATGAACCTGTGTGTTATGTATCCTGTTATCCTAATACGGTCCCTGATTTCTTGAAATGTATTTTTCTTTAAATTCCATGACACCACTCTCTCCAATCTTCCTTCTCTCTCTCTGTCCTTTCTTCTGTCTGACTTTTCAGACTGCCCAACCCATAAATTGGGGAATTTCCCCCAGTCCCCTCACTTTCCTCCTCTCCTTTCAAGTGTTTTCCTGAAATGGCTCCTTCTTGCCCACAGCATCACCCACCAGCAGTCTGTTGATGGTCTCCAAATCTACCTCGATCCCATATTCCCCTCATTCACCAGCTTCCCCCTGAACACTTTTTAATCATATGTGTTCTCCTCAGTCAGTTCCTGCGAGCCCCCAGCTTTAGGGCAACTTTAACCTCTCCTTCTCTGTACCTTCCACCCCTACCCAACCCCTCACACCCATTCAGTACCCTTCAGAAATGCCTCACATAATGCCCTCTCCATCTCTACTTCTCACTGCCTGAGATCCGACTCCATCATTTCTCCATCTCTGCAACAAGATCCCAAATTTCTCACTACTGCCTGTTTCCTCCAGGCAGTGCACGGTAACCTTGGTCAGAATTACTGAATGGTACACACATGCACACACACACAAAGACCTTTCCTGGGTCTCTATGGCCATCCTAAATAATAATACTAGTAGCTTTCATTTAAGGAGTGTTTCCTATGTGCCAGGTACTGTGCTAAAATGCTTTATATTAATATTTATCTTCTTTAATTCTTTGGGCCATTGAGGTGAACACTGTTATCATCATCTTACAAATGAAAACCAATGAGGCAGCATAAGTAACTTTCTCATAGTCACAAAGTTATTAAGTAGTGGAGCTCAAATTCAAATACAATGTAGTCGGATTCCAACACCTATGGCTTTACCACCATGCACAACTGCCTCCAATTTGACCAGTCTTGCTAGCATGCTACACGAGGCCCTTCCAAATCCAGCCCAAATCAATCTCTTCATTTTCATCTCAGCTCTTTACATTCTAAGAACTAGACCTTTTAAACTTGCTACTATTTCTCAAATGCTTTGCCCTTTAAACAAAAATTACTTGCCCAGGATGGTGGTCAGCAGAAGGCAGATGTCCAAGATACTTTAGTTTTCCTCTTCCACTCCTGCATAGGTCCTACCCACGTACATTCTATTTCTCCCACCTGTGATTTTCTTTCCCCTTCTATGCCCAGCACATCCTGAATCATTTTTCAAAAGTCAATTGGAATATTTCCTCCTCCCCTGTCAAGGCTTCCAGACTACCCTGGGAAGAGTTAGGTTTTTGCACCTCTTTGCCTCCCTCGCATAACTTTGATTCCTTCATTGTGATTTTTAGCCCCTGATATTGCAATAAATCTTTTTATAAGTCTATCTCCTGCTATTCATCCACTGTAAACTCACTAGGGCCAAGCAATGTCTTTTTCACCTCTGAATTTACAGCCCTAGGATACGTAAAAAGTCCTCAAAATCCAATTGTTGAATGAATAGTATTTCAATGAATGACATAAGCATATTTCATTCATGTTCTCATTTTTTAGTTAGCTCTCCCCAAATCTAATTCTAGCCCCTACTATTATTTTACATACCTGAAAGTCAAAAGAGGGATATACTAAATATTGCAAAATCACTTATGATTTGGTTTAGAGCTGTGCTAATCAATATGGTAGCTGCTAGCCCCACGTGGCTCTTAAGCACTTGGAATATGGGAAGTGTGAACTGAGATGGCCTATAAATATAAAATACACACAGGATTTCAAAGACTTAAGTTTTTAAAAAGAATGTGAAATATTTCATTAGTAATTGATATTTATAACATATATAAGGGGCACTGTGGATATATTGGATTAAAGAAAATATATTATTAAAATTAATTTCTTTTTTCTTTCCTAATGTGACTACTAGAAAATTTTAATATTACATATGTAGCTTGCATTATATTTCTGCTGGACAATGCCAGTTTAGAGTTTATAATTTTATGAGGCTAGTCAGTGTGGTTTGGGTAAGAAAACACTGGCTTGGGGAGGCAGGAAACATTTCTTTCTCTTTCTCTCCCAAAGTCACATACAAAAGGAAAGAAGGAAGGAAGGAAAGCAGGAAGGAAGGAAGGAAGGAAGAATGGAATGGAGGGAGGGAGGAAGGAAGGAAGGAAGGAAGGAAAGTTACATTTCAACTAACTCACGGCTCAGTCAGCAAGTCAATATGTCACATGGCTAAGCATTTGGGGGATTAAAAAATCATTATCTTTTCAACTTATTTTAACAACTAGTTATTCAGTCTCCTTTATAGGACAATAATTACACAACTGTTAATTAAACACTGAGAAGGCTCTGGCTGTGCCTGGAATTTAATACAGATAGCGAAAATTATTAAACCACAGCTAATACAATAGAACTTTCTAAGGGAAGGCATTATCCAATAGAACTCCAAAGGGACTTATATTTTATTAACTTTATAATATTTCTGACATTTCTGAGATGCTACCTCCAATTCTTGCTGAAGAGAGCTAGAGAAGAAAGAGAAGGAGATACAGCAAAGGAAAGGAAGGGAAGGAGAGGAGAGGAGAGAAAAGGGAGAGGAGACGAAAGTGAAGAATAATTGAAAAGGGAAAAAGTTGAGTCCATGTTCTCAATTTATGATGATCATGAAGTTGTTTTTTTTTTTTTTAAGATTTTATTTATTTATTTGAGAGAGAGAGAGACAGCGAGAGAGGGAACACAACAAGCAGGGGGAGTGGGAGAGGGAGAAGCGGGCTTCCCACGGAGCAGGGAGCCCGATGCAGGGCTCAATCCCAGGACCCCGGGATCATGACCTGAGCTGAAGGCAGATGCCTAACGACTGAGCCACTCAGGTGCCCCGGAAGTTTATTTTTTATTAGAATAGAGACCTATCTACCACGTTTGGCTCCATGGTTCTTGGAGGTCCTCTACTCTAACTCATAGCCAATTATTAAACTCTGCTCTGACCATCTCAATCAAGCAGTGGGAGACAAGCTTTGGGAATTTTGATATTTGCTAAGTTCAATCATCAGTACTAACAAGGTCCATATTGTAATTATGTTCCTCAGTTAAGTTTTAAATTTCTTAGTAAATAGAAAGAATTATATAATTGTCATTGCTATTTAAATGAGGTTCATTCTATAGTAATTATAATAATATCAGTGGTCTCATTATGAAAATAAAATGTCAGGGAAACTCGATTGTTATTTACTGGCTATTTCCTATAAAGATTGTTATAATTATAGCATGGTATGGTACAAAAAGTACTGGTCAGAAAATTCAGAGACTTGGGGTTTTGTCAGCCTAGACCTTTTTTTCCCCTCACCTCAGAATCAGATGATAAAAATGATCTACTTTATTCAACCCCTAGATTTGTTGCAAAATGTATTATTTCATTTTTACACTAGGATAAAAAGTAGATAGTTTTAAAATGTACTCCAGAGTCACAATGCTCATTTCCATCTCAGATTTAAATGCCTTCAAAATTCTCTACAGTTTTCCTCAATGCTAATAAACAGAATTGTTTAGAAGAATAAAATACTGAAATTGCTATTGCAGAATCAAAACATGAAAATATTTTCTCACCACCCCTCATCTGTTCAACCTCACAGAAGTGCGTTCCAGTGGGAGTGTGAATAAATGCATGGACATGCTTAACTCCATTCTGAAAATTAGAAAAAAAAATTGTTTTCAGTAAAATTTCAGTATATGTCATAAAGCCAATTTCTTTAATTAAGCTGAGAGCACAAATAACTGAGGTAACCTTTTCAAAACGCTTCCAAGGGACTTCTTCCACATAGACTTGAGCTCGGATGACATGGTTAAAAGAAGAAAGAAAATGCTCACAGATGTTCATTGCAAAAGTTTCTATGCTTTTGATCTGTAAAAGGAAACAAAATGCTAGTGACCAGAAACAACTGCCTCATTTAAAAATAATTTTTAAATACCCATGGAGTTCTGTTTCCTGTTCAAATGTTTTTTAGAACCAGAGAAATATAGATTTTGAAAGACTCTGGAGAGGTGAATTGGTCCTTATCTCGATTTTTCACAAGGTCTCCTAAGTGTAGTTAATAGATCACCATTACCAGGTGAGACTATCCTGTTTTTAAAAGAAACCTGTTTTGCAGGAAGAAATGTGTCAGTGAATGAGCAAAATGAAACTTAACATTTAGATTCTCCTTACGGTGAGCTCAGTCATCACCCACACCAACTACAGTACCACAGTATACTCCAAAACGCTCTGGTGTCTTTATGACATTGGCCAATGGGCCTCCCAGTCTCCCAAGGAAAAACATTAATGTAGGACCACTTCTGCTTTTTTGCTTTGCAAACAGGCCTTCTATGGACCATCCCCAGCTCTCCACCCCATAAAGCAGCTCCCTACTTTCATACAAATTATTCATAATAATCTTTAGACAATGGGCTATGGTCTTAGCACAGTCTACAGATGATTTATGTCTGTGCCTAAGGTGGACTATTTGTACAGGTTTCCCCAGGATAGTTCTGTTTTATGCCTCTTTAGCATCTTATTTCACTCTCAGAAGTGTCCTAGTTTAGAAAACAAAAATACTAACTCAAAAAGATGTATGCTCATTGCAGCATTATTTACAGTAGCTAAAATATGGAAACAATTTAAGTGTCCATCAGTGGATAAATGGATAAAGAAAATGTGGTGTGTATATACATATATATTTATTTATTTATATTTATGGTTTATATTTATTATTTATACCATATTTATATGGTATATATATGGTGTATATTTTATATATATATAATGGAATATTATTCAGCTATAAAAAATGAAATCTTTGTATTTGTGATAACATAGATCATAGATGAACCTTGATGGCATTATGCTAAGTGAAATAAGTCAGGAAAAAACAAATACCATATGTTCTCACTTATATGTGGAATCTAAACAAAACAAAAACAAACAGAAAAAAATCAAGCTCATAGATATAGATAACAGAATACTATTTGCCAGGGGAGAGGGGGTGAGCAAAATGGGTGAAGAGAGTCAAAAAGTACAACCTTCCAGTTATAAAATACATAAGTCATGGGGATATAATGAACAGCACAGCAAATACAGTTAATAATACTGTATTGCCTATTTGAAAGTAGCTAAGAGAATAAATCTTAAAAGTTCTCATCTCAAGAAATAAACATTTATTTCACCATATATACAACTATCAAATCATTATGTGGTACACTTGAAACTAATATAAAGTTTTATGCCAATTATACCTCAATTTAAAAAAAAATCAAAAGAAAAAAGTGTCTTGGTTTGGATAAGAAATTATATGGTCATTCTATATATAATGAATAAATTCTAGCTGTTTTTAATATCCAGGTCCATTCCATCACTTTTCTGCGTCTCTCACACAGTGCGGGAAATACAAGCATCTGTGTTACCTGGCCCTCTTCTATAGCTCAGGAAGAAAGCCTATTTTCAATTTAATTTTTCAAGAGAGCAATGCCTTTGTCCATAGTCATGTTTGGTTTTTTTTTATCATGTTATGTTAGTCACCATGCAGTACATCATTAGTTTTTGATGTAGTGCTCCGTGATTCATTGTTTGTGTCCATAGCCATGTTTATGCTTGCTGGGCCACTCTGATTAGCAAGAGAAAGGTTCAGCAGGGAGGAAGGCCTTGCAGAAATTATATTTCAATTAATCTGTTCGTTTCATGCATTCTGAGTGTGGATTCATGCAAAAGCATGAGAACAGAAGTTTTCCAGTCTACATGTCTTGTCTTTTTAGACTTCTTAGCAAATAGGAAAATTATCTTGCTGAGCGAAATAAGTCAATCAGAGAAAGACATGTATCATATGATCTCACTGATATGAGGAATTCTTAATCTCAGGAAACAAACTGAGTGTTGCTGGAGTGGTGGGGGGTGGGAGGGATGGGGTGGCTGGGTGATAGACATTGGGGAGGGTATGTGCTATGGTGAGCACTGTGAATTGTGTAAGACTGATGAATCACAGACCTGTACCTCTGAAACAAATAATACGTTATATGTTAAAAAAAAAAAAAGAAGAAGATAGTAGGGAGGGAAAAATGAAGGGGGGGAAATCAGAGGGGGAGACGAACCCTGAGAGACTATGGACTCCGAGAAACAAACTGAGGGTTCTCGAGGGGAGGGGGGTGGGAGGATGGGTTAGCCTGGTGATGGGTACTAAAGAGGGCACGTTCTGCATGGAGCACTGGGTGTTATACGCAAACAATGAATCATGGAACACTACATCAAAAACTAATGATGTCATGTATGGTGATTAACATAACATAATAAAATAAAAATAAATAAATAAATAAATAACATCTGCATGCCGTGCAAAAAAAAAAAAGAGAGAGAGAGAGAGAAATTATCTTGAGTTGCCCAGAAATCTGCTAGTGCTCCAACACAGCTTCACTCACACTTAAAGAAAGTGGAAGATGAAGTGTTAAAATAGCAGATTCTATCAGCTCCAAGACCCTTTTGAAGAGTACACTTACCACAATATACAGATACTAAGTGGTCATGGAGTTGGGAAAATTAGGGAGACATTAAAAGTTGGGCAAATATATTTCAAAATATATCTTATACTCAAGATTCTCTTCTGTAGTAACACCAGGAAGAGAAATGGTACTTTTTTCTATAAATGTACACCATTCTAAATTAGCTAGAGGAATCAAAGAAATGTATGACAAAAATGTATAAAATCCTATTCTGAAAATCTTCCCGGGACCTTGATTTGCCAATGATCCTAATTAAGAGAGAACATGTAAATTTGTCAGGTAGGATTCTCTTCCTAAAAGATGTAGTAAGTTGAGAACCAAAAAAGAGAAGTGAGGTTAAGAAGAAGAAAAAGAAAAAAGAGAAAAAAAAAGCTTTTCTGTAAGGCTGAGAATTTTAGAATAGAAATTTAAAAAATTAGTGGCTTAAATGTAAAAATAGGATTAAAAAATAAAGGGAACTTGCAGCAAGCAAATAATACCCTCAAGTTATAGTACAGTGAGTTCTGCATCAGGAGAGGCAGCGTCTAAGAGGAGTGACACCTACCCCTTTAAACTTTGCCAAGACATGAACCGTGTTCTTGATGGTGTCTGTGGGGATGATGTCTGAATTATCTCCATGCACGTAATCTTTTTTGGAGCTCAGAGTAAGTTGCACTGAAGTTGCCACCTCTTTAATGTTGTGGTATTTTCCATCTCGCTGAATATGAAGAACTCTTACCATATCCTTCCCATAGCCAGTTCGGACGAACTCCACCTCATCATTCTACAACAAAAACACAGTCCTCTTATTGAAGAAACCTAAACGAAAGCAAAAAGTCAACTCCAAGCTCTTCAAGCCTTGATTTAATCACATAATTATAAAAGGTGAGAGTTAAGAGTATTCATGAAAGCAAGACTATATCCGACCTTTGAAGAAAAATGGGAACTTTAACGGAGAAAAGAGAATTATGAGAAACAGATGAAAATATATCCAGCTAGCCTGAAGACAGACAGGTAGAGGGCATTCTTGATCATAATAACTAATGATAACAATAACAGTATCTCCTGGACCGAACTATTTACTCTGTTTTATTTAATTCCTGCTAACTTAATCCTTGTAACAGCTCTATAAACTCGTATTATTCCCATTTTACAGAGGGAGAAACTGAGGTTCAAAGAGTTTAAGTGACCTGCCCTACTCCACATAGCTAGTGAAGGATAGAGCCAAGGATTCCTACTCAGATCTGTTGACTCCAGATTTTGTCCTCCGAACCACTATGTAGACTGCCCTTCTTCTATTAACATGTTTTGACTATGTTAACTGAAAATAATTATATCCTCTTTTTTATACTGAGTGATATTCTGGAGAAAATGCCGTGTGATCAATAAAAACAATTTGAAAATTGCTTCTTCTACTTGCTGCCGGGAAGAAGAGTAATTAGTGACAGGGTCCAGATTACCTTCAGGAGGGCAGAGCCAGGGCCATCTGGCTGCAGGGACAGCTATGCTTTTAGCGAAGAGACACTTAATAAAAGCCTGGTGACTGATTGATTAGTAGCCTTATCTGGAGCCGGAGCTCTCGCTAGCGAATGCATCCATCCCCACTGCTAGGATTCAGAAGAGTCGTCCCTGGGCTTTACTGGTGTTTGAGAGAAGAGACAGGAGGGAGCAGAGGGGCAGAAAACCCTATTTTAGTTAGCGTCAAAATTGAACATTAAAATGGTAACGAAAGCAAAGTGACAAAAATAAAAGTAAATCAGAAACAACATGCAGTGAGAGTCTGGGGAGGGTCACAAAGGAACCTCCCCTGCTAATGGCA
Source organism: Halichoerus grypus (assembly GCF_964656455.1). Classification (NCBI taxonomy): domain Eukaryota; kingdom Metazoa; phylum Chordata; class Mammalia; order Carnivora; family Phocidae; genus Halichoerus; species Halichoerus grypus. The sequence goes on along the minus strand of NC_135716.1, from coordinate 118,606,801 downwards.
CACAGGCAATCTGCTGACGGCGGCCCCAAATTCTGCTTACGTAAAGCATCACCAGGTCCCCGGGGAGGAATCGTGAAGTATGAGAGGCGGGCTTAAATCTCAGGGACAGAGCCTGCTAGGACATGCTGCTGATTCAATGGACGACTCTTGAAAAGGTCCCTCAAAAGCCTCTGACCCAGTTTTGGAGGGACTCATCTTCAAGAACAGGATCAATAAGACAACGCAAAGAGTGGACTTAAAGGATCTTAATAAGAATGATAATACGGACAAGGAAAGAGTCACCGCTTGTGGTTGCAGGGGCTTTGGAATCAGACCAGGTCCAAATTCCGTCTTGCCATTTATAGCTCTGTGGTTGCAACAAATAATTTGTTGGCTCTGAGCCCTCAGTTTCCCCGGCTGTACAAACGGAGATAACCACCCCTACTTGTAGGAGTTGCCGGTGAGTGTGAACATCCCGGCTCAGTTCCTAGTACCTCGCGGAGCCGTGAGGGCCACCCCAACTACAGTGGCCACGTCAGGCCCGGCTGTGGGCACAGCAGCGGCAGGGATGGCAAGAGGGACTTTGAGTGAAGACACCAGTTTTTAGAGGAGAGAGCACTGCTGGCGGCAGTCGGAGGAAGACTCTGACGTGACTTTTGAGCCACAGGGATTCCACCAGGGGGACGGAGGCACTTGGCTGGCCTGGGGCCCCTGGACGGCATGGATGAGGGGCCAGAACCAAAGGTCTCCAAGATCGTCCATCAGCTGCAAGACACAGCAGGACTCAACAAATGTGACCCCTCAGTCCTATGCCCTGCCGCTAAATACCCAAGCTACAGTAGCTCAGTCTGCGAAAGCAAGTGGTTCCTACATGATACATAGAAAGATTCAATGACAGCCACCCTTTAGGTCCCCAACCCCGCTCACCTCTCCAACTGCCTGTCTTGCCACAGCCTATTTCAAACTCTGCTTCAGCTCTCCTGAGCTCACTGGGCTTGCCCAGGCTCTGTATGCTTTCTCTGCCCGTAGGCCTTTGAATATGCTATTCCTTCTTCCTTGGGCACCTTTTCTCTTCCTTCCGCCCAACTACCAACCCCTTCACCTGCCGAACTTCTTCTAGTCACCCTTCAGGTCTCAGATGCCACTTCTTCAGGGCTGGAGTAGGTGCCTCTTCCATGTGCTCTGGAAAGAGTTACTGCCTTAGCAGAGCCTTTATCAAATTATGTTGCAATTGCCTCATCATGTGTCTGATTTGTTAAAAAATGGGCGACTATGGAAGCAGGAACCATTCTATCTTAGTCGTCATGGCAACCCCAGGGCTCAGCGCAGTGCCTAGTACATGAATAGGTGCTTAACAAATATGGCATGGCTGAATGAATGGTGCACCATCACCTCCACTTCTTGTGTGGGGACATGGAATAGTTAATGAAAATACCCCGAAGATTTCAATACAGAATCGCCACGTCAGCTCAAACCCTGAGCAGGAAGTTCCTCTTCCTGGGAAAGTGGGGAAGGCACCATCAGCTCTCTGATCGCCACAGCCCGGAGATCACAGGCACAGCCGACTGGAGAATAAAGGCCTGGGAAGGGCAGAACTGAGTGTAGAGAGAGTCAGGGACGCAGCACAAAGTGCTCACGTTGCTAACAAGACTGAGCACTCCACACAGCGCGGCCATCATGGAGCTCCTGCGTGCCGCGTGCAGGAGAGGTCAGCCTTCCTCAGCGAGCCCCCGACCAGGCCTTGCCCCCAGAGCAGAGCTTGAGTAATCACATTTACTGGGTAATAAGTCAGAAGAAAAAGGACATAAGCATCTGAGGACGGAGCAGCATGGAACAACAGAGGTGTGGGATGCCCGAGAGTCTCTGGGCAGGACCTGACAGAACGGATAACGGGTCCAGACCAGAAATGAGGCTGTTCTCCTCAATAAGACTTCCCCCAGTTCTGCAGGCAGAGAAATCAAAAGTAGGTGCCAGAACCCTATGGTGTAGAAAGCACAGTGTGGTGCGGAGATCCATGTCCAAGATAACTGCACAAGAAGATAGGAAGGTGGCTGTCGTGTGGAGGGTGGGCAGGTGGCTGAGAGGATGGGCTCTGGGCTCTGGAATCAGGCAGCATAGGGGGTGAACCTTTGTTCTGCCACCTATTAGCTCTGCATGTGGAGGCGAATTTCTCCATCTATAAAATGGGAATAATGGTAGTGCCCATCTCTCAGGACTGCTGTGAGGATTCTGTGGGAAAAACCACAAAGCACTCAGAAAAGGGCCTGGCAAATAGTGAGTGTTCAATAAATGTTAGCCATAATTATCATTGATAAATAATAACTACATGTCAAATTTTATATCAAAGGGTTCCAATTACTGTTAGAGATAAATACCCAGATTGCACGCCAATCCAGAAAGACTGCTGCTATGACAAGGCCTACTTCTGCCTTCATACTTTGGTTGTGTGGCTTCCTCAGGCTTGTGTGGCTTCAGGAAACAAAGTTACAAAAGGAAACTCAATTTCCTAGAGTAATACTCTGGATGAAACATCAGACCGAGTAAATTTTTACCTGGCTCTACACAAGGAAAATCCCCGTTTCTTAGACATGTCTTGAAAGATGAGAGGATAGAAATCATTACTTACCTGCAAGTAATGTTGGAGAGAACTCTCTGAGATTGTAAATTAATCTTATTTTTCATTTCTGTAATGAGATAGTGAGCATTCTCTTATTTGCAGACCATACTGAAAATGATGAAGGCTGTCACTACAGGTCTAGGGGTCCTTAGCCTGGAGTCTGTTAACCCTAGAAGGCCCAGTGGTGGGATTTGAGGTAGAAAATATTAAGAAAGATTAAAAAAAAAAACTTTTTTAAATTTAAAAATAACTCACATTTTCTCTTCAGTCTTAGAAGAGCTTCTGTAAGCCTCATCTCTTCCCTCCATAACAGAGACAAATACAAAAGGGCTAGCTATTTAGGACCCAACACAGGTATAAAAATTAACTCAGTTGCAGTGCGCCATGATGGAAGAACTGTTCATGGAGACAGGCCTCTCTTTCTGTCTTTGGAATGTTCTGGAGAAGTTCTTCCAATTCTATGCCCAGGTTTTTCCTTTGCCTGACTATTTTTTTGGGTATTCATGAACAAAAAGATTTCAGAGAAAGATGCTGAACTAATACGAGATAAAGGAGTACTCATCTGAACAATCTTAATATCACTTTGGCAGATCTTAACAATACATAAGGATAAGAACAATAATGGTGAATCATAACCTTAGAAGCAGCTGGTATTTCTCTTCTTTTCTTTTCTTTTTTTTTTTGGCTGCCTAGGATCTACTAAATGTCAGATGGGAAAATATTGATATCTAGTAGAAAATGTCAGGTTGCTTTAGGCTGTAGAGTGGCTTATTTTTGCTATCAAGGAGGGCTATGCCTTGAGTTATGTTCAAAGTGTGACTCTAAAGGGATTTTTCAAGCAGATGCTTCAAAAACAGTCTAACAAGTCATATGCATAATTATGGTAGAAGGAAGGTGACCTGTTAGCTAACGAAGATTCTATTTACAGGTGCTCAGTGATTTTCAAACTTCTGCCTATTACTAAGGAAGAGAAAATTCAGTCACTAAATGTCAGGGGAGATGCTAATTTTCTTGCCAACCTCTCCATGGCGCCAGTAGCCTTAGGGCTGGGGACTGGAACAAGGCCCTCAGCAGCTTTCTAGCATTGGGGGCTGGAAACGCCACAACAAAGAATTGATGGAGACCTCCAAGAACTCGGTGGGAAGAAAATGTCACTGAAACGCATACACTGAAAGATACCTCTTTCCAAATGTGTAAGTCTTGAGAATAAAAATAACAGTAGTAACCATTTAGTGAGGGTTTCATCTGTGTCAGGAACTGGGCATGTATTATTCCCTCTGATCCTTTACCAGGACCCTGTGAAGTAGGTATTTTTAATCCAAGTTTGACCAAGGGAGATACTAAGCGTTCAGTGTCCCGCCAAGGTCACAAAATTACTTGGTGACAGAAGGCAGGAGGAGAACCCCGCCCATTTGCCCCCGAATAACAGGCTCTTTCCCACTACAGGCAGAATCCTGATCCCCCCTGGAAGGCCAGCCCACTCTTTAGGGAGAGAAAGGATATAGACGGAGGGAAACGGCCATGCAAACTTGAGTTTCTATACCATTTTTTAAATTCCATTCATTGGAATCTACATTATCTTATCTATTCCTCCCCAAACCCCTGCAATTTAAGAGGAAAAATCCCCATTTTAAAAGAAACTACATCAGGGATGTAAAGTGAGCTGCCCAAAGCTATAGGGCTACCAGGGAGACCCGGGCCGTGGACAGAGCCCTGCTGAGACTGAAAAGCCGTATTCTGCTTACACTGGACCAAGCAGAACTTATCAACACCCAGAGAGACCCCAGTTCAAGCCATCACTTTTTTCTAGAACTGAAGTCATTGGTTTAAATTGCAGGGGAATTCTCTGCTCTGATCGATTCTGTGTGTATGGCTAGGATGTTTAAATAGTGAAGTAAGGGGAGAATGAAAAGCTCATTGCCCTTGGGGGCAGGATGAAAATTCAGCTTCAAGTCTTCAGTAACAGGCACTCCATTTGAGTCAAACATTGACTTTTATCTGGGCAAGGACGACTGTAAACATGAGTGATGTAGGTTTATTTGTGGTCATTAAACCCGTATCACCAAAAGACTGTTTTTAGTCCATCAGCAAAGATAAAGATATAACAGTGTCACAGAAGAACAGGAAACAAGGAGGGAAGGAACCAGCATTTAATAAGCATTCGTCATGGGCCAGAGGCTATGCACACAGCCCCTCACTGAATCCTGAGAGCACTCTCTGAAAGCACAGATCATGAGCCTCACCTTGAGGGAAGGAAGCTGACAGTGTTGAGGTTAAATAGTTTGGTCAAAACCACATGGCTGTTGTGGGGGCGCTTGGCTGGCTCAGTTGGTGGAGCACGCAACTCTTGATCTAGGGGTTGTGAGTTCGAGCCCCATGTTGGGTATGGAGATTACTTAAACATAAAATCTTAAAAAAGAAAAAAAAAAGCCAAAACCACAAGGCTTTTTTTTTTTTTTTTTTAAGATTTTTTATTTATTTGACACAGAGAGAGAGGGGGAGAGAGGGGGAGAGCAAGTACAAGCAGGGGGAGGGGCAGAGGGAGAAGCAGGCTCCCCGCTGAGCAAGGAGCCCGATGCAGGACCCTGGGATCACAACCTGAGCCGAAGGCAGATGCTCAACCAACTGAGCCACCCAGGCGCCCCAAAAACCACAAGACTTTTGAGAGGCAGAGCCAGGCATGGAACCCAGGCCTGCCTGATTGTTTTCACTGTACCCAGCTGCCTTTTTGACATAACATTATAAGTTCTTTAAAATTGGATTTTGCCTGCATACTCATTTTTATTTATCTGTTTAGATTTAATTCATTATAAATTCCACATAACCCCAGAATAGAAACCTCTGAAATCGTTTTCATTCAATCCATTCATTCATCTATATTTCTTTAGCTCCTTCTAGGTGATAAGCACCAGGGTAAGTGCTAGAGATACAATAGCAAACCAGGCAGGCATTGTTCTGCCCTGATAGAGATTATACATTAGAAGTTTATACCCTTCACACTAGAACAAACCTTTTCAGTAAAAAATCAAAAAGTTCATATTTTAGGCTTTGCAGACCATATAGTCTCTGTTGCAACTACTCAGCTCTGCCATCACAGTGTAAATAGTTATACATAATACATAAATGAATGGATGTTGCTGTGTTCTAATAAAACTTTATTTACAAAAACAGACAGTGGGCCAGATTCGGCTTGAGGACCCCTGCTTTTGAGAAGAAGGCTCAGAAACATAGCCAAGTAATTAGAACACATTGTGATAATTACTCCCATTGAAAAAAATACAGTGAACCCTGGGATACCTAAGCCAGATTGAGGGAGATCAAGGATAGCTTCCAGGAGGGCCTGGCATCCACAAAGCTATGAATGATGAATAGGAATTGACAAAATAACATTTTCTGGCCTTCTTCCATTAATTCTACTTATGTTTTCCTTTAACAACATTTTTCATAAATAATTCTTTGTTTCACAAATACCTGTATCACGTTGCTTGTCTCATCAATTTTCATCAGAATAATTCCAGTCCCCCTCTTCCTCCCACAATAAGGATATCAACTTTTTCCTTCAGTCTGTCACATTCTAGATTTTACTCAGGACATCAACAGTCTTGTAAAAGTTTGAACATTAAGTTAAACCTAAACAGATAAATTTTCTGGCATGTAAATCATACCTCAAAAGCTATTGAAAATAAAAAAAATAAAGCCAGCAGCCTGACTTCCAGAAGTCCTCAAAGGATGACCAAATTTCAGTGAAGCCAGCATAAGCCAGGGTCTGGAGAAATCCAAGTTTATCTCAATCTCAAGAAATTTTCACAGATAAGGCTTCAAAGAATATGGACTCACAGTCGAAAGTAAAAAAGCACACAGGGTAGCAAGGTATCATGAGAGAGAGTTGCAGAAACAACAAACAGCAAAGACTTCAGATATTGGAATTATCAAACACAAAATATAAAATAACATATTTAATATTTTTACAGAAATAAAAGAACTGAGCATATCTCCTTCTTGCGATAGAGTGTATCTTCTCTTGAGCAAAAAACAAGAGACCATAAAAAAGACCAAGTAAATCTGAAAATTTTGAAAAAAATTTTGAAAAAAAACCAATAGAACCTCTAGAAATGCATTACTAGGCGCATTAAGAAACAGATTAAACACAACTGAAGAAATATAATTAGTTATTTGGAAGAGATAGATTAAGTAACAGAATAATGTTGCCTAAGAGAGAATATGAGAACTGGAAGATAGATCCAAATAAAGAATCGGGATTAATACAGACACCCAGGAGACAGAGTACATGCAAGAGACATAAAATGCACTAGGATGATAGGACAGAGCGAAAGTGGAAGAGGCACAATTTCAAGGAGATCAGGACTGAGATCTTCCAGAATTACTGGATGAATGAATGCAAACTTTCAACTATGAACTAAGAAGCCCATGACCAAGTGAAGAACTCTACCTTGTTCACTATACTCGGCTAAATTATAATGAAGGGGTTTTCTACTGTTTTTAGAGGTAATTGTACTGTGAAGGATCTGTGGTATTTTTGTCATCTTCTACTACTTGGGCTTCAAAAGTGGATATTGTGAAAACCATTCTATCCAGTTTGCATTTTCTCCATCCACCAAATTCAGTTTCCTTTCACATTACTTCACTGCTTTTAGCAAAAACCAGGACACACTGGAATCTAGTCTTTAGGGTAATGTTGACATCTCTGGAGCCCCTCAATGTCCAGGACAGGGTTTGATACCTAGTGATTGCATAAGAAAAGTCACAGACTGACAATCAGCATGATCAGGTCAGCAACAGCTGGAGATAAGAAAGCTTAACTGAAAGTTATATCTGAAAGAAAGTAACCTAACAGCATTTTTCCAGACCTTGAAACAAAAGTGGATTTAGCAAATAGCATCCTAATACAGATGTCCCCCGGCCCAACCTCAGGAAGGGCTCAGGTTGTAGTAAAAATAATCTTAGCTAACATTTGTGGATCATTTACTTTTGGTCAGGCCCTGTGCTAAGCATGTAATGAGGAGAAAACAGGAATTATTTTATATCCTATTCAACAAATGTTCCTTAGCCTACATAACTGAAAACAAGTTGCTTATATTCTCTAAATGCATCAGTGAATCTTAAGCCTAGGGTACTCAGCTATTACCTTTATACAAAAGCTATCATAAGATAGAATTAATTTTATTTTATTTTAACTTAGAAAAATAAACTTCATGCTATGAAATTTTTAAAACTTGATGAAAAGTTTACAGTTGCTGAAATCCTTTTTTTTTGAATGCAATAAAAACATATATAAAACAAAATGATACCCACAGAGAAATGATCAGAATTTTTTTTTTTTTTATTTACCAAGTTGATAGGTTGCAAACCTATCAGATACAGCACAGCCTTGGCTCAGGGCAGCAAGCCTCAAAGTTTAGGGTGTATTAGCATCACCACAAACCTTGTTAAAAAAAAAAAAATGCAGATTCCTAAACCGAAGTGGAAGAATTCTGAGTTAGCAGGTCTGCACTGAAGCCCAGAATTCTGCCCCTTTTGCAAGCACCACGGGAAGATGTGGGTGGGTGGTCCAAACATCCTTCACAAAACTCTGTCTTTAGAGAAATAGAGCCCTAACCCCTCACTTTCCCATGAACCTTGAGTCCTGAAAAACTCCAACTCAACCAGATTTGCAAGATTCCAGTTTGGTCTGGGTCCCTAAGTGACTGATCTAGGTCCATATTCAGAGGGACAGATCAGAGCCATAATGATTTCCAGACAGAGGGTAAAGTGCTACTTTTTATGACAGCATCTTTAATAATTGAGTCAATTTAAGAAATTCTTTTCATATGCCTGTCTACTCCCTTCCCTCCTCCAAAAAGAGAATGGTCTCACCTTTTTATAGTCATTGTGGTAATGGGCCATTTTCTCTTGGCCTTCAACTTCAAATTCAGTTTCAAGAGTGAAAAAGAATAGTTTGGGCAAAACAGATGTTTTCTAACATTTTTTATCTGACCTGAAGGGTGAGCAGTCAATATGTTTACCTGATTGCATTAAAACCAATTGGACACCAAGGGTTCTTGGGAAATGAAAGGACCACGTTGAGTGGCTAAAACCAGAGGTGGAGACAATGTGTAAACATCTTTGGTAAAATACAATTAAATTTGTTCTGACTTTGAGGCAACCCTTTGAAGTACACTTTAGGGAATGTTTACTTAAGACTGAGAGTATTAGAAGTGATAGATCCTAACTATTACTAAGACATAAGGTTTCGTCATTTCTGCTCAGTGCGTCACCGACAAGCATTTGCTTTCACTCCTGGGCCATCGTGAGGGAAAAACATGAAATATATTTAATTCAACATCTACTGATCAACATGGAGTTCCCCTGCCTACTGAACTTCCTACTACATGATGTTCACTCCGAAGAGTTAACTATATATCCCGTTTTTCTCTCCAGAACTTCTGATGACTTTGCAAAACAGTCAACAATTCAGCACCAAAGCCTCCGGAGTCACGCTGGCATGTTGTGACAGAACCACACAATGACATGAGGTTCACCCTGTCCTGAAAATGCCCGAACAGCGGTAACAGAGGTAAATGGAATCCCAACGTCAGCGCCAGCACGGACTGAGAGAGACCTGAGACTCGGAGTCCTCAGTCTCGGGGGCAGGTTTCCCGCTGTGGCATGGCGTGAAGGTGGCAGATAAAACATGACAGCAAGACTTCGGAGAACAGCCCTTGCTTTGCTCTTCTTTGGCCTCTTTGGGGTCCTGGAGGCAACAACAATATCGTGCAGGAATGAAGAAGGCGAAGCTGTGGATTGGTAGGTAAATGAAATGTGCGGATCGGTACATGCAGCTAGAAAGCCAGAGTATCTGAGGCAAAACGGCTCACTGTAAAGGTCCAAAGGAGTCTTCCACCCTGCCTCTCCCTTTTAAAAAGAGAGGAAATTGAAGTGTGTAAATGGGCCAAATATCCAAATAGTGGCAGGCTCCTGAGTGGGAGAGCTTCCCCCCGGAGAAAGAGCTCAGCAGCCCCTAATGAGCCTGATTTGCTGGTCCCAGAGGGTCACAGCTGGTGGCCACAGAGGAGGGGGAGGACTGACAGCCTCTCTTGGTTGGCAGTTTCCTTTCATTGCATTGTGCCTTTCCTAACAGAACCCTTCCAACATCCTTTTAGAGACTGACAAAGGAGAGAAGGCAGATTACTTTTTGTCTGACATGGGAGCTTGCTCTTCCCCTTATGAGAAGGAGAAAGAGGGCTTGATCGAACACAGCACTGTTGGGGTAACCTTTTTATTAGGCAGCACAAGGCAGCTGTTGGACTGGGTACTAGGTCACTGGCCTCCTTCACAGTGTCAGAGAGACTAAGCACAGCATCACATCATGGTCATGGATTCTTCTAAAGCTTTGATCACCTTTTCAGTCTTTAATTAAGGTGTTTAGTTTTGGCATTATGGTCGGGATCAAGCTTTGCATAAACTGCAGGCTAGAGAACACAGATACGCTCACTCAGTCTCTCAGCAAACAGTTACTGAGCACATGCCAGGCCCTGTGCTGAGTTTTGAAAATACAGATATGGGGCACCTGGGTGGCTCAGTTGTTAAGCATCTGCCTTCGGCTCAGGTCATGATCCCAGGGTCCTGGGATCGAGTCCCACATCGGGCTCCCTGCTCAGCGGGGAGTCTGCTTCTCCCTCTCCCTCTGCCTGCCACTCTGCCTACTTGTGCTCTCTCTATCTCTCAGTCAAATAAATAAAATCTTTAAAAAAAAAAAAAAAAGAAAATACAGATATGAACGAAACATGGTTCTTGCCCTCCAGGAGCTCAGTTATGGGGTGAGGGCATAGATGGGGCCATTGGGGAGCACAGAGCCCAAAAACTTCTCTGAGGAAGTAGTTTTGAGCTAAGTTTTAAGAACAAAGGTGAGCTGCTCAGAAAAACCAGGGAGCTGCAAGGGCATCTCAGGCCCAAGAGGGAGCAGTGAGGAGGTACAGGGGCAAAAAGGCAAAAAGCCACCGAGAAGGCATGGAAGCAGTTCAGTGTTGTTGGTGCTTCAGGAGAACATGGGGAGATGGTGAGAGGGAAGCTCAGCGGGAGGCGATGGCCAGGTCATGAAAGGCTTCGTGTGCTGGGCTGCAGAGTCCGCACTCGACCCTCAAAGGGAGCTACTAAAGACCTTCAAGCAGGGATGTGATGTGGTCAGGGTCATATCTGAGAAAGCCCACTGGCAGTACTGTGAAGGCCAGCTGAATGGAGACCAGTCTAGCTAGAGTCATGGAGACCAATAGGACTCACATTATGGGCGAGGCAATGTGGGGACCCTCGTTCGAGAAATGGCAGTCAAATTAGAGAGGAAGGAACACTCTGAGAAAACTCGCCCACAAGTGGGCTGAGGGTCGTAGGAGAGAGGGAGAAGTTAAGAAAGACTTCTATATTGCTGGCTTCTCTGACCGTACGGATGTGTTCCCTAGCTGCAGAGAAGAGCAGAGTTGGAGCAAAATATTATAAACTTGGTTTCAAAAATATGGAGCTGGAGGTCTCTGGGACATGTATGCATGTAGGCTTCTCTGGACCTCAGCAGAGAGGTCTGGGCTACAAACAGATTCAGGAGTCTTCAGAATATAACTGGAAATGGTTACCCAAAAAAAATGTTTAAAAGCACGAGTTCTCATCTGGTATGTCGTGACACTGAGAGTTCTCCGGCCCTTCAGTGGTGGGCCACCACAGTGTGATTGACACATAAAATGTACTTTTGCCACAACTGAATGGACATCTCACTTGGCAACACCCGTCAGAGGGAATGCTGAACTGAGCAGACAGGGAGGCAGCCTGGAGCTGCTACAACTCACTGTGAGAGTCAAAAGGCGGAGCAACATCAGGCCCGCAGCAAAGCATAATCTCAGGTTTCCTGCCACATGTGAGGACCCTGCGCTGAGAGTAAGAACGCATGCGCAGGGCGGGAAAGAGCTCGTGTAAATAGAAGCAAGCGTAGAATGTGAAGCTTTTACGGGCAGTGGGAGACACTGGCGTGTGGCGATAGTGAATGCATTAGAATGTTTGCTTCATTGTATTTGACAGTTCATGGTGGGATTTTTGCTATTAGAGAGGATTTGGCTAGACCCGGGTGACTTTGCCCTCTGGAGACTTTCAACATTGTCTGGAAACATTTTTGATTGGCAGAGCTGAGGAGTACTACTGTCGTCTAATAGGTAGAGGTCAGGGAGGCTGCGATGCCCAGTACAGCCCCCCGTGGCAAAGCATGATCTGGCCTGAAATGTGAACACAGCACATTGAGAAGCCCTGGGCTACATGATCCAACCACCGCTCCTCCCTGTGAAATACCTGAAGAAGATACACAAACAGGAGATAAGAGTAAAGAAGGCAAAATGCTTACTTGATTGGCTGGTCTTGGCCCTGAATCCTCAATGCAGGGCAGTCTGATAAACAGCTGAAGATTGTGGCCTAGGCCAGAGGCTCAAGGGAGGTGCCATCTACTCTGCATGCCAGACCCAAATCTCAGACCCAGCCAGCCAGCTACAAAGAGACGAGCATGCCAAGCACTTGGGGCAGAAGAGAAAAACACATCCAAGGCCTTTGCAGTACAGCCCTGGGCTTTGGCCTCTCCCTAATGCAGCCATAAGGACTGTGGAAACAGAAGAGAGCCACGGGCAATGGGTACAATTCATACATGGGCTTCCCCTACAGGGACCCTCCCCGCCGGGCTGGTTACTCTCTCGAGCCGTCAGATTCGCAATTCCTTCTCTGGGAAGGAGCAAAGTAAAGGTGAGAATAGAGGCAGAAAGCTGGAGCAAGTTCCTTAGGCTTAGGAAACACAAGTAAAATGATATGTTTAGGTGCTTAACACCAGGGGAGCAGTCAATAAACGTTAGTAATTTGTAATTATTTCCTTTGTTAGGTTTATCTTTTATAAGTTACCTAAAAGGCAAGACAAGGAAAGCAGACAGACTGGGTTAGAGTCCCTATACCTAGACTCTACAACCAGAAGCTGGAGAAGGAGTAAGCAGCTCATGAACACCACCAAGAGTGTGCTGGGAAGGACATTACAACAGCTATATGAAGCACACGCCTCCAAGGTAAGCTGTGGTTAATCATTCATCTGAATCATATAAAATGCGTGAAACAGAATCTAAAGCTTCCAAAAGATTTTAACGGCTAACCTACCAAACCCCCAATCCTAGCAACTTGAAGTAAGCCAGCGCAGAATCTGAATCAATCTAAAACCTTAAGGCATATGTCATCAGACTCTACAGCAATGCCAAATTATTGGCACATTCAGCACTATATCCAATAGTATCGCTGGGTAAGGTGTGAACTAATTACATATGGAAGCCTTCTGGCTGCCAAACTCTGCCAATTCACTCAGTACTTGCTATCTTATCCCTCTGACAGAAATAGAAAGGAACCCCCTCCTGTTATAATGCAATCGAGACCTGCAGTCAATATGCCATGAGGGATGGATTGCTGATGCTATGGTGGGGATGAGTGGTGGTGGCCCACATAAAGGTTTCCACTTGGTCTGCCTTTTAATTTATCATTTTCCAAATAGTAGGTTGAGAGCTAGGGCTCTAGTGCAAGGCCCAGAACTAACTTGCCTGAATGGAGACTAAACCTGCTATCTGGACTTGATCAGACAATGAGCTAACCAGCCAAAAAGACACAGGTAAGTAGGCTGCTGGCTCACTGTGGGCAGTCTCCCGAAGTTCCAGGCACCATCTGCTGTTCGGTGACAAGATACTGCTTTCCAACCAGGGGTGACAAATAAAGTCAAACAATAATATTCGGTTGCATGCACGGCTGCATTCCTAACACTCACTTACAGAGAAATCAATGTGTATAAATGACTCAGCACTTACAGTGTACTGGGCCTTTCCACAAGTCAATAAATCTAATCCCCACAATACTGTGTTAGACCTTAGCACTATGGTGCATGTATATGTGAGTATTTACTTAAAACATGCAGACAGCTGTCCCTACGTGTGCTAATATTCACTTTATTCACCTGCCATTAAGACCAGCCTTCAGAGCCAAATTACAAAGTAAGAATTTATTTGTAAGGTGCACCAAGCACTGTTCTAGGTGCTTTTTAAAATTATTGAATCCCAGCAGCAACCTTGTTTTAAATTAATAGATTATTATGTAAAGTCAAAACTGCCTTCTTTCCAAGGTTGGGGATGGAGGCCGGGAGCATAACCCATCAGTGAGAAAATCAACGCTTCTACTCTTCCCTTCCCCACTGGGGAGAGAAAGAGCAACATGGTAGAGCCTCTGTCATTTACCTTAGTTGGGGCAGATGGTTCTTACTTTGGCAGAGTATAATACTGATCTTTGGAGGCACAACACTAGCCCCAGAGCCTAGGAGGGCAAGAGAGCTAAACTGCTCTGCAAAATAGAAAAGAGTAGATAAGAGCTAGGAATTAGAAAGCGTAAGAAACACAGAGGGAGACCGGGAGCAAGTCGGTGTAGTGATGTAAAACCATTCAATGTTTTGTAGCCTCAGTAAAACCTGCTCCTACACAAGGCCTTGAGTGATGGATTCGGGAAAGAAAATGACAGTAAAGGGGTTCATTTCCCTGTCAGATTGGCATAGAGCCAAAAGAAGAAGAGCAACAATAGTGGGTGACACCCAAGGGAGATGGGGTGTTCTTTGGAAGCTGGAGTTCTGTGCCAGGCATGATGGTGAGACATAACTCCCCCAACCCGACCTGGAATTCTAACAGAAAGCAGAATGCAAGATCAGACCAACTGGTTTTAATTTCAATTGTCAAGATGACCTCGGCCTATATCTCAGTTATATTTGGAATTGTTTCCCTTCTTTTGGCCTTGTCAGTAAGAACCTTCCATACACCTTCATAGTAACGCTTATCAAACTATATTGTAGTTGCCTGTACTTTTCCGTCTATATTCCCTGCTGGACTAGGGGCCAAGACTGTGCTAGTCTTGTCCAACATCCAGTAGGCAAAATAATACCCAGCCTAGGTGTTGAAGAACTAAAGCTGTCCAGAGGCACATGCGTAGGCCTACCTACTCTTAAGTCCATGGTCTGTCCCCTTTATCAGAGAGCCTCTCTTCACTAGAGCTACATCCCATTTAACCTTAGCTTATTGTTACCCTCCTGGTTAGAATAATACACTTCGTCTGTTATAAGAATAAAGTTCCTCACGGAATCTTCCCAGAGCCCCTTCACATTGCATGCCAAAGGCACACAATGGCCTCATGACCACATTCAACGCCAGCTCATTGAATCACTAACCGTCAGAGTCCTCCGGCAGAGGACATGAACGCCAACAGTAGCTATGGTCAATTGTGGAAAATGAAGATAAGAAGACAGCTTCTTTTCCTGGATATTCATAAATATAGTAGCCAGGAATGCTTCACAGACTATATGGTGCATTTAAAAAAAAAAAGTTTTTAGATTACATCAAATAATGAAGCAACTGTAAGCGACTCAGTTATTGACTTCTTTTCTCTCAGAAAAGGAGGAGCCTTTTTTTTTTTTTAAAGGAGCTGGGTTGTCCTTTCTTGCTTTTAATTATGTCCCCAGATTTTTTTAAATATCAACATTATTGGCTTCCATAAGAATCGCTGCATCATGACACAAATGAAATGGAACCACACAGAACAAATATAAGCACATTTCCAAAACATGACATAAGAGATACCACCAGAATAATAGCTTCATTTTTACTCAGAGATTTGGCCAACTGTTCAGAAAATTTACGCATATTTTGCCTTACCAGAGGCAATCCAATATCACACATTCAACTTCACCACTTTTTCTAAGCAGAAAATATCAAGCAAGAAAGGTGAAGTGACACTGAGAAATGGATTGAAGGAAAATCCTCCCCTATAGGGAAGTAGTGGGAGCAGAGAATGAGGAATCCTGACTAAACACAAAACTATGACCAAGCAGTGAAGCACAATGTAGGCAGAGGAACCCAGAAAGACCCTGACAGCCAGTTCCATATTGTGCCTCTAATATCAGTGGAAAAAACCCAGGTGTAATCCTTGGCTGGTTGTTCCTACTTCATTTCCTGAACAAATATTTAAGTACTCCTTTATTACACACTGGTTGCCAAATGAGAAACGCGGGTCCAAAACAACCAAGAGAAATAGGAATGTTGCCCTCGCATGCACATCACAATGCATAGGGTACTTGTCACATGAGACGAAGCCAGACATGGTTGAGAATGGACTTCCTATTCCCTGTCTTGCATGGCTCAAAATTCATATTGATGGGGAAGCTGCCCATTAGGAGAATGGATGACTTCTCATGTGTATTAATGAAAGCTCTGTACTGCAGTCTGGGCGGCTGGTAGAAATGTGGTGAGCATTTACGAGTGTAAGATTTACACCATTATAACCCTAATGTGTTCCTGCAGAATAATAACACAGCCTATCTACTATACAATGATGGGGTCCCTACCTCTGTGAATTATTACAGCAGAAAATATGGACACACTAAAGGTATGACAAAAGCTGTTAGTTTCTCTTTCCTCCTGGAAATCAACATTCTCTTAAACGTTCTATCTTGAATATTCCTATATTCCACACTAAAAAGATAGCTTTTCTTTTTAATGGTTTGAGTTATCAAAATGCATGATTCCTATATCACAGGTTATAATTATATCATTTGACTTGGAAATCTCCTTTTCACAAATTCCTTTTTATTTCTTAACATTTAAAAATACATGCTTTATAGGAGAAATCCAAGTACTGACTACTGGGAATACCAACCAGTCTATCTATGTGTGTGTTGTGTGTGTGTATGTTTGTGTGTGTGTATGCACACATTTCAGTCAGATTCATTGGGGTATAATTTACATAGAATAAAATTCATTCTTCTTAGTGTACAGTTCCTTTTGAAATAAATATTTTTGAAGAGTATTTTAAATAGATTTTTTTATATTATGGTAATTTTGTTACATATATTATAATTTTTATTACAGGAAATTTTATTTTTCTATTTATAAACTATATATATATATATATAATTTAAAAATTCAAAATGCCAGCCAACAAAAAATCTGTAATCCTAGGACCCACTAGATAATCACAATAATCCTTTCTACTTACTTTTTCTATAGTATGTATTTTAAAACATTTTTATAAAACTATTGTAATGACTATTTTCAACCACTTTTCAACTTAATATATCATGAATAATTTCCCACGGCAACAAGTATTTTTCAGAAGGTCCCAAACACAAATGCCTTCAGCGGCAGGCAAATGGACGTCAGCAAGCCAGGTGGGCTGAACTAGCAAGTCATTGAAGAACTGGAGGGTGCATACTTTGTCAAAAGGGGCAGATAGTATTCAGCTTGCCTTTTAGGGATGCAATTTTTCAGGAGATGTTGAAAATTAGTATTTGTGGAAAATTTCCCCAGTGTTTAAATGTTGGCAATAAACTCAAAGTTACTCTGTGAGCATAATAATATGTATCTACAGGCTAGATTTGACCAGTAGGCTGCCACTTTGCAACCTCTGATTAAGAATATAATTTGTAATGGCTGTCAAATGTCATGAGCATTCAAAGCTTTTGATTTAGCCCAGTTGCCTCCCTGATGGTCTTATTAGCATAGAGTGCAGCAATTTTTATAATACAGCACATTCTCCAACCTCTCTTCCAACAACCCTCAACCACCATTCTCACTCCACCCTGTTAGTTGCTAAAAGGGTTTGGGAAAAAGACTGGAAAGGGAATGAGACCCCATGTCCAGAGGGGGTGTTCTCTTTGTCAACAGGTGCCTGACATCCTGTGGCATTAGTATCAGGGGGTTAGGATTTCAGGCAAACAGCACACTCATCTGGGCAGAAGAGAGCCTCTGAAGGTCATCCAGCTCTTTTAGGCAACAGGACTTTGGACATTTTCCCCCTGGACACAGGGAATAATTCTATATCCACTGAGAGACCAATAGTGTTCTTTCTTAAAGTGTGTTCTTTGCAAAAGAAATAACTGGCAGGCATTTGGTTTCCACTCTAACAATAAGACAAACATGAATACTTTATATTTGCATGGTTATATGTAAACTGGAAAGTCTAGTCAGCATACCAAAACTATCCCAATTTATTTATAAACACAGAAATAGTCACAGATGCCTGTTGGATAGGATTCATTTTGCCATGTCACAAGATGATGAAAATCTTTCTGTTTCCTTCCTTTCCGGTTTTCATGTTATTTTGCTCTAGAAACTTCACTAAACACAATTAACTGGGCTGTTCTGGCATGGCTTCTCTTTTAATTCTCTTTGCTTCTTATTTCTGGGCTTGTGGAATTGACTAGTCTTCTACACATAAGCGAGCATCAGTTTCTTACAAATTACCACAGGTACATTTCTCCACTTGATATTTTTCTCTTTCAGCTCTTTTTTAGCCAGTTTTGAAAATAGCTTAGCTGCTTAGCAGTAAAGAGACTCATTATCTGAAGCTTGCCGGGTGACTATATAGTTTAACAAGGTCAAATTCCAATTTAGCAAATTTGCATTCTGCCAAAACAAATTCTTCTTATGATTACAACATGAAATTCCTCTTAACTCTTCACAGGGTGGCTGCCCTGGCTCTCTTTTTGGTGGCTTATTATCAGTAATGGGGCAATGTGATGTGTGCCCGAATTGGTTTTGAAATCTTTGAAAAACAAGCATAATCTTTGTGATTTTTAATGAAATAAAACATTGGCCTGAAATATAAATGGGCTTAAATGTTGCAGCTTTGAACACTATTGTTGAATGGAGATTTGTTTTTCTAATGTATCTGTATTAACTGTATTTTTGGTAGGCTTACTGCTGTGGAACAGAGTCCAGGGAATCTGGCTGATTCATTCTATTCCCCGGTTTCCTCCAACTCCTGAAGAAGGCTATGATTATCCACCCACAGGAAGAAGACATGGACAAACTGGCATCTGCATAACTTTTAAGTATAACCAGTATGAAGCAATAGGTAACACTAGAGTGTGTTAAAAAAGAGATACCAATGTTAAAGAAAGGATTTGGAAATGTATTAATAAATGTATTACTTCATCTATTTCTCTATTCATTAACACTCTGATACCTAGATTCTAGTAGATTCTAATATTGGCATTGCCATGGTGAGACCTTGAACAGGTTCACTTACTAGACCTTTGTTTCCTGATCCACCAATGAAGTCTTTGAAATTGATCAGGGGTAGTATTTTCAAATGTCTGCAGTGGCCAGGCAGGTAATGAAAATGGGTGAAACAGACAAACAACGCCGCATGGGCAGTGGGGACAGTGACAGTTGACTCTCCCCTCAAAAGCCTCAGCTCTGCCATGTGGCTCTGCAGAAAAGCAGACCTAATGGTATCAGATCTCCATATTTTTCAAGAGGAACTAGGAATCTAGGGATGGGAGGGTGGGAGAGAGTCGGGAAGAAAGTATGGTCTCAATCTTATTTAAGAAAATAATTGTGCAGATTACATGTTGCCTGCAGACCACCAACTTGACAGCTCCAAGCCACGTGATCTTCCTTTAAGATCCCAAGCTCAAGCCCCAAAAATACTTGGATTTGGAAAACTATGGTGGGGGAGAAGGAGAAGTAGGAACGCTGTTTTACCAATCTCTTTTTACTGAGGATGCTGCTAAATTGTAGTAAAGAATGATTTACCTTTAAGTATAGGAGATTTAGAATATGTTTTTCATTAAATTTCTACCTTATGGCAAGGATTACTGAGGCTCTCACCCAAGTTAAGCCCTAGTTTAACTAATTGAGTTCCCGTAATGATTATAGAGATAAGTAGCATAGAGATTAGGTGTACATGCTGATGAGTTGACCATTCGTTGAGCTGGATGATCAGTGCACGGGAGTTCTCTACTTTTGCATATGTACGTATTTGAGAAAGGAACATATGACCTCCAACGCCAGACTGCCTGGATTTGAATATCAACTCCATCAGTTACAAGCTTTATAACCCTGTGCATATGACATAAATTCTCCATTAGTTCATCTGTAGAATGAAGAAAATGATAAAAGAACTTACTAATATGATTATTGTTAGGATTGAATTAGTACACCCATGTAAAACCCATAGAACGATGCCTGGAAAGTAGGAAGTACTCAATAGGTGTCAACTATTTTAACCAAGAGTAATTTGAAAGCTATTGGTTTAAAGAAGGGAATACTCTTGTTTTTCGTTTTTTGTTTTGCTTTGTTTTTTAATTCACAACAAGATCTATAATATCAACAAGCATTTCCATCTGTGTCCTAATTCTCAACTTTTCTTTCTGTTTCTTGATCCAGATTCTCAGCTCTTGGTCTATAACCCAAACATTTATAGCTGTTCCATCCCAGCCATCTTTCACCAGGAGCTCGTTCACATGCCGCAGCTGTGCACTGGGTCCAGCTCATCAGAGATCCCTAGCCGGCACCTCATGGCACTTCAGTCAGCCCGGGGCCAAAAATTCCTCCATTTTGCAAAGTCTGATTTTTTCCTTGATGGTATGAAAGATCATGATCCAACCATATGTAACTCTGCTGTTGGGCTCACTTTGGATTGTACAGAGGAAATATTCTGATTATTCAGGGGTAGGGAAGTAGAAGGGAAGGGAGGAAATAGGAAAGAAAGGGAAAAGGGAAGTTGGATCAGTTCAGACATTTGCCTGCTCTGCTTGAATAGCACAATTGCTGATCCAACCGCCAAAGTATCTCACAACCATCCAGCCAGGGGTGAAAACTCAGTCTCCAGCCTCGGTTGGGCACAGGACCACAGCTGTCTCCTTTTTTTCCATTCCCTAAGCAGCTATTTTAAGCCTTCTTTACTCTCAAGTCCTTTACATTACCCTGACACCTCATTCTCAGCCTCACTTTTTCCTTCATAGAGAGAACAGAGATCACCAAGGAGAAATCACTTCAAGGACAAACCCCACCCAAAACAGTAGGAGGTTCCTCAAAAAATTAAAAATAGAAATATCACATGATCCTATAATTCCACTACTGGGTATTTACACAAAGAAAACAAAAATACTAATTCAGAAAGATATATGCAGCCCTATGTTTATTGCAGCATTATTTACAGTAGCTAAGATATGGAAGCAACCAAAGTGTTCATCAATAGATGAATGAATAAAGAAGCTGTGGTGTATATATACACAATGGAATATTACTCAGCGATTAAAAAGAATGAGATCTTACCATTTGTGACAAAATGGATGGACCTAGAGGGTATTATGCTAAGTGAAATAAGTCAGACAGAGGAAGACAATGATTTCACTTATATGTTGAATTAAAAAAACAAAACAAATGAACAAACACCCCCCCCAAAAAAAGGCAGAAATGGACCCATAAATACATAGAACAAACTGATGATTCCCAGAAGGGAGTGAGTGGAGGGATGGGCAAAATGGGTGAAGGGAAGTGGGAGGTACAGACTTCCAGTTATGGAATGAATAAGTCACAGGGATGAAAGGAGCAGCCTAGGGCATATAGTCGATGGTATTATAATAGCATTGTATGGTGTCAGATGGGAGCTCCACTGTGGTCAGCATAGCATGATGTACAGAGTTATCGAATCACTATGTTTTATACCTGAAACTAATGTAACATTATGTGTCAGCTATACTTCAATTTTTAAAAATAGCTAAAAAAAAAAAAAAAAAAAAAAAAAAAGAACATACCCACTCTCAACAATCTTATCTGTTTCCGTTCCTTTTCACGAGTTTTCTCTCATCCCAACAGAAGAAGTGCACCCCTTGTGCCTTGGAACCCATCCCAGCCTCAGAATACCTTGATTCATCCACTCGATCTGTTCTCCCTCTTCTATTTCAACAGACCCACTCTATAAGCTCTGTCCCCTTAGCACACAAACATTCCTAAAAACCTTCCCTCAGTTCTAGATCCCCTTCTCTCTGCTTCTTCTTTTCTTCCAAATTTCTTTTTAAAAAACTCTTCAGAACATTCGCTTGCTCGATGCTCCTTCACTGCAGTCTTGAGCCTCTGCCTGTAGACACTCCAATCTCTCCCCAGTCACCAATGACTCTCTTAGTTGACCTCACTGTCTTCCTTCCTTGCTTGCTTGCTTGCTTCCCTCCTTTTATATTACATAAAATTTACTGAATGCCTACCACTTGCCAAGCCCTGTGTTAGGCACCAGATAGAGATCCAAAAATTAACAGGACAGAAATAGCCTCCACAGAATTTGGTACTGTTAAAACCCTTTCCTTCCTGAAACACTCCCCCTCCCTGATTTTGGGGAGTATATAGTCTCTTGGTCTTCTTCCCACTTCTTTTAAGTCTCTTCTGCCTACTCCTTACGTGACAGAGTTGCCATGTGGTCCTCTACTCTTCCTTATCTCATTCTACATACTCACTCTAGGTTATTCCAGCATGGCTTCAGGTGATTCCCAAGACTAGATCTGCACCCCAGACCTCTGGACTGGCAGATGTATTCAACAGTGGGTGGGACATTTCTACTTGGAGGTGGCACAGCCACACCAAATTCAACCTGCCAAACTCATCATTATCCCCCACAAATCCACTATTTTTCTTGTATTCTGCAGAGTCAACTGGGGACTCCAGATCTCTCTATCAAGTCATCAAATTCAATCAGTTCCAGGTTCTTTGTAACACTCACTTTTATCTTTTCTTCTCCAAACTTTCTGCCACTGCCACAGTCCCACCTGTGTTTATTGTCACAGTTATTGTGACAACCTGATGTTTTCCCTATCTCCAATCTAATGCACCTTTCTCAGTTCATCCTCCACATTGCCTCTCGATTGATATTTATGATCATAAACCAGTTTCTATTAATTCCCCATGAACACTTCTGTAACAGCTCCCCCAGTGAGGGGCGCCTGGGGGGCTCAGTTGGTGTCTGACTCTTGATTTCAGCTCAGGTCATGATCTCAGGGTCATGGGATGGAGCCAGGCACTGGGCTCTGTGCTCAGAGCAGACTGCTGAAGATTTGCTCTCTCCCTTTCACCCTCCCCTCTGTTCACTCTAAATAAATAAATAGCCCCATTGATCTCAGGAAAATCCAAACATTTTGGCATGATTTGCAAAGATCGCTAGAGGCTGGCCCCTGGTTACTTCTCTAGCTTTATTCTTTCCGAAGATCTTTTCAGGACAAAAACCTATATTGCTCTCTTGCTTGCATGGAACAGAAGACATTTTTAAACACCAATGTCATCTTAGTAATAATGATAATAACTTTTATTTACATATCACTTTAGCACTCACAAAATGTTCTCCCATCCACTATCTCAATTATGTTGTTATTACTGTGCTTGTGACATCCACATATCAGGGGTGAATGATGATTTCCATTGCTGAGGATATTTTCAGGGACTTATCTAAGTATAAATACTAACCTCGCTATCTTTCTCCCTGTAAACTCTAGACATCTTTGCAGCCTGGATGGCTCAACATTTGAAGACACACTTGCTAACAGAAACCTGGCAGCGAAAGAGACAAGAGCTTCCTTCAAACTGCTCCCTTCCTTACCATGTCTACAATGTCAAAGCAATTAAGATATCTGGACAGTCTTATTTCAGTTCTTACCAGGATCATGCCAAATGGTGTGTTTCCCAAAAGAGGACCAAAAATCACTGGACCTGTATTGGAGACCTAAATCGGACCCCATACCAAGCCTTCAGAAGTGGAGGATTCATTTGTACCCAGAATCAGCATATTCACCGTGCATTTCAAGGCCTGGTTTTATATTACGAGCACTGTAACTAAACTTGGTGAAAGGACATATTTTCAAAGCTGACAATGGGTCTTCTTCCATCAGATCCATTCTTTATATATTAAAAGCCTATGAATGTAGTTATACTCCACATATCATCAAATAAAATGCTTTTCTACCATGTTTACCATTTTATCTTCCACTTAGTGGCAATTTATCTACTTTTTTTTTATATGTCATAAACATAAATTATTATACCTAACTAAAGTGAGAATGGATGGACTAGAAGAAAAAATATTCTCAATTGTTCATAGATTGACTGGATATCTCCTAGATTATTTGCATCTCCTTCACAAAGATTTTCCTGACTCTTCTCCTCATCCCTTGTTTAAGGAAAAAAAAATCTCTCTCTGTATCTCATACTATTTAGTCATATTCTTCTTAGAGTTCTTTTCACTGGTTTATGGTTAAGTCTTATTTGTTATTCTTGCAGCTGCTCCATACTAATCTTACAATCTTAGGCCATTCACTTGAACTCTCTGAGCTTTGGTTTTCTCATCTATGAAATGGAAATAATGTCTAGATGTGTTTAAGCACCTAGCGCAGAGCCTGGCAGAGTTGACACTTAAAAATACTGGTGGAATTTGAATATGAATCCCCCTACCAAGTTAGAAAAGACAAAAGAAAGTTTAGAAATGCGTAATATTTTTCAAAAAAAAATTTAAGTCAGATTAGGAGAAAGAAGTAAAACAACCCACCAACGTGGGGGTAAATAAAGAAGAGTAACATAAAGAAACCATGATCAGGGGCGCCTGGGTGGCTCAGTCGGTTAAGCGGCTGCCGTCAGCTCAGGTCATGATCCCAGGGTACTAGGATTGAGCCCCGCATCGGGCTCCCTGCTCGGCGGAGAGCCTGCTTCTCCCTCTCCCTCTGTCTGCCGCTCTGCCTACTTGTGCTCTCTCTCTCTGTTAAATAAATAAAAATCTAAAAAAAAAAAAAAAAAGAAAGAAACCATGATCAAATTTAACAATCTTCATTCCAGTGTGTTTCATTTTGGGAGTTCTAATCACTAAATATAACTATGATATAAATAAACAGTAAATAATAATAATAAATTTATTATTTATTTATTAATATTAATTTATTATTAAATAATAAATAAATTTGCATTAAGTACTAGTTGCTTAATAAAATTTGAAATATGGTTCCCAATTTCAAGAAAATTACAATCTAACAAGAGTAATCACAACAATAACTAAAGCCAGCACTTATTGAGCATTTACTATGTAGTTAACGGTCAACCCATATTTTCTTATTTGATCTTCATAATAATACTATGCAGTGGGAATTATTATATCCCCATTTTACTGACAAGGAAACTGAAGCTTACAAAGCTTCAGTAACTTGCCCAATATTATAGATGTCTATCTGACCTCCAAGGCTATGTTCTTTACTTCTTTTCCAAGAGACAATAAAAGAAAATGATGCAAAATAGGATAACATATATATGATGTCTTAATGCCAACCAAAACTCATGGGACATAATGGCACCTGTTCAATGAAAAGCAGAGAAAAAGTTGAATTTGTCTTCCTGTCAGAAGCAAAGATAAGCTAAGGGGATATTGAACACTAGCTAGCTAACTTACATGCTTGAATGTATGAAGAGGTTTGATCTTCACAGAGAGCATCTGAGCAAAAATAATTCCAATAAAATAGGATTAAAAGAAAAACTAAAAAGTACAAGATCCTGACTTTAAAGGTGAAGAGAGTCAGAACTTGATCCAATAGCACAAATAGGAATGAATGAAAAGGAAAAAGAGAAAGCAAAGGTCAATTGAAGAAGAAATTTTATTGGGCTAAAAATACACACAGTAGGTATGAGCTTCCCCCCAAAGGTAAAGCCAGACCTTCTAGAAAAATGGTTTTATCTCAAGCTCAACAGAGAATCTGAACGAGAGTAGAATCAAAATCAGAATCCATAGAATAAAGAGTTCAAGAATGTGACAGAGAGAAGAAAAAGAAGATGTTGGCCTACTGGCAATGCACATTGAGGATGTGCTTCCCAGTGAAGGGGAGAAGGGCAGTGCCTAGACCCTCCTTGAGAACGGAAAATATGCTGGAAAGGAACTGAACAGCTCCGGGAGTTCAAGGATATCAAATACTGATCTTGAGAGGAAGGAATATACCTTGGTATTGTAGTTCCCTGTGATGGAGCTTAGGAGTAGCCACAGCAGACCAAAGAAATTAGTATTGCTATCTTTCTCAAGCATATACCCAAGCCCATTACCCAATCAAACTGATTCCTACAGGGACACTGGGGAGTATCTTTAGGACAATAACATCATTGGAAGGAAACTGAAACTTTTGAGGTTATAGGGGATGTTTTCATTGATTCCCTTTGGGAGGAAGAGAAGGATAAGGGAGATATCAATGAATGGTTTAAAATACTGGAATTAAAGACTCATGTCTAAGATGGAAGTGTACTTTACAAAGAAGTATAAGATTGTATTTGGTTGGAAACTACTTAATGTAATTGCAGAGGAAGGAAATTAAAATCAGAAATAAACCTATGGCAATAATTAGGTTGAAGATGCAATTCTAACATGGTAATTCCAAATCATTTCTACTGTGCCCTCACCCTTCTTAGGTGTGAGCTTCTTAGAAAAGCTATTTTCCCCAGTCTATATCATGTGACCCTTTCCTCTCCAACTCCAAATGCTTGTGACACAAAAGAAAATAAGCCATATGGCATTCCAAGGCAATACCATTCAGAAAATAGTTTGAGGTAGGGGTACCACAACTGAGTCTTGGTGCTTGAGCACTTGATCTGGAGGGTTATGTCCACTGGAGATAAGATCACCATCGCCTGCCTTGTGCTTGCTGAAGCAGAGAATGGTGGGCTGCAGAAGCTGGAGAATGATGCAGATGCACCCCGAGTTCAAAGGAGCACAGAGTAATATCAATTCCAAATGTCCAGTTGTCAGATGAGTTCCTGTGAAGCCCAGCTGTTTTTCCTAGTCACATATTCTATGATATACCACTATATTCTTTCATTAAGTATCCCATTTTTAGTTTCAGTTGGTTTGAGTAGGTACCTATTTCTTGCAGGCAAACAATTCTCATTTAAGTTATGTAGAAACAAGAATGACAGTGCAAGGGTAGTACCAAATCATTTCAATTAAGATAATAACTGAGGGGGACACCTGGCTGGCTCAGTTGGTCAACATGCAACTCTTTATCTCAGAGTTGTAAGTTCGAGCCCCACGTGGGGTGTAGAGATCACTTACAAATAAAATCTTTTAAAAAAATAAATAAAATAATAAAAAAATAACTGAGAGATGGGTCATACACAATTCTCACAGACCCACAATCTCAGATGTTTTACATACTAACACAGAATATGGGTCATAAAGGAAGTACACTAGAGATTGTAGCATGGCATGGTGAATGTACTTTCAAGGGAATAAATAGGAAGGATTTGGTGGGAAAGAATAAAAAAGAGTAATGAGATAGCTTCAAATATGTGGACATCTACTAAGTGTCTCATTCAGCTAAAATAATTTTTGATTAATTTGTGGCTAAATACACTATTGCATTTCCCAAAGAGTTGATGAAATGACCAGAGGAATTTCAACTCTGAACCTAAGACTTGCAAACAAGGAGTTCATTGGTGAAATGAAAGAAATGGTGCCCCAGGAAAAAAGTGTCCCTGGATGATCATCAGAAAAAGAAAAGTTGAATGTAGTTCAAGTTTAGAAAGTCTGAGATTGAGGTACAGAAAACAATATGATTCCATAGCAGAAGATTCTTAAAGAGAATACAGCTCAAGAGTTTAAGATCAAAAAGAAATTCTGACTATATGATTTCTCCATGAGGAAGAAAAGGAGAAAGCAATGTAAATACACAGCCTGTTTTCTCACAGGCTCTTCTATAACTTGCAAAGCATGTGAGAAAAAGCCCATTGAACAAAGAATATAAGAATGTCACCAATCTGTGTACAGAATTATGTGAAACTGTAATATGAAATTTGTTGCAAAAAATGCTCAGGTTAACAAAAAATATTTTATACTTATATTCAATCAGGATTACATTGGAATTAATAGGAGTTTGTGCATGTCAAAAAAAAAAACCCATAAAAAACCAAAGCAACTTTTGTCTCTTTTACTTCCATCTTTTCAGTAAAGATAAATGGTATTTAAACTAAAAAGGTAGGAAAAAATGATCAGGAATAACTAAATCAAGGCCTCTGCAAAGCAATCTTCAGAGAGCACACAGCGCCCCACCGTGAATTCATGTTTCCAGGCTCAATAAATGACAGTGAAAACTACTGAAAGACCAGAGATCACTAAATAAACACAGAAGAGAGGTAAATGTCACTTTCATTTATAAAATCGAGTGGTAGGTGTGTTCTTAAATGTAATCCCCAGGATGTTTCTGTGTGGCTCTTAAAAGGGCCAGATTTTTAAGCACTTACCAAACAATTAACTAGAAAATCTGCAGGTGCAAGAATGAACTAGGTTCTCTATGAGTCAGGCATCTCTGACTACCTCATTTCCCTTTTTGATAAGAGTTATAAGACCAGTGGATCATGAGGTTGTAAGAGGTATAGTATCCTTGGGCAGCAACAAACAAATGTCGCTCTTGATATCCTTACGGTCAAGACAACAACATTGAGGAGCGCCTGGGTGGATCAGTCGTTAAGAGTCTGCCTTCGGCTCAGGTCATGATCCCAGGGTCCTGGGATCGAGCCCCGCGTCGGGCTCCCTGCTCAGTGGGAAGCCTGCTTCTCCCTCTCCCACTCCCCCTGCTTGTATTCCCTCTCTCACTGTCTCTCTCTCTGTCAAATAAATAAATAAAATCTTTAAAAAAAAAAAAAAAAAGACAACAACATTGGGTGAATGTTGAGTACAGTCCAGTGAATTTATGCATTACTCAAAGAGTGGGTTTGTGTCAGTTTGAAAGGAAGCTCTTGGAGTCATACCCAAGCACTTTTTCCAATTTAATCCATCAAACATACTCTGTACTGAACTCTATGGTGAGCAAAAGGAACAACAATGAACAAAACAGACAGTTTCTGCCCTTATAAATCTTATACTTAAGTCTGGCCTTAGCCCTGTTCCATAAACATTTTAGATGACTTCAGTGAGTATTCACAAAACACATTTATTGAATTGGTATATGACAAGCAGGTAAGAGGAATAGCAGATCCAGCAGACAATGAAATTCCATCCCAAGGGAACTTGAAAGGCTGGTGTAATGGGCTAAATCAGGTAATACTAAATATACTAATGATAAATGTAAGACTCTGCCCTTGAATAAAAAAACCCTGCACAATGGCCATCACAGAGGTGTGGGTTGAGGGGAAGTACAATTTAGTAGCGAATGATATAGAAAATGATCCAGGGGTTTAGGCAAAAAGTCAACATGACTAGACAGTGCAAATGGCTGAAAAAAGAAAAAGAAAAAGCTAATACAATCTTGAAATGTATGAATAGGACATATTAGAAAGAGTAAGGAAATAGACATACTCTATCCTGTGTTGGTGACCTAGATAATCACTGTTATGAGGAATACAGATTGGAGGACAAGTAGAAGAAATTGGCCAGAACAGTATGGATCCTGAGACAGTAGAAGGAACAGTGGAAAGAAATGGAAATGTCTATCTCTAAAAGGGCTCACTGGGGACAGGATAAATATCTTCAAATATATAAAAGACTATTCTGTGGAGATTGGTCTACATTTGTTCTATATAACATCTAGAGGCAGAGCCAGGATAAAGGAATAGAAAATAGCGTGAGCCACATTCCGCTCAATTTAAATACAAGCTGTGTTGCCCAAACCTCTTGCTATGACCTATGAGCTCTACAGCCTATAACCCGGGCTCACTCTCCAGCCACTCTCTCACCTTTCTCCCACCCACTCACTACACTTCACCTACTGCCATTCTTCCTACTCCTCAAACTCTCCAAACTCACCCCCACTTCCCAAGGCATGCACTTGCTGTTCCCGCTGTCCGAAAAACTTTTCTCTCAGAAGTATACATGGCTAGGCTCTTCTCATCAGTAAGGCCATCAGCATTAAAGTAATTTCTTCTAAAAGGCCTCTTCTGGTCACCCTAAGTTAGCATCTCTAGGCACTCTCTAATGCAACACCCTTTTATTTATTTTATTTTAGTATTTCTCACTATATGACATTATCTTCATGACAGAAAGTAGATTTTTGCATCCTGTTCATTGTCAAATCCCCAGTCCCTTGTTCCCTGCCTGGAATACTGAGTGCTCAGGAAATATGAGTTGAATGAATGAATGTATAGATGGCAAGATCTGCCAGATATGTGTTTGAGTGAAGGGCGAAAGCTTGTTGGGAAGGCTGTGGTAGAGGGGAGTCACACATAGATTGAGAGGTAGAACTGAATGATCTTAAAGTCATTTTCAATCCTGAAATTTTATAATTAAGCACTAAATTGTGGGATGCATGATAATTTCACTATTGGTTCAGAGACGGGTAATTAATGAAGACTGGAACAGTCAAGAAGATTTCATTGAAGAGGTAGACATCAAGGGCTCTTCAAGGACAGGTGAAATTTAGACAGTTGGAATGGAAAGAAAGATATTCTGGGAGAAAGGAATAGCATGAGCAAAGTCTCAGAGGCAGACCTGAGGAGAGAACCACAAGGAGTTAGGCTTGACTAAAGGAGAGGATGTACTTTAGGAACTTGAGAAAAAAATGAGACTGGACACGTACAGTAGGGCCACAATGCAAGGTGGGACCTTATAGCCAGGCTAGGAGTTGAACTCAAGGGGAAAAACCTGAGAATTCTTGAGAAGATAGGTAACCATCATATAAAGACAGTGATTTAAGGGAAGTTAGTCTCTGGTAAGGTCTGAACCTTGAAACTGATTTAGACTAAATGATGTCCCTTCCACCCTAAAACAATTTATTTCTATTCTATTCCATTTTAGGTGGCTCTCACAATAATCCTGATGGGAGATAAGAGGTCCTGACCTAAGACAGTAACAAGTGAAACCAGGAAAAGATGAATGTGAGAGATATTTAAAAAAGAAAAAAAAAAGCTGTCAGGATTTCACTTCTAAATTAATAATAACTATAGGTATTTCCAAATGAGAACCCAACATATACTAAGTACTCAATAAATATTTGCTTATGTACCATAAAGGATCCCATCACTGAATACTGGCAAGATAAATACAAGCCTTTGTGTAAGGATGGTCATGGATTTGCACATACTCTCTCGCGCAGATTCCTTTGTCACCAGTATCCTGCAGGTGGCTCGCTGATCATGGTCAAGTGGAAAAGATATCCTCTATTATAAACAGACAGCCTCTAAGACTATATGCTGTGACCTTATTAGAATCATGCTCCATCCAGACCAGTTATAACCTTATGTGACCAGACCCATCTGAGACAGCACCATAAAGGGATTAAAATGATTTCTTATCCATCTTGCCAGCACTTAGACATTCAAACGAATGTATTTCTTTCCAAATAATCACTTTAAAAGCCCATCCCTTAATATCATTCTTCCCACCCTTTGTGACACTTCTCTTTGCAAAAGACTTTCAGAAGCCACACATCAGCCAGACAATTAAAATGCCTCATCACTCTCAGCTGAATCCCCTTTGAAGCATCACCACAACTCCCTGCCTCAAGCAGTGATGGTTAGAGATCAAGATCCCTGCTGGCCCTAACCCCATTTCATGCCTCTTCCTGTCAACTGGCCTCTCTTTCTTCTCTTTGCACTTGACTCATTTATTTCTAATATTGCTTGATTTTTTTTCCCCAATGTTTTCCAAAGCTCTTTGAAGGAAATGTTAACTATAGTAGTATTATTTAAATGAATTCAGTATGCTACCCCTTGAGAGCCCAGCTGAATTTGGAAAGGAGCATGGCACAGTGTAACAGCTCTGGAATCACACAGCCTGGGTTTGAAACCCGGTTCTGCCAATCTTGAGCAATTACCAGCAGTGTGACCTTGAACAAATTATTTAACCTCTCTAAGCCACTTTCTAAACTGAGAACAAGAACGTTAATGAGAGGAATAAGATAATCTATGTAAAACACTTAGTACCTAGCACATACAGAATTTCCCCATTTTCCATTTTAAACTGTCAGAACAACAACAAATATTAACGATATTAATCAATCTTACTAACTGAGAGGTTAAGGGAAAAGCAAAGGCTCCATCGGCAGTGCATTCGACCAACTACTCGATTCCATGAAGAAATCAGTCTCACAGGTGAGCATAAATAAAGGAACACAGAATGCCCTTTATTTGAATTGTTCCCTTTCTCCATGGTGATAGTGTTTTCTCAGTAACAAAAAGACAAACAAATAAAAGCCAGTCTTTTTTTTTTTTTTTTACTTTATCTCACACTTAAGGAATCAGGAAGAAATGAATGGAAGAAAGAAATGCTCTCAGAGAAGAGGAAGTAGAGCCATCAACCTTCCAAACATCCAGGAAAATTCTTCACAAATGTTTTCAGTGCAACATTAACAAGCCAACTAAAGGGTGCTGCCACCATTATTTGCAGAGCAAACAGCAAGGAGGCGCTTCAGGAGAGCAGGGCTTTGGAGATTTAAATTCCAGTTCTGCCACTTTCCATGCAGCCTCAGGTGATTTACTTAACCCCTCAAAGCCTCGATTTCCTCATCTGTGAGTTGGAGAAAATTAAGAAAAGTAGCATATGTGACGTTCTTACGCAAGGTAAGCAAGCAATGTACATTGCATCCCTCCCTACTCCCTTAGGGCCATGTTAGCTAAATAAAACGGTATGTTCTCATCAGGGTTTCTAGACTACATCATCTGAAGTGTACATGGTACTCTCGTACAAAGGAAGACTTTGTATCTGGATATTAGGCAGGCAGGTGTTCAATCAATATTTGATCATCTGTTTTGGCTTCCATGGAAGCACTCTGTGTACCCGATATCTAGTCTAGGATCTCCTTCATCACGTTTGTAGACAGGGAAGCCACCAGCTTCCTAGGTCTGCACCATACCTAATCCCAAGATCCTGTCTAGTTCATTCACCACCGTTTTTCTTCATTTCCTGTAGTCTCAAAATGTTTCCAGTGGTTTGGCAGGAGAGACATCCAAGGAAGGCAATCTTTTTTAATATGTTTGGACTGTGTGAAGCTTCTACTATGTTTAATTATCACTCTACGACTGGGAGGTATTTCAAACAGAAGTGAAAGAAAAGGAGTAATTTAAAGAATTATCCTAAACAATAAATTGCTCTCAATGTCACATACGTACAACCTTCTGAAAAAAGGGGGTTGTCTCACTGTTTTCCATTTTGGATGAGAAGATTGTCATAACCCCTAGAGGCTATGGATTCATGAGGGGGTGGTGAGCTGCTGATTTGGGAGAGTGTGGGTAGGTGGGGGGAATAGGGGGAGGTCCTTTAGAGTCAGGGAGCAAAGCAGGAAATGGAAATTCACCCAGGGAGAAATACATCAATTAATTTTGAAATTACTTCATCTTATAGATACATTTTTTTGCATTGCTTTCCTAATTTTTATCGTAGTTTTAAATTTTTTTTAGTTTTAAAACTTTTTTTCTTATTAAAAAAAGATACGTGTTCATTGAAGAATATTACAATACACAGATAAACAAAAAGAAGAAAGTACAAAGTACTGCAAAAGAGCAGATCAGAGATTGCCTGGGGCTGGAGGTTGGGGGAGGTGGCATCGATTAGAAGAGGCATGAAGAAACTTCCAGGGGGGAGATGCACATGTTTTGTCTTGATTGTGATGGCGATTACAAATGTGTATACATTGTCAAAATTCAAGTTGTATGCTTAAAGTAACTGTATATTGTATGTATCTTGAATGAGTATATGTAAATTATACGTTACAGAGCCAGTGAATACTTTTCAAAGTACTTCTGTCATCACCCATACAAAACTACTGTTAATACTCTTAAGTACATTTTTTCAAATGATTTTTCTATGTATCTATATATACACATATTTGTTTACACAAAAAATGGTATTTTTTTAATCAAATGTAACTGGTTCTTATCGATTTAAATTTTTTACTTTCCTACTTGGAAGTAGATTTTACCACCATAACCAGCTGTTCCTACAGAGCTCATTACATAACACCCAAGGGAAAAAATTGCTTTAGGGAGAGAGAAACAGAAAACTATTTTCACTTGTACAGCCTCCAGGATCTCCTTATTGGCGACTCAATGATCATTGCACACTTAATAGGCAGGGTCTCGCCATATAAATGTTGGATGGCAACACTTGCCATTGATAATTTAATGGCAACCAACTGCTAAGAAACCCACTGGGGCTTGCTGACAACAGCCTTGACTACATCACACGGGCCTCTGAAAATGTGATCCTACCTGTATGTGTGTGCCTGATGGACAATTATACAAGCCTCTGCATCTAGAGGTTTACTAGACATTTTAAAGGAGAGGACAACAGAAAAATCTGACCCCTTCCTCCCGAGGCAAAGCTATCATTTTCCAGAGGTAATTGGAAGACAGGGAAAACTTTACCTCTACCTTCCTAGAGTCTCCAGCTGGGTCTAAGAATTAAACTGACATAAAACTAATTAACAGGAGAAAATCATACACGTTTTATTTAATGTAAGTTTTATGTGACATGGGAGCCTTTGTAAGGAAATGAAGACCCAAAATGGTGGCAAAACCTAAATGCTTTTATACTAGGTTGGTCATTAGAGACAACTGTGGAAAAGTTACTAAAAATATGGGGGAGCTAAAGGAAAGAAAAGAGTCATTTTAACAGGGTCTGTTTGTACAGAATTCTCTCAGCTTCAACTACCTGATTCTGGTGATAAGAATGTTTTTTTCCTCCAGGTACAGAGAAGACATCTTTCACATGGGAGTTTCATCTCCTGCTTTTAGGAAGAAAAGGGAAGGTCAGAGCACCCTTCTTGAGCTGGCCGTTTTTCAAGTGCCTTTAGCTCGAAATAATCCTCTGCCAAAATGGCATATTTTGGAGTGCATTGTGGTTTCCTTCATAATTCTGGACTCCTCAGTGCCAGTTCCTTCTTGTCTATGGGAGACCTCGGGAACGAGGAAGGAGCCAGAGAAAGTAGAGGGAAACCATCCTGCAGTTAATATGGATGTCAGTGTCCAGACCCAGTTATCACCCACCTCTGCCTCTGTGTGCACGTGTGTGCAGGTACGCCAAAGAAAGACGTATACCTCCCACCAGGGGTGTTAGACAAAGCTTCTGACGGTGGGCTAATCTGTCTGGGGTTAGTTCCTAGAGAGCAGGAAAGGAAGCTGTAAAAATCTAGCCATTTTACCAGGGACAAAATAATTTGGCCCCATTGACAGGAAAACAAAAACAGAAGTAAGACACTAGTCAGGTTGCATGACTCATTTAGAGCAGTGCCCGATAGCTCAGGACCATATGCAGATGAGGGTTTAATGAGAGCCTCCTGAGGACTCAGGTGTATACACCTCCAGGAGAAAGAAGAGTGCCTGGCAACCACAGGGAGGCTCCACCAAGCTGTAGGGCTTGCCCATTGTGTCTCTATACCCAAGAAGTCAGATTGGCAGCTTCCTCAGCTCCCACCTGAAAAACGGGTAGGGACCCCGAGGCAGGAAGGCCCAGTTCCTTCGGGCCAGGGCTCTGCATGAAGGCACCTGACAGGCTAAACAAGTTGGCCCAGGTCTGTGTCTGCACTTTGGGGATGGCTGGAGCTGATCTCGGCTACACACGAAAAGCAGGGAGTCAGGACACACTGACAACTGCAGAGAAGTGACAAATGACAGGGTGGGAAGACAGAACAGCTCTAAATTCACAGCTGTCTGGAGCCATTTAGTATTGGGCTAACAGCCCGGAGGACCTCAAATGTTCCTGAGGGCCTGGCGGTATTATAGCATTGGACAATGACTGATGTTCAAAATGAATCATCAAGCAAAGGTCAAATTAGGTTCAGAACATTTTGTTTAAGAAGGCAAAGTAAAGCATTTTGGAAAAATCACTTCTCAAGATAAAATGTTAAAGTCATCATTTAAGTTTGGGTTATACTATGTGGCTATTAATAGTACCTCCACTTAAAGTATTAGGTATATTCTATGTTATTATATGAAAAGTCCCATCCAGAGAGAATTGATTTTTATCTTATACAGTCTTACTGATATGTAAATATATATATACACACACACACACACATATATATATACCTATTTTTAAATCAAATTCCATAACTTCCTTCCTCTTCCAGGACCTGATACCATTATTTATCTCCTCCCACATTTTCAGCCACGTGCTCTCTTTCTCTTCAGCATCTAAGCATGTTCAAGTTTCTCCTGTCTTGAAAACAAAACAAACAAAAAACCTGCCTACAGCACCTACACCTACAGCACCCCACCCCCTCCCAGAATTGACCTTTTCCTTTCCTTCATAATCAAACTTTTAAGAATGGTCTGAATCTCGTGGCCACTTGTCCAAGGAATCTTCTCTTGCTAACGTCCAGTGCTCTCTATTTAAACTTTTAATCTTGGGGCACCTGGGTGTCTCAGTTGGTTAAGCGTCTGCCTTCAGCTCAGGTCGTGATCCCAGGATGGGATCAAGCCCCACATTGGGCTGTCTGCTCAACAAGGAGTCTGCTTCTCCCTCTCCCTCTGACTCTCCTCCCCACTTGTGTTCTCTCTCTCTGTCTCAAATAAATAAATAAATAATAAAAAATAAAGTTTTAATCGTATCTTTTGTGCCTTTCATTTGCACATTTCACTGTGCCCCCTTCTTAAGCCATGCTTTCCTCCAGATCCCTGTGATACTGCTCTGCTTTATTTTCTTCCTACCTCTGTCCTACCAGGGTCTCCTTTCAAGTTTCCTTTTCCCCTCAATGTCAATATTTCTCAGGGTTCTATCTCTGGATCTCTTTTCACTTGAAACATTCTCCCTGGGCAGTCTTATCCACTATTGCTTTGATGACACCCGCATCTATGTTTCTAACAAAGTTCTCACTTATGTATGTGTTTACATGCATCTGAGCATATAAAACAGCATGGTAAACATCTCTATTGGAATGGCACTTAAAAGGTCCTGTATTCAAGATTCCTTTCTGCTCATCAGACCTGCTCTTCCTCTGTTTTTTCCTGTTTGGGAACCACTCATCCAGTCACCCAACTTTAGAGACATAATAGATTCTTCCCTTTCCATCCTCCACTCATCCAAATAAACACCACTTCTTGATTCTTCTTCCTCAATATCTCTCCTATCTATCCCCTCAGCCTGCCTACTGTGTGCTACTTTACTTACACATTGGGTCAGGATAGGGCCTCAGTCCTCATCTTCACACTTCAGGTCTTGATCCCAGAACTTCTGTGTTGTACTGCCTGGCTTCTCTTTGGAATTTTTCATTTGGTAATCTGGTTTTATTCTCACTCACTACCCAGGACATGAGGTCCTGGTTCTGTTGTGCAAGCCAAAGACCATTCTTCCCCTACTCTTAACCACCACCCTCCATTAGGATAAGAGAGAAACAGGATAATTTCTCTTGACTGAGGACACTCCCTTGCAAATCATAGCCCAATCATAAGTAATTTATTATTCTGTATTGGAATTGTTGGTTCCTTTGTTGTCTTCCACTTTATGCTCTGAATTATTTTATAGTCCTTTCAATATCTAGATCATCAGTGGGCCTAGTTCTATTATCTGCCTTGTCCCTTGGCTATTAGCCATGTTTTATTGGCTCATCACATGTCTATTAATTTTATATTATATGCCAAACATTAAACATAAAAATATCACAGAGAGTCCAAGTGTTACCTTCTACCAGGGAAGGTTCCCCATTTTTCTCTGTTAGACAGAGAGGGTAAGGGCTGGTTCCTTCAGTTACATGAGAAATTGAGATGTGTTGGGTCTGAATTGCAATTTAACTAAGATTTTCTCTACCTCTGACCTGCCCCTTGTTCCTAGGGCATGGCTCTCCTGGGCTTATATTTCTGAGCCTAAGGGTCTTCTTGGCCCTGACAGATTGCAGGAGATCCAGCCCTGCCCTTCAGAAATTCCAGCCCACCTCTTCAGCCTACCTACCTGTCCCCCACAACTTCAATATCTGGCAAATGTCTTAAGGAGAGACAAGAAGCATTTTGAAACAAGGTTCTCCCCAGAGGGCCTTTGATTTCTAAGCATTTGGAGTGAAGTCTGTCTTTTAGAAGCTTTTACCCTAGCTCTGTAGTCTCCTGTGTAGTACCGGAATTCAGCAACTATGTTAAGGGAGAAATCAGTCATGCATTTGAGGCTCCTCCTTCTTATCTGTCACATCATCCCTATTGTCACATCATCCTTTTATAACTGCTAAGAACTTAACTGGTTTTTCTTTGCCCCAGTAGAGGTTCTCTGTGTAAGCAATCCCCTCACCCAACCCTCTAAACAGCAAACACCCTAGGGAAAAAATTATCAGATGGTGTCATCTCACTACAGAAAGGATTCTTGCTGTCTCTGGAATTTTAGTGCATGTAATCCTCAGTGATTTCATAGCAACCTGATGCCTTTAAAGTACAATTTTTGTCATTTATAATAGGTTATTCTAATTGTATGAGGAGGAGTGTTGGTCTGCCATGGTCTACTACATCTGACCCAGAAAAGGAAGTCCCTTATAAGACTTTTTTGATACCTATCTCAGTGTTTTGTGCATAATATACAATAACATGCCAAGCAAATTTTAAATTAATGAAAAAAGAAATCATTTAACTTTTCTTAGCATCATTTCCTCCTAGTAAGGTAGTAACATATTCCATAAACGTAATGCTTAATGCTATACAAAGTATTTTCAGTTCAAGAAAGAATATGGTCCTTATTCCATATTCATTTCATTCTTATAATACTTCTTCAGTAGGATTCATAATAATGACAAAAAGGATAAAGGCAGCTAGTAGTTACTGAGTACTTGTTTTGTGCCAAGCCCTATGCTAAGTAGTTTACGTATATTATCTTATTTAATCCCTACAATAAACTGGGAGATAGGTATTTCTCCCCCCAATTCCATAAAGAAATGGAAGCTGGAGGGGCGCCTGGGTGGCTCAGTTGGTTAAGCAACTGTCTTCGGCTCAGGTCATGATCCCAGGGTCCTGGGATCGAGCCCCACATTGGGCTCCTTGCTCAGTGGGGAGCCTGCTTCTCCCCGCTCCCCCTGCTTGTGCTCTCTCTCTGTCAAATAAATAAAAATAAAATCTTAAAAAAAAAAATGGAGGCTGGACAATGTTAAGTGACATGTCTAAGTGCTGAAAGGTGATAAATGAAAAGAGTTGGATTCAAATACTGCATATTTAGTTCCCTGCCCTGGATATATTTCACTGCACTTCAGCTTTGTGTCTGGTATGATATCAGGTTTCCTACAGGGTTCAACTACAATACCTAAAATTCTTCAACCTACAATCTTTCCTAAGTACTATATAAATATAAAATTTAATTATGAATGAGCTGTCCCAAGATGATACTGAAAATACTTAGAGGTAGGGTAAGGAACTTGAGTTGATGTCCTCTTATTGATACAAATGGTTTTGCTTTCTTCAGATGACATTTCTTTGGTCTCATATCTGGACAGCAATAATAATTGGTAGCATGAATGAATATTTAGGATTAGAGATCAGTCTGTGGCCATAGTAGTGAGTAAATCTAAACCTCACAGTTTAGGTTAACCTCTGAGTTAACCAGCCGTAGATCAAAGAGATCAAATTGCATTCTATGATGGAAGAATATATTGGTAAAAATGAAAGCTATCCTAATGATGTACTGTATGTTGGCTAATTGAATTTTAAGGGAAAAAAAGGAAAGCCATCCCTTCGTTTCCCTAAAAATCACTACTTAGAAAAATAACAATCTTAATGTTATATGTTAAATTATTTGTTGTCATTTGGAAAAAGAGAAAGATTTACTGAAAAAAAACCCAGCCATTTTAGAAACTAAGTGAATAAAACGCACACTTTTTATCATAATGAACTAGATTTCTCTTTATTCAGAATCATGTATATTTTTGTCATCTATTTCTCTCAAAACGCTTACAAAAAATTTTGATGCCATGCTTCTATTCAGGGTACAGATAAGACGAAGGAAAAGTGAACTGGCAATGTGTTTAATCAGGTATATTATTAGATAAGGATGGGCGTGTATTATAAGCTTTAGTTAAAGCATCACCTCTAATTCTTTCCTTATAAAACGTGCATGGGAAATAGGAGATACAAACTTCTCCTCACCAGTAAAGAATTTTAGGAAGTATGGGACACCTGGGTGGCTCAGTTGGTTAAGCGGCTGCCTTCAGCACAGGTCATGATCCCAGGATCCTGGGATCGAGGCTCGCATTCTCCCTCTGCCTGCCACTCCCCCTGCTTGTGCTCTCTCTCTCTCTCTTTCTCGGACAAATAAATAAATTTTTTAAAAATCTTAAAAAAAATTTTAGGAAGTAAACGATTATCAAGAATCCTGGATTCTTTATTATTTCTGCCTGTAAGTTATTATTATTCTCAGTGAGTGGGTGGAATAATTATTATAAACAGTGTAATACTTTCAGAAAGAATTGTCCTTACCTGTTTACCTCCTGTGTGTATAGATTGCATTTGTACAGAGAGATATAGATTTTATATATAGCTCATAGAGCTATAACGAGATTTAGCTATACACATACATATGTATACACACACACGTATATACATATATGTGCATGTACTTACACCCACATGGGGTACACAGGCACTATACATGCATCTAAGCCTATATACATACAGACACGTGTCAAACTAGATCTTCTGTGTAAATTATTATATAGCTATTTCCTGATCTTTTGAGGTGTTTTCAAATCTACCATATCATTTCCTCTTCACAAAAGTGTGTGATGTTATTAAAAGCAGAAATCGTGGTACACAGTTAGGTGAACTATTTTGTCCGTGGTCACGAGCAGAATCCAGATGCGACTTGGTCTCCTGACTCTTCCTTCTCACGGGGCTGCCACCCGGTCTGATAGGCTTCACTCCAGCTGAGTGTGGGAAGGACACCATGTCCTCATTGCCATCTCCTTGAATCCATTCACTCAAACAAAAGGTCGTTTTAGACAGAAACCTGGTTTTGACTAATTTCTCTCACTGCATTGACCAGTTTCAATAAAATGAGCAAATCAGTGCCTTTGTTTCTGTGTCACATAGACACTGCCTAAATACTGACCAGGTGCTGTAACACTAGCCTCCGTGACCCATTTGAAACCCTGGCCCCTGGATTAAACAAACACCTCTCTCTCTAATTGGAATGTGACCAAAAGGCAAGACAGGATGAAAACACAGCAGATGACATCTCCGTAAGCAAACACTATTGAATTACAAAGGCGAAAAAAAGCTATTTTTAACAATTTCAACCACGAGGGAGCAAATGTATTGATCATATCATTGTTGCTGTTGTTGTTGTTTTCTTCCTCCTTGTTGCTAGGATGTGGTCTCTATCAAAGACAGTTGTTGCCTTGGTGAAAATCTTCCCAGAGCAAAGTAGTAGTGCTCCCCCTGCTGGCCGAGAAGCCAGGTTGGGTTTTTGTTTTGTTTTGTTTTTTCAATTTTAAACAAAACGTTTTTTGTTTTTATTTACTATCTTTAGTAAATAGCTTAGGACTTTACCTGTAAAACTGTTATTTCAAGAACATTGGAAACAGCACTGGATAGTTTCTTTCCTGTTATATATGACAACACTGAAAGGCAAATTCTGGCCAGGTGCCAGGTTTCTCTCTGCTTGGGGCTATTTCTTTGTTTTATGTCTTTAATTCAGGGTGAGCCTGGAGAGTAAGACTTTTCTCACCTTGATCATTTAAGCAGTTTGGGTGCCATCTGAATTTCTGAAAAGGCCCAGGGCAGGAAATTGCTTATAATATTAACTAGTGATTTTTGCTTGTCACTAGTTACTTGTAATAGAGGAGAGGGGGGAAAGAAAGAGAAATCCACAAAGTTTTAGTTTCTTTCACCATGGAAATTGTGAAAGCCCCAACATTAAAGCTGAAAAGTAGGCAGGGATTTGGTGGTCAGATTATGGAGGGGTGGGTGCACCCTACTGAATTTGAAGGGCCTGCAACCTATCCAGTCAGCTATGACCAGAGGGAGTAGGGTTCAAGAGAGGGATTGGGAAATGAAGTTATAGACTTAAAAATCAACAGCCTATATGTCAGAGTTGAAGTCACGGGTGTGGGTGAGGTCATCCAAAGAGAAAATATAGAGAATGAAAAGAAGAGGGCTAAGCATGGAAACTTGGGGAACATCACCAATCGTTAAAGAATGGGCAGAAGAGGAAGCATTAGTGGAAACTGAGACAGAATCCTCAGGTTTTTTTGGGGGGCAGGGAACTAAGAGAAATTAACAGATTGACTGAAGGAGGAGAAAATGTCAAGAAGGAAGAAGTCAACGGTGTAAAAAGCCAAAGGGAAACCAGCAAGTCTAAGAACTTGAAGAAACCATTGGCTTTGTTATTTAGGAGGTTCCTGGTGACCCCAAAAGAGTATAATGGTGGAGACAAAAGCCCGATTTAGTGATAAATGAGAAAGTAAAGGTAATGAGGACAAACAACACTATGGAGAAATTTGGCAGGGAAGTAGAAGAGAGAAAGGATGGTGCCCACAGGAGAGAGTGGGGCAGGAGAAACTTCCCTAAGACCAGCTGACTTGAATATGCTTGGAGGGTAATGAAGAAGAGCCCGTGAAGCGGGAGAGACAGAGATAAGAATGAGTGGTTCAGACAGATTCAAGAGAAGTTGGGAAGGGAAAGGATCAAGAGCACAGGCTGAGTTTTAATAATTTTTTTTTTTAGATTTTATTTATTTGTCAGAGAAAGAGAGAGCACAAGCAGGGGGAGAGTCAGAGGGAGAGGGAGAAGCAGGCTCCCCCTGAGCAAGGAGCCTGATGCAGGACTTGATCCCAAGATCCTGGGATCATGATCTGAGCCGAAGACAGATGCTTAACCGACTGAGCCACCCAGGCGTCCTACAGGCTGAGTCTTTAAAAGAGTAGAATACATCTTCTTCTGGGACAGCTGGACAGCAGGAAAGGATGTGCAGATGACTTCTGAATGGTGGTCAGGGGGTGGTGATTTCTGGAGGACCACACTGAGATGAGAGTTTAAGAAGACAGGTAAAGGTTTTTACTGCCAGAGGAGTTGCCATAAGAGAAAGGGAAAATCAAACCTACTAAATCTTCTACTAAAGATTTGTAAAAGACTCCCTGGGCAATATTGAGGGGACAGTGAGACTGCAAACATAAACTGAAGGACATGAGCATCGACACAGTGGAGTGCTTTTTCTCCAGCAGCAACACATAAACCAAAGGCATGAGAAGAAACTCTAAGTAATGGGGCTGCTCCAGGGTTCTAGATTGCCAAGGCCAAGGGAATGGACAAGACAGTATTGTCTTGGTGAGACTGTGGCACTGAATGTCCGGCTGTGGTGTGCTGGAGGGACATGAAAGGAAACGAAGCCGGTGTGGAGAGAAGGGAGAGGGTGGAGGGGTTCGGCTGACAGTTTGGGAAACTAAGATGAGATCCAGAGACACCAAAGAGACTGAAAAGCCCATTCACTGAGAATGTAAACTTAAAGAGGTTGAAGGACAGAAGCTGGAGTCTGGAACGGGTTTTGAGAACTCAGGAGCTCTGGGACGGAGCAATTGCTGGTCTATGAATTGCTGGAGGGGAACATTCATGACACTCTCGAAGGCAGAATGAAACCAAATCCAGATGCCAAAACCCTGAGAGAATGCCTCATAGAATGTGGCAAGTTGAACCTAAATATCAGGTTATGATTATAACGAGGGGAATCTGTAATAGGCTCCCATCCTTTAAGCTCCTACTCTGTACCAGGCACTCTGTGGAGGTAACTTGTATAGATTATCTCACTTCATTCCCATTTAATTGTTGCTACTCCTAAGGAGTTACTCACATTTTACAAAAGATGAAACAGAAGCTCTAAGTGTTTAAGTGATTTGCTCAGGATTATTCGCAAACAATGAATCATGGAACACTATCAAAAACTAATGATGTAATGTATGGTGACTAACATAACATAATAAAATAAAATTTTTAAAAAAGATCGCTCAGGAGTACAAAGATGGAATTCGAATCTCCCCCAGGCCATGAGCACAATATTGTACAATTTAGTGTTGTGTCCCCAGCAGCGAACAACACCAAGCACATTTTAGGAGCCTAAAAATATCGTTAAGAAAAGGAGTAAAGGAAGGAAGAGAGAACATAAAGTGATGACAAAAAAAAGAAATGAATAAAGGACTTGAAAGCTCCTGTGTTTCTCCTCTACCCCATAGCCTCCCCGGAAGGGTGTGGTCTAATAAGCGGGCAAAATCGAATTACCAGCAAGGAAAAACAAAGGAGCCTTCGTTGCTCCCCTCCCCTTCCCTCACCGTTAAACATAGGGTTTTATTTGTAAATCAGAGCCTAAACTAAATGAAGTTGCCAACATCAAGCCTTCCTGATTATCTTCCATCCGTCCTAAATTGTCATGTGGGCCACGTAAGTAAAAACAATTTGTTCTTCTCTAACACAGACCTCTCCGAACACGGATCACCACTATCAGCTTCGTGCCAGTCCTCCCTCCACTTCCATTAAAGTAATGAAAATGAGCTCAGATTCCTCCGAGGACAGAGATAATTGATACAAAAGGAGATGCAGCTGGATTCCGCTGGTCAAAAGCTGGAGTGAGAATGAGGAATGTTTCATGTCTCTGTAAACTCCCAGGGACGTGCTTTCCCCCCCAGAGTCACTGGAAAGGAGGACATTTTCACAAGTCTCTATTTTTTGCTCAATATTTTTAAGAGTGCAATGTTGTAATGAGCAAAAACTTAGCACTTGAATGCAGGCTCTTGGAATAGTTTCAAGGACCCTTATCCATCAAACCTAGCCTCATGACACGCTGGTGAGGTGTTGTTAACCCTGGGACTGCCAGGGGGCTGGCTCTTCACCCCCCACATAAGTTGGGGGCAGGTAAGTATCAGCCTCAATATCATCAGCACAGAGATCAGACCTCTGAGAGGCAGGAAGAAGTACAAAATGAAGCTCTTGGACAAGTCCCTTCTAGCAAATCAGGCCATTTTCAGAGGTCTTTATGGGAGAGTGGAGGAGGTCTTTATGCTCTGGGCTGCTCTGGGCACATGGAGGGTGAGAAGGAGAAGCGAGAGGAGGCTGGGGACCCATTGCCCTTCTGTCTAGCACAGCTCTACTTTTACTTCTTTCATGTACTAAATTTCTAAATAAGGTTTCTTTTAAGCAAAGATCATGCTAATTAAGAAAAACAAAAATAGAAAAGCTGTGAGGTTCTTTCTAGTTTTAAAAATATGCTGTGATTATAAATCTATAGAGCAGCCACCCCCAAAGTGGAATGCTGTGATTTGCTGTGGCTTAAGGAGATCC
This sequence comes from Halichoerus grypus, assembly GCF_964656455.1. Classification (NCBI taxonomy): domain Eukaryota; kingdom Metazoa; phylum Chordata; class Mammalia; order Carnivora; family Phocidae; genus Halichoerus; species Halichoerus grypus. Next base: position 118,562,182 of record NC_135716.1, on the reverse strand, counting down.
ACAAGGGTTTGTTTTTTCAAAAATCTATCCTGTAAGATTCTAGAGGGAGGACTGAAGAGGAACGGCAGCTAGGAGAGGTTCAGATTGCTCTGGGGAGGAAAGGGACCTATCAATGAGCCTGAGGAGAAGCACAAACTGCCTAGGGACATCACAGGGGCGCAGAGAGCCTGCAAAGGAGAAGGGCCTAGAACAAAGCAATGAGCACCTAGGAAAATTCCATACTTTAGCTAAGACTGGCCCTATACACAGTTTAGGCAAAAAGCTTGAATTTTTTTCTGGTATCCAAGGAAACAGAATTAAGGGGACACAGGTGGTAATCCCTCCTAGAATTCACAAAAATTCCTCAAAGCTTTGAATACTAGGTTTGTGTCAAACAAACAAGCTTGGCTAATCAGAGGAAATCAGCAACTCCAATTAGATAAGATGAAATAAATGTTAAAGAACTGTGGGCATGGATGCAAAGTGGAAAGATAAGGGCCATTATTAGATCCTTGTCTCTTCTAAGCCTGAGGAAGAGAGAAGACAGTGATTCTCAAATCCAGGGTCAATACAGAGAAGGTAACATTCTATCTTTGTAATATTTTATGTGACCAGGATTCATTTTGAGCTTATGAATAGTAAACCTTAAGGACAGAGGTAGAGTTATTATTCGTAGAAAAGTATAGATTGAAGATAATTCAGACATGTATTAGGCTATTTCTTTTGATTCTTGAATAGCTGTATTCCCTCAGCAGCTTGCACATAATAGGTGTTGAATAAATAAGTGTTGAATGAACAAACAATGAAAAATATTTTTTTAAAAGATTTTATGTATTTATTTGACAGAGACAGAGACAGCACAAGCAGGGGGAGCGGCAGGGAGAGGGAGAAACGGGCTCCCCGATGAGCAGGGAGCCCTATGAGTCAGGGCTCACATGGGGCTCCATCCCCAGGACCCCAGGATCATGACCTGAGCCGAAGGCAGACGCTTAAGTGACTGAGCCACCCAGGCGTCCCAATAATGGAAAATTTCTGTGAGTATTAAGCCGTGGGATCATTGAATGCTTTCCTGACCTGAGGCCACCAATAAAGTCTTCAAGGGGGCAGGAGGTGAATCCTTGAGTATATTCACATTGGTGTTAGCTGAACATCATCACTATTATTACATACTTTAATACCCAGAATCAAGGATTCCTTTGTGGAAGGGTTGTGTAGGGATCTCTGTACATCTAAAAATGTGCTAAGCCGCTTGCTAGCAGTGTATATAGAAACCACAGTTTACTTCCAGGGACTAGCTTTTGGGGTGACAATGTTAAAGTTTTCCAATAATTAATTACAAAAATAAACTGAATTTACTGCGGTGGCAATGCAGTGCATTTAAAGTAATTCTAGGAAAACAAAAACAATTGCAATGTAAACAAAGACTTTTCTGGAAAGTAGATCTGGTGTGAAGGCTGAGTTTCTATACATGAGAGAAAAGAAAGCAAGTTTTTATTCCATTTCTTGTCAAAAGATCTTCCTAGTTGGAATTTTTAGACTAGATTGACACAGTCAAGAAGGGCCTACTCTTTCAGAAGATGAACTACTCCTAAATGTTCTAAATTTCTTTCTAAGTCATGATTTTGTGAAATGGGATATGTTTCTACGAACACAGAATGTTAATTAGAATCATATTTACATGTCTATTCCCAAATCTCATCATTCACTTGTTTAAATAACAATCTCCTTGATGATTACTGCTGAGCCAACTGTTGAATACTTAAAAAAATTATTCCCTTCTTAGTGTTCAACTTTTTTATTATATATACGGTTGTTATTAATGACAAACCTTGATCATGACAAGCACCCTGTACTTTACTAACAAATTCTTGGTTCATGAGGCTGTGCATATTCCAGAGAAGATGGGATGATTATAAACCCAAAATCCAGCCTTCTAGCCATCCATTCTATTTTTACCTTTATCTGCTTTTATTCTATTCTATTAAAAGAGGTGTCAGAATATCTCACTCCTCTGCTCAAAACCCTACAGCAGCCTAAACCCGAAATCCTTACATAGCCTGCACGCTCCTGCCTGGCCGCATCTTCTATGCCCCTGCACGTTGTTCACTCTGCTCCAACCACACTGGCCTTAAATACGCCAGACACACACACACACACACACACACACACACACACACACACACTGCTCAGGACCTTTGCACTTGCTGTTACCTGTGCATGGAACATTCTTCTCCCAGATATCCTTGTGCTTTGCTCTGCTTTTCCACAACTTCTCTCAAATGTCACCTCCTCGGTATCTAACATCTCCCCTATTTAACACTGTAATATTACTCTCACTCTGGACATTCTGGACCCCTTTCCTCTGTTTTATTTTTTTCTCCTTAGCACTAATCACCATCTAAAATAATATATATTTTACCTTAGTATCTTTCTTATCTGTCCCCTCACTAGAGGATAAGCTCCATGAGAAGAAGGATAGTCCCCTGTTTTGTTCCCTGCAGTATCCCCACCATCTAAAAGAGTGCCTGGTAACTAACAAATACACATAGATATTTGTTGAATGAAATGCATGAAGTCAAATAGCACTAATCTCCTGAACCAAGAATAAATAGAAAAAAGGTGAGAAAATATGGAACTTCAATTCATTAGGCTTTACTACTTTGGATCAACTGCTTTTGATACGGTTGGAACACCTGTGTAATTTGAAGCTTCTGATTAGCAGATATTTTTCATTTACCCAGAGGTTTCTATCTTCCCACAAAAACTTCCAAAGATGGTGTAATGAGTAGAAAAAATACTGCTTTGTATTTCATCCACTTTCTTTATTCCTTTCTATCACTTTAAAGGCATAATGAGAGAGATTAGAAGTAAAAGCAAAAAAATATAGATAATGTCAAATTGGGCAAACAGTCCCTGAAAAAAAAAAAAGACAGTTGATCTTATCAATGGAAATTATCAAGCATGGCCACAAAGAGGTTTTCTTCAATGAGGCACCCTACCTGGTTTGGGTTGTTTAAGCCACTTAATTCAAATGAAAATATTTTCCAAAAAAATTATATCGACTAATGGGCTGGAAGGTAATTCTCTTACACAAGGAGGCAGTGTTGCTCAGAAAAACTAAAGATTCTACTTCTTTAGCTAAGTCATGGATATGAATCATCATCATACACCCAAAACCACTACAGAACCAGCATAATTTTCCATATAACTATTTGTTCAACTTCTCCGAAACTCATTACCTTCTGAACGAAAGTTGCTGCAAGAAACCCAACACAAATATATTTATAAAACCCCACTGGAAGGTGCTCTGTTTGAATGTTCACTCAATACAACCTTGTTTCAGATCAGGATTTTGCCTTCCACAGGATCTCCGATAAGATTTTCTTCCGAGAATGCTTTTAAAAGGTAACTTTAAATGAAAAAAGCAGGCCTTTATAGTCTACACATTTTCAAGTGTTAAACTTGTTTCAGCAGGAAGTAGAGTCTTACTTCATTTAAGTTAAGTCTGCACCTAACCGGGGCTTTGTTGTCAGTGCTAGTATGAGTGCTAAGGATTTCCCTTCTCATGCTCTATCAGTATCTTATTAATTCACTCTTAGAGATAAAGATATTGACAAGGTATGCCATGGAGATTAGAGTTACTGCTGAACAAAGTCACAAATCAACCAGCGTAATGGGTTTTGCTTGTGAAATCAACTCTCAATTATTCCCTATGTGAATTACTATTTGGTACATTTTCTACGTGGAATGTTAATACCAGCCTGGCTTTCCGCTGCTATCAGCATTCTCCCAAATCCACTCAGCCCACTCCCAGCTGATGGGTACTTCCCAAACTAAAGTCATTATAAATACCACCCGCTTAAAGCCAATCATAATTAGGAAGGAAAATCCACTACAGGATAATAATGCAACACATTCCAAGACCAAACAAACTACTCAAAGTTTTAAATAATTAGCACCACAATCACTCCTGTTTCCTATGATACTGGTTGCTAATAGAATTGTACCTTTTTTTTAAGACATGATATTTCTTAGGCATACTCCTTTTATTTATTTATTTATTTTTTTGGTTTCATGCTTTTATTTAAATTCCACTTAGTTAACATAGAGTGTAATATTAGTTTTAGGAGTAGAATTCAGTGATTCATCACTTACATATAACACCCCACACTCATCACAACAAGTGCCCTCCTTAATCCCCATCACCCATTTAGCCCCCCCCCCCATTTAGGCCAACCTTCCGTTTGTTCTCTATAGCTCAGAGTCTGTTTTACGATTTGCCTCTCTCTTTTTTTCCCCCATGTTCATCTGTTTTGTTTTTTAATTCCACATATGAGTGAAATCATACGGTATTTGTCTTTCTCCGACTGACTTATTTCACCTAGCATAATACACTCTAGCTCCATCCACATCATTGCAAATGGCAAGATTTCATTCTTTTTGATGGCTAAGTAATATTCCATTGTGTGTGTGTGTGTGTGTGTGTGTGTGTGTGTGTGTGTGTATATATATATCACATTGTCTTTATCCATTCATCAGTCGTTGGACATTTGGGCTCTTTCCATAGTTTGGCTATTGTTGATAAGGCTACTATAAACATCCGGGTGCATGTATCCCTTTGAATTAGTATTTTTGTATCCTTTGGGTAAATTCCTAGTGGTGTGATTGCTGGATCATAGGGTAGTTCTATTTTTAACTTTTTGAGGAACCTCCATACTGTTTTCCAGAGTGACTGCACCAGTTTGCATTCCCACCAACAGTGTAAGAGGGTTCCCCTTTCTCTGCATCCTGGCCAACATCGGCTGTTTCTTGTATTATTAATTTTAGCCATTCTGACAGGTGTGAGGTAATATCACATTGTAGTTTTGATTTGTATTTCCCTGATGATCAGTGATGTTGAGCATATTTTCATGTGTCTGTTAGCCATCTGGATGTTTTCTTTAGAAAAGGTATCTATTCATGTCTTCTGCCCATTTTTTAACTGGATTATTTGTTTTTGGGGTGTTGAGTTTTATAAGTTCTTCATAGATTTTGGAAGCTAACCATTTATCAGATATGTCATTTGCAAATATCTTCTCCCATTCTGGTGCCTTTTAGTTTGTTGATTATTTCCCTCGCTGTGCAGAAGCTTTTTATCCTGATGAAGTCCCGAGAGTTCCTGTTTGCCTTTGTTTCCCTTGTTAGCAATAAACCTGAAGGCTTAATTCAGGACCCTGGATGACCCAATGACTTGCATTTTGACAAGTTGATTCGGAGAAGAACAGATGTGTTTAGAGCTCTCCCTGGATTCTTAGGAATAAATCCAAGGAGCACTCTTCCAATCATTACTTATTTCCTCTTCAATTCTCTCCTCTATTCCAAATCAAGGTTGACATGTGTTTTAATTTGACAAAAAGTTGATTACAGGAAACTTTTCCAATCTCAGGATAATCTGGGCATGCCTTAGTATTAAAAAGCAGGATTTTTCAAAAAATTGAACAGTCAAGAGAGTACAAAATCCATTGGGGCCAGTTATAATATTTTTTTTCTATTACAAATGAATAAGAGAGCTTAAATAGGTGCTCTTGAGTAACAATAAAGATAAGGAAACGGGGTGTTTACAAGGAGACCCAATACTTAGTTTCAACATATAAATCACTAGAATTTAAGAAATGAGCCAGTGAGTACAAGAACATCTTAGTGACTATTATATGAGCCCAAGTTGGGCACTCCAGGTTTTGTTAGAGAATATTATCATTGCCCTTTGTGCCACAAACCATCAATAAATGTATATCTGAAAAAAATGTGTTCCTGACCATAACTGCAACATTATTTGCACTCCAGTTTCTTTCCAAAAATATGATTTTATACACGTTGCTGCCAAACTCACATTGGCAGCTCACCAACCAGAAATATTTAATAAGAGTTGCCTCCCAAATATGCCATACATTTATTTCTCTAGATCAGTGATTTTTCACTTTTTAAAGGCAAAGATTGCTTTCTTCAAAATAAATCATATTTAGAACCCCAACTTTTAAATAAATAAAATAAGGCTACCCTGGTTGAAATGGGGGTGGAGGCTAGAGCCCTTTTCCCACACACCACTGACAGACCCCCAGTAAAACCTCTGTGCCACCCTAAAGCTCTGAGTGGTTTGAATCCATTGAATCCAAGATGGATATTCTCAATCTTCTTGTTGTATCAAACCAAACCATCAGAGGGATATACATCTGAACAATGATTTGGGTCTTTATAGAATTAATTTTCCAAAACTGCATCAAATTTATTCAAATTGCATTGAGTTACCTTATTTTCAAATTAATTTGGATATACTTAAAAAGTAAGCCCTACAATAAGAGTCGTGTTTAGTATAATGGTCAAAGGTGTAGATTTCAGAGCTAGACTGACCAGGTTTCAAATCACAGACCTACCATTTATGAATTGCATGATCTCATGCAAATTACTTGACCTCCTTGTGCCTTTGCTTTCTCATCTGTGAAAAGGAGTTGAGGGCAATAACAGTACCTACCAGAGAATGCTGTGAGGACTACATAAAACAATTAGAAAAGCACTATTTTTGAAGCACCATGGGGAATTATTTTCTTTAGCCGTCAGCATTAAGAAAGTGTATCTTTCACCCTAAACTGTATATTTTTATTATGAAAGTATTGCGATTCTTATAAATGACTATGAATTCTTTGTTGTGGCCAAATATAAGCATGTGTCTCCACTTCTCCTTCAGGGCTCATGGGAGGCACAATTAGCCACTCACACACTGAAATCATACAAAGCCTCAGAATATTTTGTGAGTAATCTAGGTAACTACTTCTACTCCTACTCCTACTACTACTACTACTACTACTACTACTAAGTCAAAGCTGTCATGTAAGTGAAACGTGCTACTCTCCTCATGCTGCAAGTACTCTTTCCATTAAACCACCTTGCATTCCAGGTCAAAGGAAGAGCAACACCAGAGAAATGAATATGGAACATGCTTATGAAATAAAAGAAGTCAGCCTAAGTTTTTATTTATCAAAAATTAATATTAACATACTATGTACCAGGTACTTTGAAATATGAACTGTTAATATTAAATAATATAAACCTCATGATAGCCCTGTTGAGGTAGATATGATTATCCCTATTTTACGTATAAGAGAAGTGAGGCAGAGAGAAGTTGAGAAACTTCCCAAGATCACACAGCTAGTAAATGGGAACGCAGGCAGTCCGACTGCAAAGGACAGCATTTAGTCACCTTGTGATGAAGCCTTTCTTTGGAGTAAGGAAGAGAGAATGTCAGAGCTGCTCTTTAAGAGGATTAACCGGAGGGCAGAAAGTAGAATGAACTAGGAGAGCTGAGCAGTGACATTTATTATTATGTGCTGAACACTGATTATGTGCCAGGCATTCTACTGAGTACATATATTCTGTCAGCTAATTCTCACAACAAGCCTTTGAGGCCAGTGCAATTGTGTTCCCCACTTTACAGGGAAGGTAACTAAGGGTCAGGGAGGTTCAGCAATGACACATAGACAGGAAGTGGCAGAGCTAGGACTCAAACCTAGTTCTGCTTGACTCCAAACCTATGTTCTTAACTGCTCACAAAATATGACTTTATGGGGCACCTGGACGGTGCAGTCAGTTGAGCGTCCAACTCTTGGTTTCAGCTCAGGTCATAATCTCGGGGTTGTGAGATCGGGCCCCGTGTCAGGCTCCGCTCTCTCTCTCTCTCCCTCTGCCCCTCCTGCTCATACACACACTCTCTCTAAAGTAAATAAATAAATCTTTAAAAAAATATGACTTTATGTGACATATGTGAAAAATAATAGGAATGAAGAAGGAAAACTGATGTAAGATATACTGCAAAGGAGGAATCCATACAGTTTAGACTGTTGCAGCATTATCAAAGAAGGAGGAAGGGTTAGAGATGACTAAGGTTTGAAGTGTGAGTAACTTGGAGAAGAGTGACACCGATCAAAGAGATGGAGAAGTCAGGAAGAGCCAGCCTCTGAGAGCCAGGTGAGTTCGTACTTAGACAATACTCGTTCCGGAGCAGGAAAACCGTGTGTGAGATAGAGTTGTCATTTTCACACTAGCTCACGCTACTCATCCATCAGATTTTTCTAATACCCATGCAGAGGCTGGACTGGAACTCCTGGTTTTTGCTTCTCCAAACAGATTTCTCTGATCTCTTTTACTTTGTGAACAATGAACATGATTTTAAAAGTCGAGTGAGAAGGAAAAAAATTTTAAGTTGTTGGTTTCTTAAAGAACAGGTTGGTCTATTTCTTCAGGAGTTACCGGTCTGTGTTTAACTTTTTTTTTTTTTTAAAGATTTTATTTATTTATTTGACAGAGAGAGACACAGCGAGAGAGAGAGCACAGGCAGGGGGAGTGGGAGAGGGAGAAGCAGGCTCCCCGCTGAGCAGGGAGCCCGATGTGGGGCTCGATCCCAGGACCCTGGGACCATGACCTGAGCTGAAGGCAGACGCTTAACGACTGAGCCACCCAGGCGCCCCTGTGTTTAACTTTTAAGTGACCAACAAAACCTCTGCACAACAGTCACCAATATCTTTTTTTAAAGATTTATTTATTTATTTGAGTGGGAGAGAGAGAAAGAGAGAGAGAGCGAGCATGCACATGAACGGGGGGAGGGACTGAGGGAAAGGGAGAGAGAATCCCAAGCAGACTCCATGCTGAGCATGGAGCCTGACACGGGGCTCGGATGCTTAATCAACTAAACGACCCAGGTGCCCCAATAGTCACCAATATTTTGGGGTGAGATATACAAGGAACATCTTAATAGGCAATGCCGTCTTAGCAGAAATAGGAGTTCCACCTTTTTGTGAAAACTTCTGTTTCTTCTACACACATTATCACCACCACCACCATAAAAAGATAGTGAGAAGAATTGTTCTGAGAAAAAAATTCTCAGTTGATAAAAATGTCAGGTTTTGGCTATTAATTAGTTGTGTGACCTAGACAAGTAATGTGACTTTTCTGTTCTCACCTCCTTCCTCTATAAACTAAGGAGGTTGTTTAGATTCAGTTTAGCTCAGACTTAACTTTAACATTAAGGGACCCGATGGTAGGATTCTTTCCCACACTTTATATTCCATTATTCAAGAAGGTAGAAAGAAGGACTAAAGGTCTGGAGCCTAAACAGAACATTAGAGCTGAATGCGCTGCTACAGTTCAATTCATGCAATTCCCTTAGTTTATAAACCAAGAAAATGAGGCACAGAGTTTGGATCCAGCTCGGTAGCCATGAAGTCCGATCCAGAACCAAAATCCTGATTCCCAGTCTTAAGTTTTTCCCAGTACACCCCAGTGTCTTTTCTAACCAACTGGCTGATTTAGAAATATTTGCCTTGGATGAACTCAGAATGAGTTGGAAAAAAAAAAAAACAAACAAACAAACCCAAAATACAAAGCCTCCCTGACCAGAGAGAGATTTATGTGTTAGACTTAAGGTCCTTATAAAATGAAATCCCATAACACTTCAATTGCAATATAAAAGTATGAGACTGTGTTATGTGCTTTTTATAAAGCAGTATAATGGCTCAAGCCTCAGACAGAACTTCTGGTCTTGCGACTACAAACACAGTGTAACCTGGAAAAGTCACTCTGAAGTCTCAACTCCTAAGACCACAAAACGGAGGTGATAGTATCCTCCTACTTAGGGAATGCCCTTGGCCAAGTCTGCATTTGCTCCCCATATTGACTCAGCTGCTGGAGGAGCAAAGAGGAAAAAAGATGTCCTGAATACGATAGACAGGAAAGAAAGTGGGTGACAGAGAGGGTGCCAGCCAAGTCCTCCACCCACATCCCAGATCCCTATCTTCAATTCCCCCTCTCTTTACCACTGGCCCTAAAAGGATACAGAAATAGAGGAACAGCAAATACAAAATCCAAACACAGAAACTGAAGTGAGAGTCAGCTTGTGACTGCCTGAGGAGCTCTGGGCAGAAGCACACTCTGCCCGCCCCGAGGGCTGGCTCTGCTTACACCTCTGTGCTGAGTTACCAGGTTAACACAACCGTCTGGGAATGATCTTGGAATTCCTTAGAGATAAGCACTCAATGAACACAGGAAAAAAAACCCAACAAATAAAACAACTTCATTGTTTTTATAAATCAGAGTCTTTATACCTTCCAAATAAGAGCGAAAATGAAAAGATGAAATTCACCACATGCCTCCTTTGAGGCAAATCCAACCTGGAACATAAAATAGCCACCCCTCTGAACATAAAGGAGCATGCCTCCTCTGACACTTGGATCTTCAAGTCTTCTTTGGGGTCCTTTTCTGAATGATGGACCTTCTGCTATTCACAATTCCAGGCCAAACGTGCTTAGGACAACTCTTACTCCAAAATGAATTTCTTTAAAAAAAAAAACAAAAACAACACCACACACTAATATTCATTCACTAAGAAGTATTTATGAAGCGGCTCCGATGTGCCAGGCACGTTCTGAGTGCTAGGGAGTGCAGTGGAGGAAACAGACAAAAGTCCTGTGCTCGTGGAGCTTACGTTCTGGTTGAAATCTCTCCCTCTTTGTTTGCAAAGTGCCTAATTTCATAGATGTTTGTTGAATGAATAAATGATAAAGAATATTTGGGGTAACCTGTGAGAATCAAATAGATTACTGTATAAAGATGAGTAGTGAGCCACATAAAACTTAAAATGTATATATATTTTTAATCAATCCTTAAATTTCATCTCCATTCCCCTTCAACTCTCCTTTTTCTTATTGGCTAGACTGTAACAAAATAAAATGGAGGTAATTCCTAGGAAGTGTTTCTCCCAAGGCCCTGAGTTAAAATATCAACAAAGGAAAAAAGAAGCTCTTACAAAGAGAAAAGAAGGGAGAGCCTACTAATGATCACCCTCATTCTGTGAAGTCCTACATTTAGACACTCACGCTTCTATGCTGAGCATCAATTTTTTTATTGAAGAATAGTTGACATACCATATTATATTAGTTTCAGGTGTCCAATGTACAACATAGTGATTTGATACTCATATACATTATGAAATGACCACCATAACAAGTGTAGTTACCATCTGTCCCAAACAAAGTTGTTGCATATTAGTGACTTTATTTTCTGCTGTACATTAAATCTTCATGTCTTATTTTACAACTAGAAGATTGTACATTTTAATCCCCTTCACCTATTTTGTCTATCCCTCTATCTCCAAGCATCAAATTTTTAGAAATCCAATGACGTAGCATCTCAAAACCAATACTAAAATAAGTAATAATCTGGCTGAAAACTTACTTCAAGGAGGTTCGGAGATGACCCTCTACAGGATGGCCTTTGGGGTTCCATGTTGGTTTAGGTTCGTCTGAACCCAGCAGAGTACTGCTGACCTCCAGTCAGTGGCGACTTCATTTTCATAGTGTCCTGGGTGGTGCAACCTGTGGAGGGATGGGTCAGACAAACCCAGGTGTCTCATAATATAGTCAGGCACAAAGCGTGTCCTTTGCCTCTGGGTCGTAAAGTTATGAGTTTAAAAGGTTATGAGGGAAATCACCTCCAGCATCAAGGAATGGCAACAAATACGGAAACATAGACATCAAAGCCGAGGTGATTATTAAAACAAATCTCCAAAGAAAGAAATGCCATCATTGGATGAAGCCACCCCTCACCCTCCCCTTCTAAGGTAACTAGATGAAAGAAGAGAGATATTTATTTTTATATCAGAAAGTTAAAAAATAACAAAATACCAGAACACCACGATCACGTAACGTTTGGTAGCATAACAATGCTACCTTCACCTCAGTGTAGCCTCTCCTTAGAAGGAAAGCCTACAATAAAAGGAACGAACTCGGCTTTCTTTGCCATCCCTCTTGAGCAAAGTACCATTTATATTACTATCAGTTACATCCATATCCAAAGAAAACAGCAGAAGTCAAACAAAAGTTTTCAAATAATTCTAAGGACATACAGGTTAAAAGAAATCATATATATATATTTATATTTGTTATATATGATATATAATTACATATATATATATATATATATATATATATATATATAACATGAACAAGAATAGAAAATGACATTACAAGGTCAAGAGTACAAGCTACCTCCATCTGATGATGGTAGCAAGAGGTGGATTCAAATCTTGATTCCCCTCTTGGGTCATCCTGTAAGAAGGATAACTTTACTACTGGTAATGAGAAAGCAGTCAGAAGTAGTTCTCTGTTTAGAAGAACCTAAGTAATGATGAGCAATAACTCTAATATGTATATTGAAAGAACATGTTCAAAACCATGGTGACTTCTGTGAAATGTCCCTCGTAAGCTGAAATGTTCTGTGTGAGAAAGGCTTGGGCAGGAGATGGATGGTGGTGGAGATGCAAATGTGAAAGAAGGAGAGAAGGCATGCGTGCTACTTTATGTGTTTCTGTTGACACCTCCTCTTCGCCTCCATCCTCTATGTATGGCAAGGCCCCGAATCTCTGGGTCGAAGGAAGGAACAACATGCAAAGGGAGAATGAGAATATGATCAGGATTAGAGGAAGAACTGTTTTTCTCCCTTGAGCACTGGTTCTATGAAAAGATCTGTATAAGCTGGTGAGAAATATTGCAGAATGTGGCAGAGATGGACACTTAGGAAAGGAAGTCCACCATTCTAAATTTCAGTCCTGACACGTGATAAAATACAGTCACTGTACCTCCATGCACCCGCCCATCTGGATTTTATTCACATAAATGCATACAGGAAGCTTGGAATGGCAGACGTCAGAAGGTGTTCATGAAAAAGATGACTAAGACAACACCTTGACAGTGACCTGAAAGCCAATGTTTAAGATGGATAGGCTGTGTCCCAAACACTCTGACAGGAAGGAAGAGTGGCTTCCAAGAGTTCTTTCAGATGATTTAGAAAATGCATAAAGATTGTTCACCTTTGGACACAGGCATAATCATTGCTGGCATTTTACTGACTAAAAGGAGCCACTATAGACCCAAGAAGACAATCTAATACATCTGGTAATAAATGTACACTCATGAGTAAAATATTAAGTAAAACAAAAGATACAAAAAATACAACAAAGTGATAATAAAGATGTCTTGAAAGGTACCACTATTTTTATATTAAACTACTGGGGTGTTTTAAAGTGTGAACTTCTTTTCTTTTCTTCTTTTGTGTCTTTTCATTTTTCTTCTACCTACCTCCAACCGTTTTCCCAATTCAAGGACATAGAAATTTATGTGTTTATTGGCTCTGAGTAGCTTTTAGGCAAAGTGGAAAGTAGAAGAGGCCTTCAAATCTTTCATTACTCTTCTAGGACCTTGGGAGAACATAGTAGTTTTAGGAGGGAGATGAAAGTCTCTATGCTAAACATGAAAAACTGTCTTGGCCAGAAATAAAAAGGAAAGAGGATTTTCACAGGTAGAGATCTCCCTTGTTCCACATTGGTGGTTGAGGGAAGAAGAGAATGTGAGCGGAAGAGGTCTGCAGGTTCTGAGAGCAGAGCAAACCTAGTCCTACTTCTTGCCAGCATACTAGTCCCGCAGCAAGACCCACAGAGGAGAGGGCTGCCTGCCCTATCTAACCTTGTGGGAATACAACAACCTTAGTACCAAATTTCAAGCTATTTTTCAGTAGGTAAAGGTAAGCAGAGCATCCCCACAGGTGAGGAATAAATCAAGGTTCTTGGCTTGGAAGCAAACTACACCTGGTTTGAGCAAAAAAGAATGTATTACCATCAAGAAAAATGGAATTCATTGGAAGGTTATGGGGAAGTTCAAAGAATCAAAAGCAATCTGGGAGCACCTCGTTTCAGAAAGCGGAAGACTGAGGTAAATTTGGAGGCCTGGATAACAGGAAGTATGGGCTTCCCCCAGGGTGCTGACAGCAAGTGAGTCAGCTATAATCTTTTCTCATCCTCGAGTCACTCCTCGCAAAATTTAAGCTCCTGGAGAAAATGAAGGAAGCTTCCTCAGATCCTTTGTTCAACTTTCAGCTAAGGAGGGTCTGACAGCGTGTTTGATCATTGTAGGCGATTGTAGGCATTGGGGAAGTGTTAACACCCCAAAGAAAGACAAGGTGTTATTACCAAAAAATGGAAGAAGGAAAGAATGGAGGCTGGGCAGTCATAAACAGTATATTCCCACTACAGATGGCCCTTAAGATACACAAAAATCTCATATGCTTGATTACTGCTTAAAACATTATTCATGTGTGATAGTCAATTGGAAGAAGTTGGAGCTCATTTTGACTGAGCATTCAATACATCCTGTCACTTCCCTGCTTACAACCATTTATTGACTCTGTTCTTTCCAATAAAGTTCCAAATTCCTTCCTGTTCTTCTAGTCCTTGCAACTTCCTCCAGCTTCATCTTTAATTCTCTTCCTTCCCTGAACCTTACGTCCCCGTAATACTATGGGACTTACAGTTCCTTGAACACATTATCCTATTTCATATCTATGAGTCTTTACATGTTCCACACCCTCTGCTCTGAATTGCCTTCCCTATTCCTTGTCTGCCTGGAGAACTCGCTCACCCTATTCAAACATTTCCTCTTTAGGAATGCCTCTCTGATGCCTTCTTATTCCTATCACCCTTTCCCCCCACTACTTCTCTTCTTCATTTTGGTACTCCTACTATACATCTTGCACATGTTTCTATTTTTAAATTTATTCTCCTGTGTTGTAATTCTTTGTGTATGTGTTTATCTCTCCTACAGATCTATGAGCTTTTTTGGGGGTAGGCTCTGAATAGATGGTTGTTGAATGAACTAATGAACTTTCCAATCAGACACCAATATTCACCAAGGACCCACTCTGCCACAGAAGGCGTTAACAGAGAGTCATGCAGCATATCAACTAAAGGAGTAAGTCTCTAGTAGGGGTATGCCGACCATCAGTAGGCAGAGAAAAGTGGTCTAGGTAAGACAAAAGGTTTTTATTAAAATCTCCAAATATTCATTCTTCCTTAATCCCCATGTCCACTTGCAAGCACCACTTTCTGCCTACTTTATTTGCTTTATTTACTTTTGCAAATTTTTACTTATCTTCATTTCACATCGGTAGTGGTAAAGTGTATACTCCAAAATATTATCATCTTTTTACTTAATTAGTGAAACACTTGGTTTCATATAGTGGATCGTTTTATAGTGTAGCCCCTAAGAATATGGGTACAGGAGCCAGATTGCCTGCATGTGGATCCTGGTTCTGGTCCAATGACTCTGGGCAAGATATTTAATTTCTCTGTGCCTCAAATGTCTAATCTATAAAAATGAGGCTTACTATAGTACCCAACGCATGGAACTGTTGAGAGGATTAAATGAGTCATAGATGTAAAGCACTCAGAACACTGCTTGGCATGTGAACAGTGCTAAATAAATGTTAGCTGCCATTATTATTGCAATAAAATGTACTTCTTACCATATTACCACAATTTTTTGGTCAGTAAAATAATATAGTAAATGAGAAGTATAATAACAGAATGCACGTAACCATCATCGTAAGATTCAGGTTCTTGGTGAAGTAATTATCAGGACATAAGAAACAATTCAAAACCACTGTAATTGAGAATGACTCTTAAGGAATTGATAAATAAGTGGGGGCAGAGAATAAACACAAATCCAAATCCACTCAGGGATAGTTGAATATGCTTTCTTGCATAAGAGCTTAGTAATTGGAAAATAATCAAATATGAGTCCAAAGGAGTTACTTAATTTGAGTGGCCAAAAAAAGAGGGGGCTGCCTTTTAGTTTGGAAGGAAGGCAGGAAAAAGTCTCAACCTTTCTGAAAAACAATTTTTTTGCCCCACTTAACATGGGGAATTAGAACTAATTAATGAATCTAGTTGGTTCATGAGTCATTATTTAAATTTTCAGTCAGTCTCATTTCCTAGGATCAGAGCTACAAGGTTTATTAATCAGCCATGTATCAGAGTCTACTCATTTACTCCAAAACTGACTTTCATTAAAGGGAATTTACGTAATTTGCCTACTCACCTAAGTCTGTAAGTCCAGTTGAAGCTGGTGCTAGATAAAACTGGTTTTCCTGGTTTTCTAAGCATGCTGGTCACTCAGTAAAAATGATATAAATGAGATATGTTTCCAAATGGTCACTTTGTTTATATGGGAAGATGTTTGAAAATCCAAACTTATTTCTGTAGTTTTTATTACAAATTGATATTTTTGTGGTCATGAAAATATGCACTGGCTTTAAGGTCCAGGGTCAAAGCTGAGTGATCTTAATGATAATTAAGCCTTAAGAATCCTGAAATCACTGAAATATATTTTCCTCTTCCCTAATCTCTTAGGGTTTAGCTTTGCTGGGATGTATATTAATGAGTGAAATGAGATTACTGGCTACAGAAAAGTAACTGTGTTATTTCAGTACATTTGGAACAATATGTGAGGATGTCTTGGAGGGTGAGAGGGACATGTCACCTTGGAAAATGCCTTAGTCAAATGGAATTTGGAATCTAAGAGGCTTCCACTGATGATAGTAAAGCAATAATAATGAATAGTCTTTGTTTTCAGTTAGCTAAAATCTCACTCTATGACCTCACCTCTACTACCTCAACAGGTCAGAAATTCTCTCGGTTTCCCAAACTGAAACCTACACATCTATGTAAAATTGCACCCACCCTTTCTCACTTTCCTTTTTCCTATCTAAGGTTGGTCCTCTTCCTGTGCTCTGGATCCCATCCCAAGTGCCTTCTCTCATGTGTTCAATTCCTTATGCCCTCTGTACTGGATCCTTTGCATCAGCTTCCAAACATACTCAGTCTCTTCACCTCTGAAACATTCTCCTTCAACCCTACCTCCTCCCCCTACTACCACCCTGTCACTGTCCTCCCCTCCACAAACAAACTGAGAAAGGATTTGTCTACTCTGTCTTCCTTTTCTCACTACACACTGCTTTTCAGACCCACTTCAATCTAACTTCCATTTGCACTCCCTTGAAAGGACTGTCACTAAGTCACCAATGGTCTCTAGGTTGTTAAACCCAATGGACATTTTAGTCCTCACCTTACTTCATTTCTCAGCAACATTCAACATGTTGATGATTCTTCTTATCTCTTGGGTTCTATTCTGTCACACACTCCTTGTTTTTCTTCTACTATTCTTCCTCAGTCTCTTTTCCCAAGTTATCCTCCTCTATTCAACATTTAACTGTTGGAGTTCTTCAAAGAGCAGTCCTAGACCTACTGTTCTTCTCATGCTATATCCTCTCGTGTTGGTTACATGCATATTGATGCCCTCAATTATTATCTATACAACAATGACTCCTAAATTTCTACTTCTATCTCAGACTTCTTGGGGCACCAGGCTATTTGTCCAACTACCTAGTTGATAATTCCAGCTAGATGTTTAAAAAGTACCTCACGTTTGAAACATGCAAAATCAAAGTCAGGGCCTCTCCTCTACCCTGACAACCTGGTCCTTTCTTGACTTTTCCCTGTCTCACCATCCCTTCATTTTCTAGGTCAGACATGTGGAATCACCCTTGACTTTCTTCTCCCTCATCTCCCATATTTGGTGTTTCAGGATGGTAAACTGTTCTCTCTCTGTGCTCTCAGAATTGCTACCAAAGCTCCAAAGCTGAAGACAACAGGCATCAAGGAACTTCCATCATCTAAAGATACCCAGTGGGTTAATGAGATGCAGCAGAACTGGTTTTGCTCTCCCAGGCATCAGTCTCCTTTCCTTCTCTCTTCTCCCCTGCATTGTGTGTGTGTGTGTGTGTGTGTGTGTGTGTGTGTGTGCATGTGCCTATGTGCACACACGTATACTAGAGGAACATAAAGGGAGTCCCTGGGGGCAAATGATGTGCCTCTTTCCCTCCCACAAGCCAAGTTAGAAAATCCAAATTAATTGTAAAGACAAGAAAAAGCCTTCAAGAAAAAGATACAAGCATCTCATTGCTAATTGGACATCTACTAAGGCAATAGACTTGCTCTCAGCAGAAAAACAAGAATTGGAGAACAAAGAGAAGTAGCATCAGTTGGGGTGGCAAGATGTTCAGATTTCCCAGAAGGCACCAGAGAAGAAAGCCACACTTGAAGAAATTGCTGGTATCCTCCCAAGAAAGCCACACCCAAGTGAGGGGACCCCAACACCAAGAGGCTGTGGGGTACAATGTTCATAGCAGCAATGTCCGCAATAGCCAAACTGTGGAAAGAGCCGAGATGCCATTCAACAGATGAATGGATAAAGAAGATGTGGTCCATATATACAATGGAATATTACTCAGCCATCAGAAAAGATGAATACCCAACTTTTACATCAACATGGATGGGACTGGAGGAGATTATGCTAAGTGAAATAAGTCAAGCAGAGAAAGTCAATTATCATATGGTTTCACTTACTTGTGGAACATAAGGAATAACATGGAGGACATTAGGAGAAGGAAGGGAAAAATGGGCGGGGGGGATTGGAGGGGGAGATGAACCATGAGAGACTATGGACCTGAGAAACAAACAGGGTTTTAGAGGGGAGGGGAGTGGGGGGATTGGTTAGCCCGGTGATGGGTATTAAGGAGGGCACGTACTGCATGGAGCACTGGGTGTTATACAAAAACAATGGATCGTGGATCACTACATCAAAAACTAATGATATATTGTATGGTGACTAACATAACATAATAAAATTTAAAAAAAAAGAGGCTGTGGGGTACATTGCTAAGGTAAGATATCAAAAGAGGTGACTCCTCCCACATCAGAGAACTATACAGAGGCCCTTGCAGGGCGTGTCTTTTTTCAGCTATGTCAAGTGCATTAGGTGCGTCCTCATTTTGTACAATGCTAGAAGGCACAGTCTTCTAACAGTTCAAGTGGTAAACCTTCTTTTAGCAGCTCAAATTTTAAAGCTCCCCATGAATGGTTTGAATGTAAAATTTTATTCCTGAGAAAAATTTTTTATTCCTGAGAAAGAAACCGGGAAGATAAATCAATCATTCTCCTGGTCTCTAGACCAACAATTTTGTAATTGTGTCAACCAAATAATTTTCAATTTATTACCTCACCTCAGGGTATCATAAAGATAATTTTTCCCATTTTCTATAATTGGGAACCCCTGAGGTAAGTCTCCCTAGTTTAATTACATATATGGGAAACAATACATCAAATGTTTATATTTTTTTAGCTTAAATTCATTTTGCCGGGACCCCTGAGTGCCTTTGGCTCAGGTTATGATCCCAGGGTCCTGGGATCGAGCCCCATGTTGGGACTCCTTGCTCCGCTAGGAGCCTGTTTCTCCCTCTCCCCCATGCTTGTGCTCTCTCTTGCTATCTCTATTTCTTTCTCTCAAATAGATGATAAAATCTTTAAAAAAGAACTCATTTTGCCAAAATTGTATCAAGCTCTACCATATGTGCAAGAGAAAACACATTGAAGTAGTTCAATGTAAAACAAATATTGCTCTTACATTCACTACTTCAAACTTCGTGTGTCTGACTCTTTTAAAGGATCCACACGGCACTTCATCAAGTGCTTTGTTCCTGATCATTCACTGCAGTCAAGAAAAGAAAATGAGTTATATGCAGATGTATGGGGTTGTGTTCATTTAATAATTTACTCTAAAAAATATGGATCTAAAGGCATGACTCATGATTAGTTGAAAGAGCAATGGCCTAAGAATTATAATTTGTGGTTTAATCTGGATGCTATTTTTTATCTCTTTGAATTACCATTTTCCCATTGGAAAAATGGTGATAATTCCTACCTTGCATCTATTTATAAGAATTTTAGAAGGTGTGAGATGATATATTGGAAACATTTTGAAAATCTCTAATGTTAAATGTATCATTATTCGTCATATTTTTAAGTAGATTTGGTTTTTGTTTACAGAAATACTACAAACAAATATCAGAGAGCTAAATGGTTCCTTCTATTACACACCTTTTTCAGAATTTCTCAACACATATAAAGAGCCACAGCAAGACAATATTTGTGATCCTTAATTACCTTAAAAAGCAAAATATAATAAAACAAAAAGCATGGAAGAAATAAGACTGGTAACTTTCTGTTAGCCCAAAATTTATTTTAGAAATGTTAACTTCACCACGAACTATTCACCTTCAGTCTTGAGTGTATCTCATATGGATGATTTAAATTTTTGATATTCTGGTTTCCACTGACAAATTCTGCATTTTGACAAGTTTTGATGAAGTCTATTCATTCTAGACAATTTATGCAAACCTAACTTGAATACTTGATTTTGACTTTATCCCCTTGAGTTCCTAGAACTGCCCTGATTAAATTTTAAAATATAATTACAGGTAGCACATTGAGTCAGTCAGTTAGTCAGAGAAATCTGAGCTCTGAATGCCTACTTCCTGCAGTGCACTGCATTAAGTGCTCTGGAGGAGGGCGGGGGTGGATGGGAACAGTCATCCATGAAATGATTTGAGGATTATTATTAAAACAACATATCACCAAGTACAAAGTACTCAAGTAGGAACTATACATAAAAGTTCAAGGAATGAAGAGTAAAGGAAGCACATTTCCTGCTTTAATAGCCTGTCCTATATATTTAGCAAATGTGTTTGGTGGCTGTTAGTAGTCATCTCTTGCTGGCATCCCAAGGAAACAAATTAAACAATGTTGCTCCACCTGACACATGGGCAGCCTGGGTTGGTGGAGAGCAGTTCTCTAATTTCTTTTATCTGGTAATACTTCAACAGCTTTGTTAAATGAAGGGTCAGGCAGAGCTGATGAGGTTTTTTTTAATAATTTTTAAATTTTGGAATAATTTTAGATTTGTGAAAATGTTGCAAAAATAATACAGAGAGTTCCTATACAACCTCATCCAGTTTTCCCTAATCTTAACCTTTTACTTTGACATACCACATTTCTCAAAACTAAGAACCAACAGTGACACATTACTATTACTAAACTTTGGACTTCATTCAGCGTTCAATTTTCTGCTAATGTCTTTTTCCAGTTCCATGATTTAATCCATATACCACGTTGCAAAGAGACTTTAACGTCTTTCGGCTGAGATTTAAAAATCAGCCATTTGGCGGCAATGAAGCTAATCATTTCAGAATATTAACGTGAGGAGGAATAAAAATAAATCAAGAGTCTAAGAGCCACCTGAGCAAACCACAGTGTCAGGTTCCTAACTAACTTTAGCAAGAAGTAAGCATGATCTTATGGTCAGTCATTATCTCTCTTTTATTTACTTAAAGGCTATGATTGCATCAATATGAGCTTTACCATAATTGTTAGGGTATTCTTTGATATCCATGAGAATTATTCTTTTGGTATCACATAGGGTGGGCACCTACATTTTCCTATATGAAGACACAGATACAGGCTGATTGGGTTTCCAGCTAGGGAAGCTTACCACAGTCACTAGAGAAACAAAACCTTAAATACTCTGCTTATATGAATTAGAAGATAATAATGGGTCAAGACAAGTGGGTCTACAACTGGGGTATGCATCAGGATCACCTAGAGGGCTTATTAAAACACAGATTTCTGAGTCCTGTCCCCAGAGCCTCTGATTCAAAGGGTCTGGGTTAACCCAGGCATCTGCATTTCTAACATGATTTCTGGAGACGTGGATGCTCCTGGTCCTGGTACTACACTTTGAAAATCACTTTTGTTGATAGTTGCCTGAGAGAAAAGTAAAGTCATTTTGTTCTGACAAGGTATAATATAGGTCCCTAGATTAATATGTTGCCTATCAGTCCGATAGGGAATCTGTTAAATCTCATTCCAAATCTGTGCAAGGACTAAGTTGGAAAATAAAACAAAAATATTAGTTTTCCATAATGGTTTTCACCATTTGTATTCCTTTCAAGGAATGCAATCATTTTTAAAATAACAAAATACTGTTCTTAACAATAGTAAAATATCATTATAAATAAATCTTAAATTTGTGGCCTGAAACAAGTCCTCTGGCTGATCAATAGAAATTAATAGGGGTGAGGGATGTAACACACATCTGCTTCAGCAGTGTTTCTTAAACTTTAACATCTTTATGAATCATCTAGGGGTCTTTTAGTTCATCTTGGGATGGACCCTGTGATTCTGCATTTTTATCAAGCTTCTAGATGATGCCATTGCTGCTGGCCCACTTTTGCAAAGTTTTAGCAAATACAAGGTGTTCTAGCATCCAGGGATCCCTGGAGAACGTTGGAACTTTTTAGCATGTCTCTGTCATAGAAAGAGTGCCATTAACTAAGGCAAATTTTAGAATATATCAATCTGCATCCTGAACTCTAAGCTTTAGAATAAAGAAGGGATAATTATAGGGAAACTAAATTAATAATATCTCCCTGGAGTATAACTGGAACATGGTGGAACTTTTGGAATCTGATCACTTACTGAGGGGCCTTTTATTCCTAATCTCCACTTTTTCAGCCTAGTATCAATCTAGTAAGAATGACATAGGGAAAAAATACATAGGATAAGAGCATAATCCAATTTTGCAATTTCTGCCCATATCACTATTGTTAATGCCGATCTCATAAACAAATCTTCAGTTCCTCAGACCGATCATCCATCTCCTTACCTCTCTCTATTCCAGAGGTCCTCCTGGCTCTTGTGATAAAGTTTCAAGAAAGCTACTGACATTTGTTATTTCCCCTAAATGAAGCTTAGCAATTTTTCAATTTTTGTGAAAGCAAAGACCAACATTATATAAGATCTTATCATCCCTACTAGAGTGTAAAAAGATAAATAAGTTGTCTTTTCTTTCTTTTTTTTTTTTTAAGATTTGTTTATTTATTTGAGAGAGCGTGCACATGTGAGCAGGGGAGGGGCAGAGGAAGAGGGAGAGAAAGATAATCTCAAACAGACTCCCTGCTGGGTGCAGAGCCCAACTTGGGGCTTGATCTCACAACCCTGAGATCATGACCTGAGTCGAAACCACAACTTGGACACTTAAACAACCGAGCCACCCAGGCACCCCAAGGTGTCTTTTATTTCTATTTGATCTGGTTGCTACAGAAAAAAAAAAAAAAAGGAAACTTCAGAAAAACTGAAAAGGTTTGTTGATTGCCTCAGGAGAAGAGAGACCATGAGAACACATTCTCTTCCATGGTGGATCAGAAAAGAAAAACACTTCAGTCAAAAGCAACAAATGGTACAAACATTGGATCCCTCAAGATGCTGCCTTATGATCCATCCTATGGTGGGTTGGTAGCTTATATCCTGCGCAAATTAAGAGGGCGGAGGAACCCAAAAAAAGCAGTCCTTGGACTGCCTCTGTAAGTAGACCAAATATATTCAGGTCTTCTGATAACGTTGCTCTTGCTAACTAATGGTGGCAACGGAAAAGTAAGCCAACTTTCAGGGGTCCACAGATAAAGGAAAGGCCCTCATCACACACAACTCCCCTAAACCCCTGCTTCCAGCCCCTGCATTGTCATCAGTAATGGGGGTTGCGGGGTAGGGGAGGTGGGAGAAAGTCCCCATCCAGTGAAAATCAGAATTTTGGGAAACTTTTCTCTACCACTGTAAGCTTGACAGCTTACCAGTACCAGTATTTGAAGACTTCTGATGAGATTTGCAGTGATTTTAACAAATGTGATTTTTTGATGTTGTATAATGAAATGTGTCAACTTTTGGAAGATATGCATAACTCAGTGAACCAATAGTTTTCAAATGACCAGTAAATGTATGATGTTACAAAGTCATGCGTGGGTAAAAGATCCATTCAAAATGCAAGACAGACCTATAGATTTTAATGTGATAGAGTACATATAGTCTGTTGATATGATTTCAGATTACACAGTACAATGAACCTTTAGGAAACTTAAAACTTCTCAATTTTTGGTGTAATATCAAAGATGAATATCCATAGTTAACTGAAAAAGCACTTAAATACTCCCTTTTTCAGCCACATACATGTTTGAGGCCACATTTTCTTTATATACCTCAACCAAAACAGTATGTCACAACTGGTTAAATGCAGAAGTAGGTATAAATCCAGCTATTTCCTATTAAGCCAGACATAAAAGAAATTTGCAAAGCATGTAAAAAATGTCACTCTTCTCACTAATTTTTTTTTGTTTTGGAAAATACAGTCATTTCCATAGAGTGTGTATATTATCATAAAATGAGTTTGTTATTTTTAGATATATAAATACATATTTAATTTGTTCTCAGTTTTAATTTCTACATGGTATATATTGATATAATCTGAATAAATAAAAACTCTTTGGGGTTCTCAATAATTTTTAAGAGTGTACAGGAGTTCTGAGACAAAAAGTTTAAGACTTGCTACTCTAAGCTAAGGACTATGCTTCATTACTTTTCATTTTATTTTATATTTTTAAATTTTTATTTAAATTCTAGTTAGTTAATATACAGTGTACCTTTCTTTTCTTTTATTCATTTGAGAGAGGGAGCAGGGGGAGGGGCAGAGGGAGAGAGAGAGAGTCTTAAGCAGACTCTGCGCTGAGTGTGGAGCCCAACACGGGGTTCCATCTCACAACCCTAAGATCATGACCCGAGCTGAAACCAAAAATTGGACACTTAACCGACTGCACCACCCAGGAGCCCCTTTCATTTTAAATACTGTGTCTCTAATAATTGCCCAAAATGTTTGTTATATTTTATGTTTGTGAAATGTATAGTAGAGAATATTTTATTTCACATAGTAATCCTTTCTAAGGTTATGGAAAATTAAAACATAAATATGGAGAAAAATTAAACAGTATTGGCTGAAAACAAAAGAAACAAATATTTGTGTCTTTAGTCTGGGTGATCTAATCACTACATATAGGTTAATTTTTATGGAAAATATATCCTCAGCTACCAACAAGGGACTTACAAATACACCTAATCTGGCTCTTAGAAGACATGAGAAGGTGTAATTCTAAATTTGGTCTTGACTATACAACAAAGTAGCAGTCATAGAAACTTTTACACTTTTTGGATTTGCTTGTGTACTGGTTTGTCTTTCCCAATGAAGTTCTTTGATGACAGGGAGTAGTTTCTTTTTGACTGCTATAGCCAGAGGATCTGGCATAAAGTATGACTTAATAAATATGTGTTGAATGAATGAATCAACAGAAAAAAATTCTTAGACACGTAAAAGCCATTCCAGGTTGTTATTTAAGTTGTATTTATGGTTACTCCATTATCAGAAACATAAGCCAGAGACACCATATACATTCCAAAGATATAAATAAAAGCTCCTTTGATGAACTCAACCAATCAGAAATCATTTTAGGAGATAATATTTTAGTGAAACTGAAATGTGATTGTGGTGTTGCTTTCCCTGGTGAGGTAAGAGTCAAGAATATGTATCACCAGAGGTGCCTATCTGGCTCCGTTGATAGGGCATGCGACTCTTGATCTCAACGTCGTGAGTTCAAGCTTCACATTGGGCTTGGAGCCTACTTAATTCAAAAAATAAAATTAAATTAAATTAAATTAAAATAAAGTAAAAGTGTATCACCAGACAAGACACATGTGGAACTATATACACTACGGAAATATTAACAGGCAGAAAGAAATCTGTTTATCCAAGCAGCTCACCTTACTGCTAAGGATCAAGCTACTTGGAAAATATAGCAAAAACTGCCCTTGTATCCTATAGCATCATGACCAAATTTAAAATATGCTGGAAAAAGTTAAATGCCACCGGGAATGATGAGAAAATATTCCAAAGTCACAATCTGAAGACTTATTTCTGGAAGAAAACTTTTGGTTTCCTAATATATTTCTGGTTTCTGGAAAGGCCAGCGTATGCATTATGTCTCTTTCATAGTGTGGAGTATACAGAGATGACAGTATTCACCATATGATTACTCTTCAGGTTTTTAATATTTGAAAAGTTTTCATGTTTGAGTCATTAATTCATTTTCCGGTAGGAGGGGGAGTGACTCTAACATCTCCCAAAATTGTACTGATTCTATTCTTCTTGACTTTAACTTCTTTCAAAGGAGAGCGGCTATTGTGAGAGTCCTATTGACACTATAAATCCCTGTAATAACTTTTCAACCTACTTTCTGGGTCAGTAAAGCCTGAGAAACAAACCTCATTAATCACTTAGATAACTTAAAGTATAGAACAAACAAAAAAGAGAACTCTCAAAATTCCTTGAGATAAGTAGTTGAAGTGCCAAAAACAGCTCTCGGGTACCTATGAAACATCCACAGATGAGAGACTAGCTCCGTAATAGGTCTATTGTTCTTGTCAAAAGAAAATTCTGAGAGCTTTATTTGATACGAACATTCTATTGAGCAAGAAACAAAACTGTTCACACACCAACAGGGAGACTTCAAGCTAAAAGGGGTTAGGAGCTCAGCTTTTAGCAGCTACAGCTCAGTTTATAAATCATGAATGAGGTAGTACATTGGGAGTTTTTAAAAATTGTGATTGGTTACTAAAAACTTAGTCTTTTCAGCGTAGTAGCACTGTGCAAGCTTAATTGTATGTGGCTGATTGGCTAGGAAGCTATAAAGTGACATTGACCTGAAAAAAGCTTAAGTTTTGTTTTAGGTCAATCAATATTTTGTGGAAATCAGGATAGTTCAAGTTTTGGTTACATGACTACGAGTGCTGGTCTAGGCATATTTTCAAACTGTGGTCTTCATGTTGGTTTTTCTTTAACAGTTCTTACCAATAAATTATATGGCATAATTCAAGTTCAGGAAGCATTAATTTACTTTGTGTTTGTCAAAGGTTTATACCACATTGTAAATAAAACATCTTCTAACCCCCAAACTGGTGCCCCTTGTTCTTATGCAATGGATTCATATTTTGTGCCTTTGGAATAGTTTTTGTGATATAAAGAGCTTAAGTCATATTGTAAAATGATAGACCCAATATTCTGAACAGAACTTTGGTCATTTATTAGTTTGGATCATTGAATTCATCTGGCATCCAAGAGTTGTATTTCAGGGTATCTCATATGTCAGAACTAAAACAAGCAAAAAAATATTTATTAAATATTTAAAATAAGTGTTTCATTTTAAAATAACATATACTCTATTGGGAATGTGCCCTAAAAATAGCAGACAATGAAGCAATTAGTGGGAAAAAGCAAATGGCTGAAATGGACATTGAGTTAGGAAGCACTCTACACTGACCACTATTCAATACACACACTAGAATTGTGCTTCAACGTCTTCTAAACTATAAGCTACTTGAGGCAATTATGTCTTTTTTTCTCCACAATGTTTGGCATAATCTCTTATACCTAGAATTATAAAAACAGCTTGTTAGCATTTATTGGATGTGTTTCTACATGGCAATATAATTAACCCCATTTACAGATCAAGAAATTGAGGCTCACTGAGATTATGTGATTTAATTGAGATTTTATAGCATCTAGGTGACTGAGTAAAGGTCTGAACACAGACCTGAACATAGAGCCCACTGTTTCCATCATATTCATGCACACTGTTCATTTATTGAGTAGCTTAAATATATATTTGCTGAATTGACCAATGCTTTTGTGACTTCTTCAGAGGAAAGATTTTATTCTGATCACAGAAATCCTTTCATTCAACTTACACAACTGTTATTACAAATAAGCCATGAAGGAACAATAGGAAGTCTCTATGTTAAACAGCTATGGTCTCATTTGTATGGTACCTCTGAATAAATTTAAAAGTTAATTAAATCCATTTCAGGATTATTTTGTGTTTTTATGAGGCAAGGGTATATTAAATGTAGGGAGATATAATATTAAGACTAGAAGATACTTCCAAAATATTTTTTCAGTCTATATTTTTTCAATAAAGGCGGGTTTGTCTCCTCTTGCTTCCCCCTCCTCCTTGTTTTTGATCTGGTTATTCCTCTTTAAATAAGAGACATAATATTTTATGGCTTATTGCAGCCAAACCCATATGTCAGGGATCTTAAAGCTCAACATTTTTTCCTTTCTATTGTATTGCATAAGTCAGATCCAGTTTTGTATCTAAGGATGATGGTTTTAGTTTTCTAATCACAATTTTGGACTTACGGCTTCATAGCAGGTTTTGATGGAGTTTGTATTCTGGAGAATGCAGTTTTGATGTTTTCAATATCCTGTTTAAAAGAACTTAAATGGGTAAAAAATGCAGTATGGACACCACACTGCTGGATTATCAAAACACTCGATGTCAATACTGAAACATATTATTTCAAATTAAGGCAGTTTCTAACAATAAACCAAAAGGAATTCTTTTGTCTCTGGAGGACATTTTCATAAAATTAAAATGAGGAATACAGAAAAATTTAACCATTGGGTAAACACTTTCTTCACTTGGCTTCTATGACACTCCCTTCATTTTCCTTTCTCATTCTCTTTTACTGGGTCCTCCTTTTCTCTCCAGCTCTTTATGTAAGACTGTTCCAGTGATAAGTCCTTGGTCCTCTTCTCTTTTTCAGTTCTTTATCCACACTCACTATAATGATTTGAAATACTATCTATATGCCAACAACTCCTACTAAATTTTTATCTCTAGTCCATACCTTTCTCTCCTACTGCAGAATCATATGTCCCAACTGAAAACAACAATCAGTTGACTAAGTGTCTCAAACTCAATTATTTCCAGAACTGAAATCTTAATCTTACCCTTCAAATTTGCTCTACCTGAAGTCTCTCTCATCTCAACTGATGGTAACCACATCCTTCCAGTCGCTTAGTTCAAAAGTCTTGGGGTCATCCTCGACTTCTCTCTCTCATGCACTTCATTCAATCATCAGGAACTCCACCTTGCAAAAGAATCTGATCACTTCTCACCACCTTCCTTAGAACCACTCTAGTTGAAGCCATTGTCATTTCTCCCCTCCTTTCACTTTCCTTCCCCTAAATAAAGTCTATTCTCCAAAGAAGAGCCTGAATGATGCTTTCAAAATGTAAGTCAAATCATGTTGTTTCTTTTCTCAAAATCCTCCAGGAGATGTGCATCTCACATAAAATAAAAGCCTAAGTTCTTACAAAATCCTACACAATCTGTTACGTCTAAACCCTTCCCCCACCTACTCTCCTCCTTTCTCATATTACTCCTAGCTTCCATGGTGTTACACAAACATACCATGCTTGCTCTAGACTACAAGTCTTGGAATTGTATGTTTCTGTCGCTTGGGCAGCTTTTCTCCTAGATAACCAGCTTTACTCAGATAAGCAGCTCTTCCCTCAAATAACTGCATAGTTTACCCATTACCTCTTTCAAATCTTTGCTTAATTTAACTTTTTCAATGAAGGCTACTCTGACAATCCTATTTAAAAGGCGCAACCTGCCCCTTTACCCTCTCATCTTTCTTTATCCTATTCTATTTTCTCCATGCCATGTGTTACTTTCTAGCTCACCATACTATTTGTGTGCTCATTTCAGGTCTTCTTCCAGTAGGACATAAACTTTATACAGCAAAGGCTGTTTTGTTCCAATATTTTGAGGGCTTGGCCCATAGTAGATGCTCAATAAAGGATTCTACAAACTCATCATTTCAGTATTCTTACAGCTGGGCAAGCCCCCTAAACTTTTCTCAAAGCTAAATTTCACCATTTTTTTTTTTAATTTAAGATTTTATTTTACTTGAGAGACATAGTGAGAGAGAATGAGCAGGGGGAGGAGCAGAGAGGGAAGCCGACTCCCGGTTGAGCAGGGGACGAATGAGTGGCTCGATCCTGGAATTCCAGGATCATGGCCTGAGCTGAAGGCAGACGCTTAACGACTGAGCCACCCAGGCACCCCTAAATTCCGCCACCTTCTTAAATGGCTAAAGATCACAGAGTAGTAGTCCACCTTTTTCTTTAAGAACTTCCTGACCCCGGAAGTAAAAGATTAAGTAAGGGAGTCACAAGGGTAAGCTATTTCCGTTTCCGTACAGACGCCTAGAAGCAAACACCATGGCGAAAGCCGGGGATAAGAGCGGCAGCCGAGGAAAGAAAGGCCTGAAACGGAAAGCGACCGCCGAAGAACCTCAGGAGGCTGCAGCCGCGGAGGATGGGGCGCCGGAAAGCGGGGTCCAACTCCCGAAAGCGGCTGCCTTCCCCCCGGGTTTCAGCATTTCGGAAATTAAGAACAAACAACGGCGACACTTAATGTTCACGCGGTGGAAACAGCAGCAGCGTAAGGTAGGACGGGACGGAGGCGGCAGGGCGCATGCGCCGCGTCATTTATGCGCGTGTGTGGCAGTGGGGCGGGGAATAGCACTTGCGTGGTCGCTCTTGGCCTGGCGTCGTGGAGACGGTAATTAATCTAGACCAGTGAGGGGGATATTCTTGTGTCCTGGTCCCCTCGCACTGTTTTGGAGACTTTCTCTAGGTTCAGCTTTTTGCCTGAGCGTCAAGGTTTCTCTTCCTTTCTAGCCCCTTTCTAGGTTCCCCCTCTGAGAATGAAAGCGAGAAGTCCCGCTCTCCTAGCAGTGAAAATACGCCTCCTGACCTGGAAGGCGAAATTCTCCCATCTCTGTGCTTCGCCTAGTCCATGTAACTTTGGTTGATTCCTAGAATCTGTAAAACGGGCACTGCATAAACCCAAAGTGATGCTTCTCTGATTCCTAGACAGCAACTCTTACCGAAATTAATTCTGTGAAGTTTCTAGTAACTGTATTTACAACGTTGCCTTCAGACTGTTCTAGGAGATAAATATGAGGAGATAAATAAAGCTCAAGGTCACAGTGCTTATTTGTGGCTAAATTGAAATTGGAAGCAACCATTTGTTTATTTTTGTACGTCATAAAAGTTACACACATAATATTCTTTTTACTTGCCTGTCTCCTTTTACTAGATTTTTTTGAGGTCGTGGATTGTGCCTTATTCATTATAAGCGCCAAAGTGCTATTGGAGTACATAGAGAATCTAACTCATTCTAGGTGAGCGCGTATGCGGGAAGGGTCTCCTAGAAGACTTCTTGACACCATAATCTGAAACTTGATGGGTGGAGGGTAGATAGGCACTGGGGGGTGGGGGGAGAGTACTTTGTATTGTGTGTTAAGCATTCTGTTTAGAAATCTCCGGAAGGTACAGATTTACAGTACAATTGTAATTCACCTTGCAAGTTCTTAATAATTTTAAAAGCATATTTTGATTATAAGATTTATGGAAAACTAATGGTGGTTCATTGGAAGCAATCTGAAAACGTATCTCCCATTGTCATTTATTTTTAGTACTTTCCAAAAGAAACAAGCAGCATAACCATGGATTTCTTTAGAACGCAACTTGTTAGGAATGCAAAATAAAACAAAAACTTCTTAACTTATTTAAGTATACGTTTTACATTTTTACTTAAATTGAGACTTTATAGTAAAAGATAAAGCTAGTAAAACTTTAAATATTCAGACTTGCCAATTTAGATTTTTTTTTTTTCCAATTTAGATTTTTTTGAAGGAGCAAGATGTTTATTTTTTATTGATTGGCCGGCTTATTTGGTTTACAATAACTTAGGTATGAAAATCTGTGTCAGGATGTTTACTACATTACAAAGATTGCTCAGTTTAAGTATTCATAGCATTAGTAATGTATAGTTTCAGTATGTGTTTGTGATATAACTGGTGGTTTCTCAATATTGTTCTTTGCTTTAAACTTTTTAGGAAAAGTTGGCAATTAAGAAAAAACTTAAGAAAGAGAGAGAAGCTCTTGGTGACAAGGTAAATAAAATTTTTAGCCATCTGCTTTTTGTCTTATATTGAGGAATGCTTCCTGATATTTATGTTGTATCATTTTCTTTTAAATTTATTATAAAATATTCCCAGTGTATAAAAGATGTGAAAATAAAATAGTATAACAAACCCCTTTCTATTCTTCACTCAGCTTAGAAACAGTGCGTTAGCAAATAATATTCAGTCTTTTGGATGCTTCTTCCTGATTGCTTTCCCTTCCAAAAATAACCACTTATGAAATTGCCATGTTTTGTTCCCATGCACTTCTTTTTTTGTGTCCCTAAACAATGAAGACAATAGTGATGTTTTGCATTTTTTTCAAAATTTCACATAAATGGTATGTCTGCTTCATCGTGCTTATTTTACTTAATTTTATGTGTTTGAGAGACAGAAACTCATCTTCCTGACTTTGGGAATGGGGAAGCTCCCCAGTCTAGGCCTTGCCAGACTTGCCAGTATTAGACTGTTTTGACTTGCAGAATCCTATCAAGTAACGTTAGTCTCTTAACTCTCAGTAATCAGTCAATTACAGCAAATATGCCAATCACCATTTGGAAATTTCACCATTCTTGTTTTTTGGACTGAAAGATGACTTCCTAGAACTGCCTCCTTTAAGAAATTACTTTTAAAACTTAATATTTGTTCATAGAATATAATAAAAAATAAAATCCTAGTTTATCAGATCATACTTCTTCATATCTCTGCTAGCATACATATGTTTTGAATTTGTTTTAGTCAGTGTATGCTTACAATTCTTTGTTCCTGCTCCTTAGCATTTCATTTACACAACTTTTTGGTCTAAGCTGAGTATGTATGTTGCCAATTCTAACAGTATTCCATTATGTTAAAGTGTCGTCATTACCCTCTTGTTGGATATTTGCCCTATTTGCTGTTCATTTCCCCTAATAATAGTGACACTGTATATTTCTTTATATAAATTGTTCCTCCCTTTCATTCCTTACCATAAATGCCTCAAACTAGAATTACTAGTTCAGCAGATTAGATTTGTAGCTTTCGTTACTTATTTCTGAATAGCTTTCTGGAAGTATTGGAAAGGTAGATATACCTTTGTACAGCCAACCCTTGAACAGCATGGCAGTTGGGTTGCAGACCATCTCCACTCCTGCACAGTTGAAAGTCCCAAAAACTTAACTACTAATACCCTACTATTGATCTGAAGTCTTAATGATAACGTAAATAATCAATTAACACATATTTTATATATTTATTATATACTGCATGCTTACTATAAAATAAGCTAGAGGAAAGAAAATGTTATTCAGAAAATTATAAGAGAAAATACATTTATAGTCTTGCACTGTAAAAAATTTGCATGTAAGAGGGCCTGCACAGTTCAAATCCATGTTGTTTTAGGGTCAACTGTAATTTTTTTCATTCTGTTTAATAAACTTTTTAGTGGATAATTATTTTAATTCCACTTTCTTCTTTCAGCTACTTCTGCATGGTTTTAAGTCATTTCATTCAGTTAGCAATTCTTCTAGGATGTTTATGTTTCTGCTCAGTTAAAAACCTCTTACTCAGTATTATTATTAGGATTGATGTAGCAGTGGAAGTGAGGAACAGATTCAGTTTTTGGATTATCTGCAAATTTCTGTTATTCTTCCCCAATCAGAATGCAAAATTATTAATGTAAATTGCTTCTAAAACTTAATCTTTTTTTCTTTTATTTAGGCTCCACCAAAGCCTATACCAAAGACCATTGACAACCAGAGAGTATATGATGAAACTGTAGTAGACCCTAATGATGAAGAGGTAATGTTACAAGTCTTAAATAAATTTGGATGGCCACATTTGATAAATCATTTGTTCATATATTGATACTTAAAGTACTGGCTGGTGAAGTTGTATAATGGACTGATTCAGCTATAATGTTGGCATATTATTTGCTATAGATTATTTCATAATTGAATTTCTCAAATGTTCTAGAAAAAGGCAATGATTACTTATTTTCTAGAAATATATGATATTTTATGCCTAGGTAAACTTTTTGTCATTTAGTATCTTGTGTAGTGCTTCTGTTGTTTTTAATATCATTCGAAAAGCATTCCTCATACTATAGATTTTTGTAGTATTAGACATTTTGATTTAAGGATAACATTTGGTGGTACTTCCTGTGTCCTCATAAAACTCTTCGCTTCAAGATAATACCCACTTGTCACTTTTCACATTTTCCTTTTAAATAGTTGGTGACAGTACAGTGAGAGAATCAGCGTTTTTAAACTTTTTTTTTTTGTAAGCACATTTGGTTTTGGTTATATTTGCTCTCAAACAGTACTGTTAGTGACATTCTTTAACATTTCCTGATATAGTCATTCATTCAATCAGTCTGTCAATCTTCCAGCAAATGTTTGATTGCCAGCCGTGTATTGGGATCTGTTTTAGGGACTTGGGACCCACCAGTGCACCAAACACTCTGCCATATATACACACAAAATATCAGCCCACCTGAAACTTACATTCTAGGGAGAGAGACAAACAGTGAACATAATAAAATAAATTATGTGTTAGGAGGGTGAAAGAGGGGGCCTGGGTGGCTCAGTCAGTTAAGCGTCCAACTTGATTTCGGCTCAGGTCGTGATCTCAGGGTTGTGAGATCGAGCCCCAAGTCAGACTCTGTGCTCAGCGGGGCGTCTGTTTGAGATTTTCTTTCTTCCTCTCCTCCTGCATGCATGTGCTCTCTCTCTCTCCTCCTAAAATAAATAAATCTTAAAAAAAAATTGGGTAAAGTAGATTCAGGACTACCTGAAGTAGAGAGAGTTTGCAATTTTATATATATAGGAATATGTGTGTATGTACGTTTTATTTAGTTTGACATAATTTCAGACTTAATAGAAAAGTGGGAATTCATGTATGCCCTTCACCTAGATTTCCTAAATACTAAATTGTACCACACATGCTTTTCTTCTGTATTCTGTCTGCAATGCTTGAGAGTAAATGGCAGCCCTGAAGCCTGTTTACTCCTATATAATTTAGTGGATTTTACTTATAAACAAGTGTGTTTTTCTTAAACACAGGGTATAGTTATCAAAATCACAGAATTAACATTGATTATTATCTAGTCTAGACATCTTATTTCAGATGTCTACAGTTGTCCAAATGGCGTCATTTTTAGCAAAAGAAAAATCCAGCTCATGCATTTTATTCCATTATAATGACTTTAACCTCCCTTAATTTGGAACAGTTCCTCGGACTTTCTTTGCTTTTAATGTCCAGGTATTTTTTGGAATGTCACTTAATATGAGTTTAGTAATTGCTCATGATTATGTTCATTTTATATACTTTCCTTTTTAATCAGTTGTTTGTTCATGTCTATTGCCCATTCTGTTGGTTAGGGTTGCAGTTCTATATAATGATGGTCAGAGTAGGCTTCATTGAGAAGATGACCTTTTAGCAAAGACTTGAAGGATGTAAAGAAATTAGCCATTTTTGATAATAAATAGTAAATCAATAAAGAAATTGGCCTCCTTGCAGTTCTGCCCCACTTGTTTCCAAGGAATGGCCAGTGTAAAAACTAGTGCATAAACAGTTAATGCAAAAGCTCTAAGGCAGGAGGAGCATGTTTAGTATGTTTTTGAAGAACAGCAAGGAAGCCAGTATGCTGAAATATAGTGAGCAAGAGACAGGGTTCTAGAAGAGGTGCCAGGGAAAGTATTGGGAAGAGCAGAGGGCAGAGCAGTGGCTTTGTTGACCATCGTGAGGACTTAGGCTTTTATACTTAGTGAAATGAGCCTTTGGATGGTTTTGTACAGAGGAATGATATGATCACACTTAGTTTTTTAATAGTAATTGGTTGCTGTCTGAGAATGTAATTAGAGAGGCAAATAGATACTTAGGAAGCTACTGAAGTAATCCAAGAAAGAGATTATGATGATGATGACTTGGGCTATTGGGCTACAGCGATTACAATGAGTGTTGAGAATCAATTTGATTCGGGTTTTTTCCCCAGGTATATTTTGAAATTAGAGCCACTAGAATTTCTTGATAGATTGGAAATGGGATATGAGAGAAAGAGGATTCAAAGATGGTATTGAGGTTTTTAGCCTGAGCAGTTGGAAGGATAGAAGGATGGAATTGTCATTGACGAGATATGGAAGAGGTCTTGGCTGGAGATAAATTGGAAATCATAGGTATTTAGAGGCTACATATATGTAAAAACTTCCTAAATATTTACCTAGGGGAGAATTTGTTGGGTCATGAAGTGTGTAAATGTTCAACTTTACATGATGGTGCCAAAATGTTTTCCAAAGTAGTGGTATCATTTTTCACTTGCATAGAATTAAGGATAGTATTTCTGGTCATCTACATTCTGACCAATACTTCTACATTCTGACCAGTACTTTGCCTAGTATAAAGGACTATCTCATTGTGGTTTGAGTTTGCATTTCCCTGATTCCTAATGTGGTTGAGCATCTTTTTCATGTATGCACTGTGTTTTTGCTAAAGTTATGCCAGCTCATGTCTTTTGCCCAATTTTCTGTCCTATAGTATGTTTTACTGATTTGTAGAACTTCTTTTTATATTTTGGATACTAATCTTTTATTAAGTATCTTCCAATTTGTGGATGCTCTTTTTACTTTTTCTGTGCTGTCTTTTGGTGAATAAAAGTCCTTAATATAGTTGAGTTTAAGGTTTTTAAATATTTAATGTTTTTTGGTCTTATTTAAGAAATCTTTATCCTGTGATCATATGTTCTCATATTTTTTTTCCTAAAAAAATTGAAGAGTTGATTTTCACATTTATGTACGTAATCACCAGGAATCGATTTTTTCGTTTGGCATGAGAAAGAAAACCAATTTCTTTCTTTCTTCCCCTGCCCCTTTTCCTACCCCCACCATATGTAACCAGTTTCCCCAGCACCATTTTTGCAATAGTACAACCTTTCCCACTGAATTATAATGCCGTCTCATAAATCAAGTATCCATATATACTTGGCCTTTTTCTGGACTATTGGTCAGTTTGTTGCTGTATGACTTCTTTATTTTCTTAATTATTTATCTTCATGGTAAGTTTTGATATCTGTTAGAGCAGAATGCCCCTCTCCACCCCCATCCTTTAATCTCTCTCTTCAGGAACGTTCTCTCTCTGAAACTTTGGTCTGCCATATAAAATTATAAATTGTATTAAAGCAGATAACTTAGGGGTTCTATTTATATATTGCTTTTTTTAGATAGGTGTTCTTACTGAAAATGCATTTCAATGAATATAGTTTTCTTCATGCAAGTTTTATACATAAATTTTGTTAGAGCTATTGCTGCGTATCTTGTGTTTTTTATTAGTGTAAATCACATCTCTGAAAATTGAATTATTTGCTGATTTATAAAAATGCCATTGATTTTTGGATTGTGATCTTCTAAACAGTTTACCTAAATTCGTTTCTAATAATTTGTTTAAATATCGTTTTCGTTTCATGTTTAGCTAATCATTTCTGCAAATAACTCTCAGTCCATTAATAATTTATTTCTTTTGTGCTGACTAGAACCTCCAGCATGTCAAATAAATAGAAATAGCAATAGTGTTATCTGTGCCGTGTTCCTAATTTTAAAGAGAATACTTCTAACATGTCATCATTAATGTTTATCTTTAATGGTAGATTGTCCTTATAAGTTAAGAAAATCCATTTATTCTTTTCTTGCTGGCGGGGTTGTTTGTTTTATCATGATTGCATGTAAAATGTTACCAGATAACGTTTTCTGCAAATATTGAGATAATGATGTACTTTTTCTGCAAATATTGAGATGAGTATGCAGTTTTTCTCCTTTATTGTATTAATGTAGGAAATGAAATAGATTCTCTAATGTTAAATCTCTTTTGCATCCTTGGGATAAATTCAATTTAATTAAGATGTTTTATCCTTTACACATTGTTTTGGTTTGTCAGAACTTTGTTTGGAATATGTGTATCTGTGTATATAAGGGAGACTGCAGTAATGTTCCTTTCCATTCCTAATATTATCTATTTGGGCTTTTCACCAGAGATAAAATGTTTTGTTAACTCTTTTCAAACTACTTTTTTGATCATCTCTATTTGAAACTTTGTTTTCTAATTTATTTATATCGCACCTTATCTTATCATTTATTTCCTATTACTCCCTTGAGTTTATTCTTTTTATTTGATTATTTTTCAACTTCCTTTCTATAATGAGCAATTAAGGCCACAAAATTCCCTCTAAGTACCACTTTTGGTATATCCCACAAGCTTTAAGATGTGTGTCCTTCCTTATTGTTCAAATCTTGGTATCTCTTATAATGAAAGATTTGTTGATTTCTTCTTGTAATTTCATGTTTTTGGTTTTGCTTTTGTTTTGTTTTTGCTTGGTGTATTTTATTTCATTAGTTTTTCCCCTGATCCTTGTACTTCTTTTCTTCTACTTACCTAAGGTTTCATTTATTCTTCTTTTTCTAGTTTCTTAAAATGGAAGCTTACGTTACTAATTTTATACTTCTCTTTCTTTTTAATATAATCACATAAAGCTATGGTTTTCCTCCTAAGCACTGCGTTAGCCACAGTCCATACATTTTGATATGTTTGTTGTGTTTTCATTTTCATTCTGTTCAAGATATTTTCTAATTTCTCTTGGGATTTCTTCTTTGGTTCATTGATTAATAAGAAGTGTGTTGCTCAATTTCCAAATACTTGAGGATTTCCCAGATATATTTCTGCTGTTGATTTCTAATCCAATTTTATTGTGGTTCTGGAACATACTCTGTTTAATTTTAGTCCTTTTCAAGTAAAGGGACTGTTCTGTGTTCTAGGGCAAGATCTGTTCTGGAGAATATTCTGTGTTCCTTTGGAAAACATGTATATTCTGCTGTTTTGAAGTGGAGTGTTAAGATAGTTGTTTTAAGTTGGTTGATTGTGTTGTTCATATTTTCTATATACTTGCTGAATTTCTAATTCTATCAGTTACTGAAAGAGGAATATTGAAATCTCTAATTATAATTTTCGAATTATTCATTTTTTCCATTCCTTTCAGTTTTGCTTCAAGTCTTTTTGGGGGTTCTTTTGTTAGGTACATACCTATTTTTAAATGTTTTTGTTTTTGTTTTTACTTTTCCTCAGGTATGTGTCCACTTATAATTACTGTATCTTCCTAATGTACTGACTAGTAATCCAGTGTCCCTTATTGTCCCGTCCCTTAAATTGTTCACTGCAGCATTTCTTTTCTTAATGTCTATTTTGTCTCATGTACACGTAGCCATCTAAACTCTCTTATGGTTACTGTTCACATGGTATATCTTTTTTCATGCTTTTACTTTTAACCAGTTTGTATCTTTGAATTTAAAATGTCACTTACGGGGCGCCTGGGTGGCTCAGTTGTTAAGCGTCTGCCTTCGGCTCAGGTCATGGTCTCAGGGTCCTGGGATCGAGCCCCACATTGGGCTCCCCGCTCAGCGGGAAGCCTGCTTCTCTCTCCCACTCCCCATGATTGTGTTCCCTCTCTCGCTGTGTCTCTATCAAATAAATAAATAAAATCTTTAAAAAAAAAATAAAATAAAATAAAATGTCACTTACAGCATATGGTTGGATATTGCTCTTTCATTCAGTCTGACAATTAGTATTTAATGTTAATTATTGATGTAGTTATATTTAATTCTGCCATTTTGCTGTTTTTCAACATATTTTATATCTTTATTTTTATTCTGTTCCTCCTTGACTGCTTTCTTTTATATTAAAAAATATTTTTTAGTATGCTATTTTAATTCCTCTTAATCTTTTGAATTATATATTTAGGGTTCTTTTAGCAGTTTCCCTAGGAATTACAGCATACTTTATCACAATCTACTTCAAGTAAATACAGACACGATGCTGGTAAAGTATAGCAGGTTTTACACCAGTGTAGCTTTGTTTCCTCCACTCTTGTTTATGATGTTGTCATATATACAACATCTGTCTATGTTATAAATGCAGTGTTATAATTTCTGCTTTAAATAATCTCATTTTAAAAAAAAAAATTAAGAGTGTACACACACACACACACACAAAGTCTTTTGTGGTTACCTTTGTATTTACCATTTATAGTACTGTTCTTTCTTTTCCTTGGATCTGAGTTACCATCTGGTGTCATTTTCTTTCAGTTTGTAGAATCTCCTTATGTTTTTGTTTTTATAACAGATCTAATAGCTGATTATCTCATTTTGGTTTATTTAAAAATACGCTTATTTTACCTTCAGTTTTGAAAGAATTTTGCAAATTACAGAATTCTTGGTTGACTTTTTTTTTTCTTTTAGTATTTGGAACATGTTCCATTACATTTTGACCTTCATAATTTCTGATGAGACATCAGCCATTTTAATAGTTGTTCACCTACACATGGTTTTTCTTATTTCTTTCAAAATGTTCTGTTTTTGGCTCTTAGCAGTTTGACTTTGATGTGTTTAGGTTATTGTTCTTTTTATCCTATTTGGGGTTTGTTGAGCTTGTAGCTGTATGTTAAGAATTTTTCACCTATTATTTCTTCAAATACTTTTTTCTACCTTCTCTTTCCTTCAAAGACTTCCTTTTTTTTTTTAAGATTTATTTATTTATTTATTTGAGAGAGAGAGAAGGATCCGGGGGAGAGGGAGAAGCAGGCTCCCCGATGAATGTGGGTCTTGATCCCAGGACCCTGGGATCATGACCTGAGCCGAAGGCAGACGCTTAATGGACTGAGCCACCCAGGCGTCCCAGAGACTTCCTTTTCACACACTACTGAAATGGTTAACATTGTCCTACAAGTTTCTTCAGTTTTGCTCCTTTTTTTTTTTTTAAAGATTTTATTTATTTATTTGAGAGAGAGAGAGAATGAGAGACAGAGAGCATGAGAGGGAGGAGGGTCAGAGGGAGAAGCAGACTCCCTGCGAAGCAGGGAGCCCGACGCGGGACTCGATCCTGGGACTCCAGGATCATGACCTGAGCCGAAGGCAGTCGCTTAACCAACTGAGCCACCCAGGCGCCCTTGCTCCTTTTTTAATGATTGTTTTCTCTATTCTTCAGATTGGATATTTATTAATCTAATTTCAAATTCATTGATTCTTTTGCCATCTTAGATCCACATTAAGCTCCTCTTTTCTCTTAATTTCTTGAAGAGATTTATTA
Source organism: Halichoerus grypus (assembly GCF_964656455.1). NCBI lineage: Eukaryota > Metazoa > Chordata > Mammalia > Carnivora > Phocidae > Halichoerus > Halichoerus grypus. The sequence goes on along the minus strand of NC_135716.1, from coordinate 118,521,600 downwards.
TGGCTACTTTGAAATTTTCACTAAATTCAACATCTAGGCCCAGTCAGAGACAGTTTTTATTGGCTGCTTTTTTCCTGATTATGGGTCATACTAAATACCTAATTTTTTGGCCGAAAGCTGGACATTTTAGACAACATATTACAGTAGTTCTGGACTGTTTTATTTTTTGAGTTACGGATTTTTTTGTTCTAGTAACTTGCCTAGATTTAAACTGTGTAGTGAATCTGTCTCCCCATCAGTAGCACTGTCAATGCAAAATGAACAAATCTTTTAGAATTTCTTAAAAAAAATAGAGAAAGAGAGAGAGAAAGGAAAGCAAGCAGGTGAGCCCAGTGAGGACAGCTGCTCAGGATATACAGTCTTGACAAAGAAGAGAGTACTCTGGAGAATGAACATCTAATACAGGGTTATATATATTTTTTGTTACATCAAGAGTTACAAAGCATCATGACAAAGGACATTTCAGAAAATTACAAACTTTATCTTATGCTTTTAGTATGTGCAAGGTTGCAGGCTTTGGAGGTATGGGAATGGAATTTAGGGAGATTTTTACTCATCTTTAGTTTAAAGTGTTCTTTTAGAAAGTTATTTGTTAACAGAGTAGATACACAGTGTGTGCTTGGGGCAGAAATAGAGCCCATGCTTTGAAGTTTGGTGAAGTCATTCTAACCTTGGTAAAAGTTGGCTTCCTTGGGAGCCCAGGAGCAGGGCCCACAAACATTAAAAGTTGAATTTCCTTTAACAGCAATGTGTGTATCTACTTGTTTTTTTTATTGTTATTTTTAACCTGCCTCCCTAGAGATCCTCTCTGAGTTTGTATGGCTTAATGGTAAGCCAGTGATTTGGGCAGAGATTGTGTTGAGGTACCTTGAGCCTCTCAACTTCTATCAACTGAGCTGGGTGTGGGTTGAGGATTGCATTCAAAGTTGCAGCCAGTTCTCAAGTCTCCTTCGCCTTTCATGTGAATTGGTTTCTTAGAACTCTTCCATGTGTAGTTCAGCTGTTAGCCAGGGATTTGTGGAGATTATCTCAGCCCCTCTGTGGCTCTTTCACTTCCTTAGCTCTCCTTTACATTTCTGGTTGGTCCACACCTACCCTGAACTGGCCCAGTAACCTTGGACTAGCAAAGCAATGGTTTTCAAATCCACCTCTCCCCAATCCAATCCACCACCCTTGGATTCAAGATTGCTGGTTCTTCCCTACCATCAGACCTAAAGTTGATAAAGTTACTATTTTCACAGCCATGTTGATGGAAGAAATGGAATAGTTCTAAGTAAGATTCCTGATGTCCTTGCCCCTAGCCCTAGCCATTTTTCAAGAATGAACACGGCTCAGGGCGCCTGAGTGGTTCATTTGGTTAAGCACCCAACTCTTGATTTCAGCTCAGGTCATGATCTCAGGGTTGTGAGATCGAGTCCTGTGTTGGGTTCTGTACTCAGCACGGAGTCTGCTTGGGATTGTCTCCCTCTTCCTCTGCCCCTCCCCCTACTCACACACTCTTCTCTCTCTCAAATAAATAAATAATCTTCAGAAGAATAAACACAGCTCAGTTTGTGTCTTGAAATTGTTTTTTGACAATTTTTTCCAGTTTTATACTTGTATTCTACAAATAGAAAATCACTCAGCCTATTCATGTTGCCATTAATATAAGTCCTTCTTGGCTTTCTTTAAATCCCCTATCAGCTAGGAAGGTAGTCAGTGTCATAGAATCCTGCTGGAGCTACTTTTAAAATTTTGGCCTAGTAGAGTATTTGTTTGATACAAGATTATATTTTTTTCTGTTCACAGGTTGCTTATGATGAAGCTACAGATGAATTTGCTTCTTACTTCAACAGACAAACTTCTCCCAAGATTCTCATCACAACATCAGATAGACCTCATGGGGTAAACATATCAATCAGTATAGTTATTGAATTCTTAATTTTCTTACATTGCTTAGACTATTTAAAAGAACTCCTTTCAGAAGATCTGAGTTAAATTATTAGTAATTGCCATAGATAATACCTGTGAATAAGCTAAATAAAATTAATACTGTGATAATGATACAGCTTCTCGAAGCATGATTCTTCAGGATGGAGTTTATCAGCCTCAGCGCTGTTAGCATTCTGGGCTGCATCGTTTTTTATCATGGGGGTGGTCCTGTTCCTTATAGGATGTTTAGGAGCATGCCTGGCCTCTGCCCACTAGATACCACTACCCACCACCCCTACCACTACCACCAGGTAGAACCATTTTTGCCAAGTGTCCTCCTGTGGGGCGTAATCACCCCCAGTTGAGAACCACTGCTTTAGGATGATTGGCCTTTGATAAAGGATTAAATACTGTTCAGATATCATTCCTTCCCTACCCTTGCCCTTTATTAATAACACGTATATTAATCATTGCTTTTTTCTTTATAAGTGTATTCCACATAAGAATTACTCCTTTTCACCTTCGAGGATTTCTGTTATTTTGTTTTGCAGAGAACAGTACGACTCTGTGAACAGCTCTCCACAGTTATACCAAACTCACATGTTTATTACAGAAGAGGACTGGCTCTGAAAAAAATTATTCCACAGTGCATTTCAAGAGATTTCACAGATCTGATCGTTATTAATGAAGATCGTAAAACACCAAGTATCCTTTCTTTATTAAAGAAGTTTTCCTGTCTCACCTTCACCCCCTTTTAAAATATATTTGAAAGAATAAGGAAATGTTTTCTATAACTTGAAGAACATAATTTTTTAAGCTAGAAAATTACATATCTAAGATTCTATGAACTTTTTTTCATTTAGCAAATATTCATCAAGTAAATGCTATAGGCAAGACATTAGTTTAATCCTTAGTAAAAGATGCAGAGATAAACAAGAGCTTCAGGGAGTTCATAATCTAGTAGGAGAGAATAGGTAAGCAAACTAACAAAAATGGAGAGTGGATAGTACAATTAAAGAGAGAAATACAGTGCACACTCTGGTAAAATCTGCCCTGGGGATATCAGGGAGGAAGGACTTGACAGAAAAGATGCTTAAGCTCAGTCAAGGTGAATATGGGTGAGTGAGGTAGATAAGGTGGAAGAAGAGTGCCCAGTGCGGATATACTATTTGTAAAGGCAGATGGAGCTGACCCAGTTGGGGATCTGCAAGTAGTTAGATATGGCTAGATTTTATGTTACCAGGGGTGGTATCACAGGACTACATTTTTGAGGTAGATATTTGAGCCCATATTATGTATTTGCTACTGTTCCAGATGCCAAGAATACTCTATCCTTTTTTCTGTGAGTCTCAGATCTGAGGTGACTGTGTCACATGAACCCAAGGTATTTTTGTCCTGTTTGGAGATGAAAGAGCACATAAAGATGCCTAGGTTTGTTTTTGTTGTTGCTGCTGTTTTACTTATTTATCGAATGGTGCCTGTGATTCATTAATGTAATTTAATTTTTTTAAGATTTATTTATTTTTAGAGAGCACATGAAGCAGGGGAAGGAGCAGAGGCAGTGGGGCTCAACCCTAGGATCCTGAGATCATGACCTGAGCGAAAATTATGAGTTAGCAGCTTAACTGACTAAGCCACCCAGGCTCCCCTGTGAGCTCATTAATTTTGAAGATGATCATTTGAATGGGTCAAATTATTAAAATTATTAAGGATTCATAAAAAATAGGGACAGGACTTTGCTGCTGCCAGAATAACATTTTTTTTTTTAAATCAATGAACATTGCTTTTTTTTTTTTTATAATAGTTTAAAAGCTATGTTTTAAAAACCTAAATAACTTTTAGGGCCTTATTATTTTCAATATAAGTTAAAGACATTATCCACTTGTACAGGTTACTTTCCAGAGACTAAAATAGGCTAAAACTAGCTTTCTAATGTGATGTTTTGTTGGCCATATTATAATTTGGCTTGGATTGTGGGTTAATGTACCAAAATAACTAAAATCTCTTGAATACTTAACTATTCCAGAAGAGATGTTTTTAATGTAGTTTCTGCTTTCTTAAAACTGTTTCCCAAAATAAAGTGGCAAGGTCTGTGTTCCTCTCTTATTTTTTGGCAGTTAAAAAATTACTACCATTTTAAGGCTGCTGGCAGGCATTCATCAATTCAATAAACATTGTATCTTTGTTTTGGTTGAGGTATTTTATATAGGTTCGTAAGTTTCACTTATATCATCTATTGCCTTTAGACTTATGTTCTCTTTTCCTTATAAAATTGTATTGTCTTTTTACCCAAAATATATTAATATTTTTCTGGTTACCATATTGGACACCTTCAGATCATTAAGGTGCCATCAGTACATAGACCAAATTTATATTAAGGAAATAACTAGGCTAATTAACCCAAGTGTGAGATTATATTCCTATACACATAAATATATATATATATGCACACACACATATGCATGTGTTAGGTATCCCATGATTGTAGGTTTTGAGTATAGAATTATGTAGTTTTTAAAAGTCCTAATGAATAGAATTTTTATAAGTATAGTCCTGCCTGGATGTTGATTTTTTTTTTAAGATTTTATTTATTTGAGAGAGAGAGATAGTGACAGAGATAGTGAGAAAGAGCACAAGCAGGAAGGAGAGGGAGAAGCAGGCTCCAGCGGGAGCCTGACGTGGGGCTCGATCCCAGGATGCTGGGATCATGACCAGAGCCGAAGGCAGACGCTTAACTGACTGAGCCATCCAGGTGCCCCTGGATGTTGATTTTTATAATTTCAAAGGTACTTCATTTTCTTTTCTAATTGATATGTAGTAATGAAGTTGATGGCAAAGTGTTGGTGGAAGAAGCTAGGAAAGTAGACTCCTAAATTGCTTTTGTGTTCTCTTAACAGAGAATGGTTTTTAAGACTAGTAAGGACATTGGTAAGGGGCATTGGAAGTCCATCTTGGTTAAAAAGATTTTCAGATAAGGCCTAGAAACCAAATAAGGTCAGATATCCTGGTTTCAAAGAATATCTGCACAAACTTGTAAATGCGACTTTGCTAACTCTGAGGAAGATACCAGACAGGCAAATGGAAGGAGGAGGGGGAGAGCACTGCCAGTTAGTATTTGCTGTGATCCAGAAAAAACATGTAGAATAATTAAAGGGAGAATAATTTGTAGGCACATAATAGGAATGGCAGTGTGATTCCTAGAGACTTAACATGGGCTTACAAATAATAAGTCATGATTCCTAATGGTGACACTTGGAGAAAAGTTGAAAGAATTGAGGATATTCGGCTTGTGGGAAATTAGAATATGGGGGCATGACAAGATACTGGAAGGGCTGCTGTAAAAGAGTAGTGCCAAATGGTGGAAATTTATGGAGATATAAACTTGATTTCCTCTAGAAAAGAGCTTTGTCAACTATGTAAACTGTAGTATAGTGGCTTTGGGTCAGGCAGATGTGATGTCAAATACACTTCATTACTTGCTGCTTTGTAATTTTTGTCAAGTTTCTTAGCTACTCGGTTTTCTCCTATCTTAAAGTAAGAAATAACAGCTAAATCTTTAGGGTTCCCACAAAGATCACATTAAATGTATTATGTTTCCAAGGCTTAATGCCTGGTCTGTTGTAGGCATTTTAGTAAATGTTATAGGGGAAAGCATGGAAGTTTTTTCTGGAGAGACCTACATCCTCTATTCAGTATTTCTAAATGGAAATTTGAGCTAGGTAAGTCTTTGTGCTGTACTTTTGGCGGCTTGTAGGCTGTTTTGCATTCTTGGCCTTTGGGTACTAAAAGTCAGTTTTACCTCAGTCTTCATAACAGAATGCCTCTATGCATTAGGGCTTGTGCACAGGTGTAATCCCACCCAGTAAGATCTGCCACCTAGCTCTGAAATTTGGGCTAATCTGCCTAACCCTTCTCAACCTCTTTTCCTTGTTACTGAAATAGGGATAATGACTCCTATTCTTCATGGTTTATGTTAGGAATCAGCAATAACATAAGTAGTAAAGCTTTTTGTACATTGCAGGTACTTAGGAACTGATAATTTTGGATTTTGTAGTTTTCTTTTGACAGAAACCACAATTTAGTGGGAATGTTCTAGGAAGGAGTCAAGTCTTGATTTAGGTTGGAGGAAATTACCTTTACCTTCTTAGTATCCTGAGATTTCATGGTTTTTTTCAGTGTGCAAATGATCCAGAAATACTTTTGGTTATACCTCATGAAATTGAACCTGTGGTGAATTTTTGAGAAGTAGGAAGGAATTCAAATAATACTGATTATCTGCTATGTGGTAGGCACTAGTATTTATTAGAAACAAATCTGTCTTCCAAGAGTTAGCAGATCAGTTGGGAAGAAAGTCATTTACATGATTATAAGTCAAATAAGTGACAGGTGCTAAAGTTAAGTAACAGTGACAGCTGAGATTTAAAGCTTAATTTTAACTGTGTAAAAAGAGGTGGCATTTGAAGTAGGCCTCAACAGTACTGCCCTTCTTGGTCAAGCTTGCCTCAGTCCCAGCACAGTGAGCCCCTTCCCCAGAAGACCAGCACCATGTCTCCTGACCAAAGAGTTCTGCAGGGCTTCAGATCTAGTGGAAGTAGTATCAGGTCTCATTTAACAAACAGATCAGAGCACACCTAGTTAAAACTCACCAGATTCTGGCCGAGGACCAAACACTGCCCACTGCAGGCAAGGAGAGCCTCTGCAGACAGCTGGCCTGAAGGACAGAGCAGCCAGAACACAAGGTAGAGCACACACAGCACACACCAGGGACACTTTCTAAAGTGCCAGGCCCTGGGGCCTATAGGACCTCTACTTCCTAAAGCCATTACTCTTCGGAGCAGGAAACATAACGAGCTTTTCTAACACAAAAGAAGGCAGAGACTTTGACAAAATGCCAGATGGAGAAATTTATCCCAAATGAAAGAACAAGATAATGTCACAGCCAGAGATCTAAGCAAAACAGATATAAGTAACATGTCTGCTGGAGAATTTCAAGCAACAATCAAGGATATTCGTTGGGCTTGAGAAAAGAATGAAAGATTTCAGGGAGGCCCTTACCACAGAAATAAAAGAGTTAAGAGTCAGAAACGAAAAATGCAATGACTGAGATTGGAAACAGGCTAGATACAGTGAACACAAGGCTAGAAGAAGCAGAGGAATGAATAAGTGATATAGAAGACAAAATAACAGAAAATAAGCTGAACAAAAGAATTACGGAACATGAGAACAGATTTAGGGAATTCAGTGACTCCATCAAACATAACAATACTCATAAGAGTACCAGAAGAAGAGAGAAAAGGGGGCAGAAAATTTGAGGAAATAATAGTTGAAGACTTCCCTAATTTGGGGAAGGGAATAGACATCCACATCCAGGAGGCACAGAGAACTCCCATCAAAATCAACAAAAGCAGGCCATCACCAAGATACACTGTAATTAAAATTTCAAAATATAGTGATAAAAAAAAATCTTAAAAAAAAACAGTAAGACAAAAGAAGTCCCTAACTTACAAGAGAAGACCCAAAAGACTAGCTGCAGATTTCTCAACAAACTTGGCAAGCTAGAAGGCAGTGGCATGGTGTATTCAAAGGGCTGAATGGGGAAAATCTAAACAGCCAAGAATGTTCTATCCAGCAGGGCTACCATTCAGAATAGAAGGAGAGAGAGTTTCCCAAACAAAAACTAATGGAGTTTGTGACCACTGAACCAGTCCTGCAAGAAGTATTAAAGGAGACTCTTGAGAGTAGAAAAATCTCCAGAAGCAATGACAAAACAAGTAATAAAATGGCACTAAATACATATTTATTAGTAATTACTCTGAATGTAAATGGACTAAACGCTCCAATCAGAATGGATAGAGAAGACCCATCTATATGCTGCCTACAAGAGACCCATTTTAAACTAAAGATACATGCCAATTGAAAGGGGATGGAGAAGCAAAATGAATGTAAAAAAAAAGCTGGAGTATCAATGCTTATATCAGACTTATAAACTAGACTTCAAAGACTTAATGAGATGCAGAAGAGCACTGTATCATAATAAAGGGGACAGTTGAACAAGATCTAACAATTGTAAATACGCACCCAACATGGGGGCACCTGGGTATATAAAACAATAACAAACGTAAAGGCACTCATTAAGTGGGTCTTAATAGATGAGTTAAATAATGCAGGTATTTGAAATAGCATGAACAAAAAATACGTAATAGCATTAATATGTATGGTGTATAAGAGATTGTGTGCCTACCAGTTAGGAAACATAGGCATAAAGGGAGACAGATTAGAAAGGTGATTTGGGGCCACGTGAGAGCTGTATTGGTATCTTTTGTTTTGTAGATGAGCAGTTGTGAGAGTAGTTTGAAATTAGCTACAGCTGTCAAGACTCAAGGTGTATCTAGTTTGCTTTTCATTTAGCATGAGAAACCATGGTAGATAAAATGACAGTTGCATCCCATACCTTATTACATATAAACTTGATTTACAGTCTATTAGAAAATGTACTTGGAATGGTGAGAGAGGTCAGACCAACTAGGATACTGTTTTAATGTAGGTGGAAAATCTCAAGGACCTCAACTAAGAGAATAGCAGTAAGGGTAAAAAGGAGGCTATGGAAGTCCTTAATTTGAGGGTAAAAGCAGTAAATAGGATTTGGTAAGAAAGGGAGGAGGAAGTTGAAGATAACCCATGGGCTAATGGGAGAATGTTGATGCCTTTATAAAAAGATGGCAACATTTGTTTTTGTAAAACTGTGTGCAGATAATTTGGAATAGTCTGATTCTGATCTCCTTTTAAGGTTCCGTATTTGGAAGAATCAAGTTGTGTTACAAAGACTTGAGGAATGTTGTATAAGGTAGCTGCATTCCAGACTTTTAAAGCCCTTGGGCTGCTAACCCTGCCAGTTGTAGGTATACTTCATTTATAATTTAGTATGTCTGCCAGAAGTCTCTGTTTGTGGTAGACAATCAGTAGTAAATGGTTATTAGTTGATTTTAATTTGTGGCACAGTAATCCCAAGAATAAGAGCTTGTCTTTCGAGAAACACTAATAACTTTGATTTCAAAGAGAGCTTAGGAGTCTCTAAGGGGACAGTATTCAAAGCTGACAGCATATACTAACCCTACAAATGTATAAAAAATATACATACAAATGTGTTTATGTATGAAAGTGCATTTTTAGGGTTATAAGGCTTCTGAACATGGAGGTAAACTTTTTGTTTGCAATGCTAAAATTATGCTAGAATCCCATCTTATTACTGTTAGGGTAGTGGACATAAGCTCTTTTTGCCTAGTTTTGTTGAATACCCAACGTACCCTCTTGAGGGTGATGAGTCATTTATCATACGGTGAAGAGAAAAAGTGGGAGTACTATAGGTTAATCTTTTTTTGAAATACTGGGTTGACTTATGGGGCTTTAGTTTTGAGTATGGTAAGAAACTTAACCCAGAGGCATACATGTACCTACCTATTCACCTAGCTACAAATTTTATGAGCCTTTGGACATACAGACCAGTTATTTATACAATTTAAGATTTAAATTACAGCGTTCAATGTGTTCTTAGCTTTATGAACAGATGGATTAATTCTAAGTCACTTGCCAAATGGCCCAACTGCTCATTTCAAAATGAGCAGTGTTCGTTTGCGTAAAGAAATTAAGGTAAGTTTTATTCATTCCTTGATTGGCATTGGTCTCCTTGCAGTATATGCTTAGTTAACTCTAACTTACAGATCGAATTGCTTTTATAATGGCATTTGTCCTTCTGCTTAAAGCAAGTTTTAATCTACTGGCAGTTTTCTTATGAGATTGTAATTGAGTTATGGCAGACAGGCAATAGCCTTCATTACTATGAAAACGGTTACTTTTCTAGTAGGACTTTTTGGTACAGTCACAGTATGTTAAAATAATTTTAGATCTATTTCATGGGATTGGTAAGTCATCTGTGGTAGTTTGTCATTAAGAAAGATACCTTTAAAATTTTTCAGTTTGCCACATAAATTCTGAAACTTGAACTTACAGTATCAGGATATAGATTAATTCCTTATTGTGATATTTTTCATCATTTTTCCAGAGAAGAGGCAAGGACCCTACAGAACACATACCTGAAATAATTTTGAATAACTTTACAACGAGACTGGGTCATTCTGTTGGACGTATGTTTGCATCTCTCTTTCCCCATAATCCTCAGTTTATTGGGAGGCAAGTTGCCACATTCCACAATCAACGGGACTATATCTTCTTCAGATTTCATAGGTGAGGAAGGTACTTTAACTCCTTAGACTTTGACTTAAATCATGAAATATATTTTCAATGTAAACATGTTTTCTAATGTATTGTGACAAGTATTCTAGATGAGAAATAAATTATCTTTTGAACTCTGTCACATTAAAGAAATTACATTTGATTCATTCAGACTGTTTTCCCTTAATTCTTTCATTTATCTTTGAAGGTACATATTCAAGAGTGAAAAGAAAGTGGGAATTCAGGAACTTGGACCACGTTTTACCTTAAAATTAAGATCTCTTCAGAAAGGAACCTTTGATTCTAAATATGGAGAGTATGAATGGGTCCATAAGGTATGTGCCTTATTCCAAAAGCCATTTAGATCATTTTAAAAGAATGGAATGAGGAGGAAACCATGTACTTTATGCTTTGAGTGCTTATATCTTAAGCTATGCTTCTGACCTCCATAAGCTTGAAAAAACCAATCTCTAATAGGGTATTTTGCTCTGGTGATGAACCCTGGTTCATTTGAATTATCCTAAAGATCAGTGGTCCTCAAAGTGGACCAGCAGCATCACCTAGGAACCTGTTAGGAAGGCAAATTGTTGGCCCACAGACCTACCAAATCAGCATCTTAGGGAGTGGGGCCCAGCACTCCATTTATAAGCCAGTGTTACGATTCTGCTGTATGTTTGAAAACTTTTGCTATAGAGGTTTTGTAAAGTTTGTAGATTTTAAATCAGAAATGAAAACTTCAATATTTTAAAACCTGTCTCTTTTCTAGTAAGCAATAGTTCACTTAGGTATTTTTACTTCAAAATTTTACATGTATATTATACACCTACATATTAGAACAGTAACTTCTAATACCTTTATTAGACCTAGACTATTCAGTCTCTGAAATGGACCCAAAAGGGTTTTTTTTTTTTTAAGCATTGTTACCTATAAATTGTTTACTTTTTTTTCCTAATTTTCAGCCCCGGGAAATGGATACAAGTAGAAGAAAATTCCATTTATAAAATACTGAAGGAATAGTATTAAATTGTGCTAAACAGGCCAATCTTGGATTTATGACGGAAGACCCTTTTCAAAATGTCATTTACTGGTTTCATAAACCTTTTCATGTCTGGACAAAATATCAAGTGCCATGAATTACCATTCACCGTCTATGTAGCAAATACAAATAAAAGTCATTTTGGTGAATTTAGAAGTTGCAGTTTAAGTTTCCTAAAAGTTCTCTTATTTCTAGGTACTTGTAAGTTGGAATCAAGATTCAAACTAACTTTTCCATACGTACTTTCATGGAACACGTGGCCTGGAGAGAAAATACAGTCCTTGGTAGATACTAACCCATTGGTTTTCTACCAGCCTAATCTTGGATCTGGCACATAACTTTAATTGTTTCCTGCATGAATACATATTGGGAGGCCAGGCTTCTGGGATGTTTTAATATTTCCTTAAGCCTTTCAGAATGGTAAAAATTTTAAAGCAAAATGGTTTACCAAGGACTTAACAGTTGCAAATTACTGAAGCTAAACTTTGGTTCCTTTTTTCTTGATACTTTGTACCTCATTACATTGTACTATAGTATTCCACTCAAGAAATGTTTAAAAGTCTGAAGTTTTTCTTAGCATTTTCTAATGGAATTCCTATGTCCAGTCTTTACTGTCCTTATTAGGAATGCAATCTTTTAAGAAGTAATTAACTCTTAGGTGGAATGGTAATAACCCTACACAAGAGTTTATTAGAAATATTTATTATTAAAACAAAGTTAATCCTGCAAATAACTCATGAGTAGGAACTAGTACTAGCAGCTTCCTCCTGACCTTGAAAGAATACAGAAGTCTGCAACTTACCTTTAATTCCCTATAGTCTTTCAAATAAATGTATGGCATAAAATTATGTGAGATGAGTTGGTAGGAGAAAACACTAAAACTTAACCCCTTCTTAATGACAATGGGAAACTGTCACATATCTTAGGTATTCAAAATAAATTAATACATAGTCTATTTAATACCAGTAATTAACCAAAAAACTTTTACACTAAGTATTTTATTGTATGCTGCTGCCAGTGTATATAAAATAATTACCCTTGTGAGATAGAAATTTATGAAAATTCAGAGAGGTAGATGTTAAGGACTGACAAAAGTAGAAGTTTATATAGTATGGCACGTGTTATAGGGATAATAAGCTTTTGTACAGGCTTCAAATTTAGTTCTCCTTTGAATATTCACTGGTTCATGAAAAGTGGTTTAGAAAACCTGAAATGGAAAAGAAAGAGTGAATTAGGGTACAGTACCAAAGCACAATAGTTTTTTCTGAAAAGTAATACACTTCTATTACTTTAAGCGTATTTATTTGCATATGAGCTTATAAAGTGCTTTCAATTAAACTAAGCCTGTTTTATTTTTTAAAAAGATTTATTTATTTGAGAGACAGCCAGTGCTGGTGTGTGCGCAACTGGGGGGGGGGGGTCACGGGAGAAAATATCCAAGCAGACTCCCGACTTGGGGCTCGATCTCAGGACCAATGAGATCAGGATGACTGAGCCACCCAGGTGCCCCAAACTAAGCCTGTTTTGTTTTGTTTTTTTTAAAAAGCAGACATATCGCAGGGTTTCTAGGGGGAAAAAATGAGAAACAGGAGATCTCTGTGATGTATAAAATGTAACTTCCTCTTAATTTTCACAACCACTCTCAAGTACAAATCACTTCTGGTTTATAAACAACAGACTTAAAGATTAACTTGCCAGGATCACTCCGAAAGACACTCTATGTCCTAATAAAAAAAAGTTAATGTAAAACTCTCTTAAATTCTGAAAAATCTGAACATCCCTAGAAAATGAGCAGTTAGCATTGATGAGAGCAGTTTGGCTGTATCTACTAAGGTAAAAGATGCAATCCCACTTCTATTTACCTAGATAAACCTACACTTAAAGAGAGACATGTACACGGATATTGACTATAGTGGTGTTTTAACAGCAAAGAACTAGAAATAGCCTAAATGTAACTCAATAGGGGAATAGATAAACCAGGATTTATACATATTGTTGAATACTATACAGCAGTTAAAACAATTTACATGGATCAACACAAATCTCAAAAATAATACAGCAGTTATTCCTAAACAGTAAGTTATCTATATGGAAAGGTAGAAAAAGTATATCTTTTTAAAATTTTTTGATACATGGTTCTCTACTTACTTGAAAATTTCTGATATTCTATAACAAAAATGTTCAAGAAGCTTAAACAGAATCAGTGGTGAAAAAACAAAATGTCTAACCTCAATTAACATCTGAATTAATACAAATTTAAAAAACTAGATAGGCAGAAAATGAGGGTTGTTTAGCAAGAGCTCAACAAAAAAGTATTCTCAAGGTCCAGGTGGAAAGTTTGCCCCTAGTTATCAAGTGTTATTAAATTTTAAATGTCATTCCTTATTGAATAATTTTACTTTTATTTTTTTAAAGATTTTATTTATTTGAGAGAGAGAGTTTTAAGCCAGGGGGAAGAGAGCAGAGAGGAACAAGCAGACTCCACCCAACACGGGGCTCTTTCCCACAACCCTGAGCTCATAACCTGAGCCAAAATCAAGAGTCAGAAGCTTCCAACTGAGCCACCCAGGCACCCCTAAATAATTTTACTTTAGAAATCGATCTTAAGGAAACAGGTAAACTATACATAGGAGTACCAAGATATTTGCCTCAGTGTAGCTTCAAACTTGGAAACCTCAATATTTAATGATGTTTAAGTTATAACCATTGAAAATCTCGTTTACAAAGAATTTTAATGAAGAAAATTCAAATGTTTTTTTAAAAGCAGAATAAAAACTGTACATATTGGGCGCCTGGGTGGCTCAGATGGTTAAGCGTCTGCCTTCGGCTCAGGTCATGATCTTAGGGTCCTGGGATCGAGTCCCGCATCAGGTTCCCTGCTCAGTGCAGAGCCTGCTTCTCCCTCTCCCTCTGCTGCCACTCCCTCTGCTTGTGCTCTTCTATCTCTCTGTCAAATAAATAAATAAAATCTTTAAAAAAAAAAAACTGTACATATTGTGATCCTCATTGTAAACCTGCCCATAAATATTTCTTCCTCTTAAAAGGAAATCTAATCTATTAACAGTGATTGTTTCTAGGTGTGCTGATCATGGTAATTTCTATTTTCCTTGTACTCTATCTACTACTAAATTATCTATGTTGTCTTAATTTAAATTATCAAAACTATGTATTTTTAAGACTGACTTGTAGATTCTTTGCATCCAGGCCATTTCACTGTGGGCCACCCAGGACCACCAGCATCAATATAACCTGGGAGTCTGTAAGAAATGCTTCACCCCTAGAATTCAGACCTATTGAGAATTTGCTTCTGAACAAGGTGATTTGTAGATACATTCAAGTTTGAGAAGAAATGCTTTTACATCCAAATGTCCTTTTCCTGGACCAAGGTGTTTCAAATCATACCTACAAATTTGTTTTATTATACTGCCAGGATTAGTAGCAATTATTTTACTCTGAAATCTGGGTTCTGATCCTAGTTATATTTATAACTTTGAGCAAGTCATTTAAACACCTATCTGTAGACTCTTGTGAAATGAAACTGTTAACAGCCAGATAAGAAGCCAGGCTTCTTAACAGTATTTTATATCAAATGAAAATAAACCTCTTTGTAAAGTGAATACAACGGGAACAGAGGTTAAAAAAGAATCTTTAATAAGCCATAAAAATAAGAAATTTCCAAAAACTGCCATGAAGAATTAATATTGCTAGAGGCAAAGAACAATTAACTATTCAAAATGAACGTGTTAAGCTGTTAAAAAGAATGACTTCCTCATGGGAAACCTATTACTCAAAGGTGGTTTCTGGTGTTTCAAAATCTTAACCAATTTAACCATTTTATTTACTGGAAACATGCTGACTTCCTGGATACTACCAAATCTACAAAGCTTAATGAGGGAGGGCACAACTATGTAACATGGTATTTTAGGAAGCAGCTTCCTGAACTTTGAGGAGTTAGAATGTTTGTAAAGGGTGTGTGCCACACTTTTTTTTTTTTAAAGCACTATTATTTTAAGGTTGCTTCTCATAGGTCAGTACGGGTGAGTAAACCCTCTGACTAAAGTACCGTGTATTTATAAAAGGTGTAGCACCCTTGGATTACATTTTAAATTCTCCACAGCATGTTTTTTGGTCACAACTCTCTTGGATTAACATTATATACTTTTGCACACATTGACATTTGATCTGGAAGGTACAGATTAATATACAGACACATGTCTTAAACCAGCAAATTCTTTAGTTTCTTAATCTTCTGAAATCAAATCCGCTGCCTGCCACCATGAACTCATACACTTCATTTCTCTCGTTCTATCTTTACTTAACAAGAATAAAGAGTAAAACCTGTTATTCCCCACTACAAATGTCAGTTTATTCAATGATCTCTTGATTTTCTCTTACATTCCCAACTCCCAATTCTTTGCTATGCTGCGTTATAGCTGGGTTCTATTAGAGAAAAGACATCAGGATTAATCCAAATCAGTCGGTAGTATTTAAAAGTCATCCCATAAACACTGCAGATTTTTTTTAAACTGTCTAAATATTAAGGCAACTTACCATCCAAAGATTCATTTTACTACAAAAAGGAACAGACTTTTTGGGGTCTGAAGGGATTCGTACTTGAAGATACACCAGTTAGCAGGGGGTCGTGCTGGGCATTCTGCAGACAGAATTGTTTCAAATCTGCAGCTGCCTGGGAAACCTGTATAAGACAAAAGGAGAGGGTAGTGGGAAGAGGCGAGAATGTTTTTTTTAATTTTATTTTATTATGTTAATCACCATACATCATTAGTTTTTGATGGTAGTGTTCCATGATTCATTGTTTGCATATAACACCCAATGCTCCGTTCAGTACGTGCCCTCTTTAATACCCATTACCAGGCTAACCCATCCCCCACCCCCCTCCCCTCTAGAACCCTCAGTTTGTTTCTCAGAGTCCATAGTCTCTCATGGTCCGTCTCCCCCTCCGATATCCCCCCTTCATTTTTCCCTTCCTATGGTCGTCTTTTTTTTTCTTTTTATGTGCTATGGTGAGCACTGTGAATTGTGTAAGACTGATGAATCACAGCGAGAATGTTTTAATGAAGGTTTCCTCAAATCTTTGAAATACCTGCAATAAATACTTCTCTCTTTTTTTAAAGATTCTGAGCCACCCAGGCGCCCCTATAAACACTTCTCTTAAGTCAAAAGATATATACTAATTGAAGGTCAACAGTCATATATATATACTGAGCTCATACTCAAAACACTACATGTACAGAGGACTAGTTTATGTTTTCTTTTGCTTGCTTATTAAAAGCATCAAATGATTCAGTACATCTGCAAAATAAAACCTATCTTGCTAGTTTATTAATAATCTTCAGATGTATTCCACCTTCAGAGCCTCAACATATTTTTTACTAAAAGCCATACACTCAAATACAAAAGGCGTTAAAATTCTAGCCAACTATTACTTTGTGTTGAAAGCAATATTATTGGAAAAATGCTACTGTGAATGAACATTATGTTCTAAATCTGAACCATTCAGTTCATTGTTTTGGTATTATGTACCATTGCTGTTTAAGGTTACGAAACTGAACAGTGACAACTTTCTGCTTAGTGTCATGCGACTGAAAGGCTGATAGCAAACTTCAAATTATTTTAATAACTTCACTGAGCAGCCTGCCTTTAAAAAGCAGTGTATTTGCTTAAATGTGATTCTAAAAATTTTCATATACATATACAATGCCACTCAAACAGGACTTAAGGAATTAAGTATCACTTAAATGTCTACTATTTGTATACTGATAAGGTGATGTAGAATACCAAAATAAAGAACCGAATGGTTCAGATGTAGAACATGAATAACTAAAAGATGTACCAAATGAATACAATATCCTCAGTCTTGGGTTTAGGAAGATGGGAAAAATAATCATTTATTTTCAGTTTCAACTATCCCCAAGGAGGGTGAGAGCAGGTGTCCGGTCCGGCTGGGCGTTTGCCTGTGAAAGGGAGGTAAGAGCATCACAAATACTCTCTATAAGAAGAAATCCTGCAGATTACTGCTGTATCCCAGACATTTACCTGGTAAAAGGATACATGATCCTGAAATGAATCTCAAGTCTTGAAATCTATTTGTATATTTGGGTTATACAACAGTCCAGAGTAATTGAGTTCCATAGGTTTATTTAGCAACTGTGTAAAGTATTATGTAAATACCTGATAACCAAGTGCTACAAAAAATGGCCACCCTGTTTACCCACCAAAAGAAGGTGTAGCTAAAGTGGGGAGTATGCATGGTATCATTTTTGCACAATCTTAAAACTTGGTTTCATTCACATTAACTAGCAGTAAGGATAAAGTATTCATTTTCTGCCTAAAAGGGAGGCAGGCTCCAACTTAACTAATTCCCTTTCACAAACTTCTCAGGCACTAGTATGTGCCAAATATATTCTAGGCACTGAGAATACCTAAGAACAGCCAGGTCCTTGTTACGGAGGTGACAGTTCAGAGGAAAATACAGACAAGGAGCTCTTTGGAAAAAAGAGTGGTTAGATCGTGCCTTAAGGGAAGGTGTCTCTGGGGAGGTGGTATTTAAACTTGAGATCTCAAAGACAAGAGAACCAGCCAGGTAACTATCAGTGAGAAACCAATCAGAATTCTAAGTAGTGGGGAGAACTAAGACAAAGACTCTAAAACTCAAACAAGCTGCTAGCCCCTAAAGCATTGTAATAATCACCATCCAGGAGGTTGAAACCCTATAATCCTGGCATAATTATTACTGCCCTCTTTAACTCTCAAAACTGTCCTGGGTTGGTGAAACAACGTATGGTCACCCTACACATGGTAGAGTTTGTCAAGCATTTGTGAACATTTCTATCAACTGTACTCAAAGGTTTAACAGTAAACTTGTGCTAGTTTAAAAATAAAAGAACACCCAAAAAAGCATCTAGCATAGTCATGGATAAAATAGGCACACAAAATAAAATCGAACTAACCATATTTTACAACAGATTTAAAGAAAAGCTCATTTAAAAGTCCCAAGGTGGGATGCCCTCCCTTCCTTGCTACAGCCCCTAGCAGGAGATAGAGAACTCTAAAACCAAATCACCTATGGTGGCTTTAAGGCTCCTGACCAGAAGCCTCCTGAAGAAATGAAGTATAGGGAACAGGCATCACTCTGGAGAGTTACTGCAGTAGCTGGGGTTTTCATGGTAAAACCCTCAAGTACTTTAGTCTGAGGACTTCCATCTCATTTTCTTTTGTGACAAGGGCTAAGTACCCCTACTGAACACTTACTGCTTTCAACCAACCTTTTTTTTTTCTTTTGCCTCCCATACCCCCGCATTTTTTTCTTTCCTGAGCCATTCCAACTATGGTAAAGGCACACCTGAAATGATAACGTAATGGTTGGTTAAGAAACAAATTTCAGAGTTAAATCCAGCCAAGAGTGACCATAAACCACTGGGATGAAGTAAGTATCTGGATATGAGAGAAATGGGCTCCAAACAGCAATGGAGTCTACAGCACTTAAGGCCAGGAAGGGAGGGGAATCCCACACCAAAACTGATGGGAATTTCCCTTCCGTCCTGAGGTGACCACAACTGAGTAAGCTAGGTCCCTGACATTTCTATTTAAGGAAATAGGTAAATGGGAGACTGTCTTACTCCACAGAACATTTCAAGGAGAAGTAAAGACTAGCCTGATGAGTACACAATCAAGTCATCTTGGAAACTGGCCGTTTCTTTCAACGGAGTGCATGATTTATATTCTTCTGTTTCTTTTTTTATAATTACAAGAAGAGTTTCACTTGTAAGCTGACCTGTGCCAGAAAGAAGCCAATCCATTTAGAATTTTAAAAATCAGGAGAAACTTGGAATAGCATGTGAATGTCAGGTTATCCTACCAACATACACAAAAGGTTTTTTTCCCCCAAAGTAAACGCCCAAGGTCAGTGTTAACCAGTCGGCAAAACAAATAAAACTTGACCACCCTGTTCACTAAGATAGAGCAGACCAGCAGATATTCCCAAGGTCATATCCCAGCAAACTGTGCCAAATAGGTATGCAATGCACGCTTTGTACGAGGTTGTACAGGGCACCAGTGGTAACCTTAGACACTGGGAACGTTTTGAAAACAAACATGCTTCTTTAACCTAAAGTTTGCGTTTGCAAAAATTGATTTTCAAGTATGTGTTCGGTGGATAAGAAGAGCTGGAGGTAAGAATCTAGTACTAAAAGGAGTGGGTTTGGGAACGTTCTGACATGAAAAGAAAATTGGTTCTGAATTAAGAGTCAGATAAAACTGTCCAGTGAAAAGAAAGGGTGGAGTCTGGTAAGCTGAGGACTGGAAGGGTGCGGACGGCGCGCGGAGGAGCAGCTGTTGCCCAAGCCAGCCACGGAGTCACTGCGAAGGGAGAGACGAGGGCGAACGGAATGCGGAAAGCCGCAGTCCAGCCCCGGGACCAGCCGCCTTGGAAAGCCCTGGCCGCGGAAGGGCGCACTAACCGGCCCCCCAAACCACAGCGCCGACCCGCGCCCCTACTTCTCTAAAGTTGGCCGCTCCCGGATCCTCGCCGCCGAGCGCGCGCCCTCCGCAAGGGAAGCGGGAGCCGGACGCGAGTGCTGCCAGTGCCAGCCACCTCGGCCTCCCGATCCCACCCTCCGCCTCCGCCCTCCCCTCCCCCTCGGCCGCCCGCCCCCGCTTACCTTCACGCGGTTGAGCCCGGCTTCCAGCCGGAGCTGTTGAACCACTTTCTTCATAGCGGCGACGCTGGAGGAACCAGACATGGCGCTCTCAAGAGCGGGCAGATTCGTCCGTGCGTGGATCTGTCGGTTCGTGGGTCCGCTGGGCCAGACGGTGGGGCAGCGCGGCGGGGGGCGGGGCTCGGAACTTTGTCTCTTAAGTTTCCGGTTCTTTGCCCAGCGGCTCCACCCGCAGCACGCATGCGCGCTCCTCCTCCGCGTTCAGTTCCAGCTCCTCACCCCGGCGGGGAGCGGAGGCGGAGGGAGGGGGAGAAGGGAGTGAGAAGGGGCGGAGCGGACTGTGGGCTGAGTAGCTGCGGGACGCGAGCGCGACCGGACGCCAGTTTTCTCCTTCCTCTCCCGAGAGGCCGACTTTGGAAAGGTAAAAAAGAAAAAAAAAAAGTTTGTCATTAGCCGCCAAGACCCGAGGGGACCCTGAAGAGGACTGGTGAGGGAAGTCAGGTGCTTGAGGGAGTTTATAAAAGGCGTGATGGCCGGCTGACAAGGAGGTTCTAGCTTTCCTGACGGCGTTGGTGGCAGAAGTTGAGGGAGGAGAAGGACCCAGCCGAGGTGTATGGACGCCAGAAGTACCGGGCGCGAGTCACTGACACCCTACCCTGTCTCCTTAGAGACGTGTCTCTGGGTGACTCGAGTTTGTTCAACGGGCGGCCAGTCCTCAGCCAGCTTCCCGCCATCAGACCCCTGAGGCCGAAAAAGGACACGGAGGTTGCTGTAACTGACCGGGGAGGAGCGGGGCGACGGGGAGCAGGGGTGCTGGTTCGCTAGGGAAAAGCGCTTCTCAGGATTTGGCTTCTTTCGCCTCTTACCTCTTGGTTTTGTCGAAGAGGTTGTGAACAAGCCAAGGTACTTGCTGAAGATTACACCCATCTCTTGTTATCCATTTCATTTGGGGGATTAACGCTTATTATATCAAAATACATTTGTGTGTTTCGGGAAAGTTTGTTCTACATTTCAGTTGTAACTCATTACCTGCTGCCTGAAATTGACCTTCAGAGGAGTTTCTGGAGAGAGAAACAGTAGGATCTAATCAAGCAAAATAGACTCAGGCAAAGTGTGTTTCACCCATGGAAACGTATTTATTATGGCGCAGCACTTAGGACAGGTGTGTCCTATGCAACGATTCAAGTACATCAACAAATACACTGATGTTTTCAATAAACGTGAATAATTTAATCACTAAGACGTTACAGATTTTTTGTATGGTGAGAAAATCCACATATAATTTGCCCTAATTGACAAAACCTAACTTATTTACTAAATAGTTTAAATCATTTTTTAAAAATGTACAATGTGCTTTAGTATATTACTTAATTCATACGATAGATGTAATGACTAGGGTTATAAACCAAGGTGTAAATCCTGGCACCACCACTTACCTTGGTATTCCTAGGCAAGCCACTTTAACTTCGCCTAGCCTCTTGTTTCCTCATTTTTTTCCCTGAAGATTTTATTTATTTGACAAAGAGAAAAAGAGCACAAGTAGGGGGAGCGGCAGGCTGAGGTAGAGGGAGAATCAGGCTCCCTGATGAGCAAGGAGCCTGATGTGGGGTCGATCCCAGTACTGTGGGATCATGACCTGAGCGGAAGGCAGACGCTTAACCCACTGAGCCATCCAGGTGCCCCTGTTTACTCATGTCATAATGAAATAATTAAAGCTTCCCAGAATTTTTTTTTAATTGACAGCTATTCATTATGCTCTGCTCACCACAAGTATAGCTGCCATCTGTCACCATACAATGCTATTACAGTACCATTGACTATATTCCATGCTGTACCTTTCATCTGGGAGACTTATTCCATAACTGGAAGCTTGTACCTCCCACTCCCCTTCACCCATTGTGCCTATCCTCTCAACGTCCCTCCCTCTGGCCACCATAAGTTTGTTCACTAAAATTATGGGTCTATTTCTGGTTTTGTTTGTTCGTTTGTTTTTTAGATTCCACATATAAGTGAAATCATGGTATTTGTCATTCTCTGATTTATTTCACCTAGCATAATATCCTCTAGGTCCATCCATGTTGAAAAGGGCAAGACCTCATTCTTTTTCATGGCTGAGTAATATTCCATTACTCAGTAATATTCTACATATTCTTTATACACTCATCTATTGGACACTTGGGTTGCTTCCATACCTTGGCTATTGTAAATAATGCTGCAATAAACATAGGGGTTCGTAGGGGGCACCTGGGTGGCTCGGTCTGTTAAAAGTCTGCCTTTGGCTCAGGTCATGAGCTCAGGGTCCTGGGATGGAGCCCCACGTCAGGCTCCCTGCTCAGTGGGGAGCCTGCTTCTCCTCCTTCCTCTGCCCCTCCCCCTCCTTATTCTCTTTCTCTGTCTCTCAAATAAGTAAATAAAATCTTAAAAAAAATAGGGGTGCATATATCTTTTCAAATTAGTGTTTTTGTTTTCTTTGGGTTATATCAAGTAGTAGAATTACTGGATGGTAGGCATTTCTATTTTTTTATGGTATTTCTATTTTTAATTTTTGAAGAAACTGCATACTGTTTTCCATAGTGGCTGCACCAGTTTATATTCCCACCAACAGTGCATGAGAATTCCTTTTTCTCCACATCCTTGCCAACACTTGTTATTTCTTGTCTTTCTGAAACTAGCCATTCTGAGAGGTGTGAAGTGGTATCTCCTTGTTTTGATTTCTCTGATGATTAGTGATGTTGAGCATCTTTTCATATGTCTGTTGGCCATCTGTGCGTTGTCTTTGGAAAAATTCCTGTTCAGGTCCTCTGCCCATTTTTTTTTTAAAGATTTTATTTATTTATTTTGAGAAAGAGAGAATGTGAGCAGAGGGAGGGAGAATCTTAAGCAGACTTCACATCTAGTGGGGCTCAGTCTCAGGACCCTGAAATCATGACCTGAGCCGAAATCAAGAGTTGGACGCTTAACTGAGACACCCAGGCAACCCTCCTCTGCCCATTTTTTAATATCAGATTGTTTTTTGTTACTGAAGTATAATTAACATACAATATTATATAGTTTCAGGTGTATAACATAATGATTCAACAGTTTCATATATTATTCAGTGCTCACCACAATAAGTATACTCACCATCTATCACCAAACAATGTTATCACAATATTATTGACTATATTTTTCATGCTGTACTTTTTATTTCCATGACTTATTTTATCACTGGAAGTTTGTACTTTTTAATCCCCTTTATTTCACTCATCTCCTTATGGTCCTCTGGCAACCCTCAGTTCTTTGTATTTAAGCATCTAGTTTTTGTTGATTCATTTCTTTTTTAGATTCCACATATAAGTGAAATCATATGGTATTTGTCTTTCTGTGTCTGACTTATTTCACTTAGCATAATACCCTCTAGTTCCATCCATGTTGTTGCAAAGGGCAAGATCTCATTCTTTTTTTTTTTTTTTAAGATTTTATTTGACAGAGGGAGACAGCGAGAGAGGGAACACCAGCAGGGCGAGTGGGAGAGGGAGAAGCAGGTGCCCCGCTGAGCAGGGAGCCCGATGTGGGTCTCGATCCCAGGACCCTGGGATCATAACCTGATCCGTAGGCAGATGCTTAACGACTGAGCCACCTAGGTGCCCCAAAGATCTCGTTCTTTATGGCTGAGTAATATTCCATTGTGTGTATGTATACCACATCTTCATCTATCAGTGGACTCTTGGGTTGCTTCCATATCTTGGTTATTATAAATAATGCTGCAATAAACATAGGGGTACATATATCTTTTTGAATCAGTGTTTTTGCTTTCTCTGGCAAATACCTAGCAGTGGAATTACTGGATCATACGGTGTTTCTATTTTTAATTTGTGAGGAACCTGCATAGTGTTTTCCACAGTGGCTGCACCAACTTGCATTACCACCAGCAGTGCATGGGTGATTCTTTTTTTCCACATCCTCACCAACACTTGTTTCTTGTCTTTTTGATTCTAATCATTCTGACATGTGTAAAGTGATATCTCATTGTGGTTTTGATTTGCATTTCCCTGATGATTAGTGATGTTGAGCATCTTTTCATGTGTCTGCTGCCATTTATATGCCTTCTTTGGAAAAGCATCTATTCAGTTCCTCTGCCCATTTTTTAGTTGGATTATTTGTGGTTTTGGTGTAGATTGTGTAAGAAGTTCATGTATTTTGCATATTAGCATCTTACCGGATATATCATATGCCAAAATCTTCTCCCATTCAGTAGGTTGCCTTTTCATTTTGTTATGGTTTCCTTCACTGTGCAAAAGCTTTTTTTGATTTAGGCCTAATAATTTATTTTTTCTTTTATTTCCCTTCCTTGAGGAGGCATATCTAGGAAAATGTTGCTAAGGCTGATGTCAGAGAGATTACTGCCTATGTTTTCTTCAGGTCTCATATTTAGGTCTTTAATCCATTTTGAGTTTATTTTTGTGTATGGGTTGAGACAGTGGTCCAGTTTCTTTTCCTTTCTTTTTTTTTTTTTTTTGTCACTGTCCCATTTTCCCAGCACCATTTGTTGAAGAGTCTATCTTTTCCCCCATTGTATATTCTTGCCTCCTTTGTTGTAGATTAAGTGACCATATAATCATTGTTTTATTTCTGGGCTCTCTGTTCTGTTTCATTGATCTATGTGTCTCTTTTTGTGCCAGTACCGTATTATTTTGATTACTACAGCTTTGCAATATATCTGGAAATCTGGGGTTGTGATCCCTCCAGCTTTATTCTTTTCTCTCAAGACTGCTTTGGCGATTTCAGATCTTTTGTGGTTCCATACAAATTTTGTATTATTTGTTCTAGTTTTATAAAAAATGCTGTTGATGTTTTGATAGGGAATACATTGAATTTGTAGATTGCTTTGGGTGGGTAGTATGGACATTTGAATAATATTAAATCTTCCATGAGCATGCAGTATCTTTCCCTTTGTGTTATTTTTAATGTCTTTCATCGGTGTTTTATAGTTTACAGAGTATGGGTTTTTCACCCACTCATTAAGCTTATTTCTAGGTATTTTATTCATTTTGGTGCAATTGTGAATGGAACTGTTCTCTTAATTTCTCTTTCTGGTACTTCATTATTACTGTATAGAAACACAACAGGTTTCTGTTTATTAATTCTGTATCCTGCACCTTTACTGAATTCATTTATCAGTTCTAGCAGTTTTTTAGTGGAGTCTTTAAGGTTTTTTATAAATAATATATATTATCATGTCATATATACATAGGGACAGTTTAAGTTCTTCCTTACCAGTTTGGATGCATTTTATTTCTTGTCTGATTGCTGCAGCCTGGACTTCCAATGCTATGTTGAATAAAAGCAATGAAAGTGGGCATCCTTGTCTTGTTATTGAGCTTAGAGGAAAAGCTCTGTTTTTCACCATTGAGTGTGATATTAGTTGTGACTTTTTCATGTGTGGCCTTATTATGTTGATGTTCTCTCTAAACTTATCATGTTGAGAGTTTTTATCATGAATGGATGTTGTACTTTCTCAATGCTTTTTCTGCATCTATTGAAATGATCATATGGTTTTTATACTTTCTCATTAGTGTGACTTATTATGTTGATTGATTTGTGAATATTGCACCACCCTTGTATCCCTAGAATAAATCCTACTTGATTGTGGTAAATGATTTTTTTTAATTTTGAAATTCATTTGCTAACATCTTGTAGAAGATGTGGTTTTCTCTTTTTTGTATTGTCTTTGTCTGGTTTTAGTATCAGGGTAATGCTGGCCTGGTAGAATGAATTTGGAAGTTTTCCTTCCTCTTTGTTTTTTTGGAAAAGTTTGAGAAGAGTGGGTATTAACTCTTCTTCAAATGTTTGGTAAATTCACCTGTGAATCCACCTGGTGCCCTGACTTTTGTTTGTTAGGACCTTTTTGATTACTGATTGAATTTTGTTACTAGTAATCAGTCTGTTCAGATTTTTTCTTTCTTTTTGATCCAATCTTGGCATATTGTATGTTTCTATGAATTTATTTATTTTAGGTTGTCCAATTTGTTGGCATATAATTTCTCATAGTAGTCTTTTATAATCCTTTGTATTTCTGTGATGAAGTTTATTACTTCTCTTTCATTTCTGATATTATTAAATCCTCTCCCTTTTTTCTTGATGAATCTGGCTAACAGTTTATTAATTTTGTTTATCTTTTCAAAGACCCACTCTTAGTTTCATTGATTTTTTTAATAAAAATAAAAGATGTTTTGTCCCAGGTATAATTTTTAAATTTTGATACCATTAGAACAATTAGTGATCTCTGGTATGATTTCATAAAGCTGTAATCAGTACCAAATTACAGAAATTTTACGCTTTTTTTTATTTACTCACTAATTTAATATAAATCAAGATGGAGCAGTGCTTTGGAATCTTGGAAAGGCTTCTGTTCTGGTATCGGTATCTTTTTGTATCCTTAAGGATTGTCCAACTTTGATAATTCTTTTTTACAGTAATTCAGCTCCCTTATTTTTTAATTTTTATTATATATTTATATAATTTAAATTTTACTGTGTATTCTTGTAAACTGTTCTAAATCCTCAGAGGAAAAATACAGGAAACAATACACAAACATAGCTTAAAATACTTAAAGACTGGCATTTTCATCTGGAATAATTGTTCACATTTATTATTGAGGTATCCAAGCCTAGGAAGAAATACATGTGGTAAAATGGTTTTCATCATTCTATAGCCATTTGTACAAATTTAGTCTTTCCACTTCCAGAAACATAGTTCTACTTTATATAAAATACCATATATATTTAACTTTAATTTTCAAACTTGAGAAAATGAATTGTTTAGAATAGTAAAATATGCCCTGATCACAAGTCTATCATAATTTAAGTTAGCACTCTATTTAGGTGTATGGGATATATGTTCATTTTATTGCATCCCCAGTCCTACTTACTAGTAATATGTCTTTTCAAATTACTATAATAAGAGTGTATACATTCCTAAGTTTTCATTTTTGGTCTATTTTAAAGCCTTCTGTGTTTTTCTTTTCATTTTCGAATGAATCAGAAACCAGAAATGAGTGGAATGCTATCTTAAGTCAAAAATCTGTTACAACCTTTATAAATACTACTTAAATGAAGAAAGATAAAAAACCCCACAAAATTCCAACTGATAATTACCCCATTCAGACACTGGTGAATATGTCCCTCAGTCCAAGCCGACCTTCCTCCTCAGAGGTAAGAAAATCTTTTAAACTAAAATATAAGAAAGACTTGCTTAACATTGCTTTTGAAGAGTTCTGAGAAAGAAAAAATATGGATTATATAAAGTTTTAGATATTAACTCCACTGTGTATCTCATTGTCTGATTATAGTTATTTTATTACAGTTCTTTTATCTCTAGCTGATTGTACTGGAACCCCCAGTGCATTGATCCTATCACTAATTTTTTTTTTTTTTAATTCACCTTGTGATGAATACCACAGCTTAAATACCATAGCTTAAATACCACAGAGCAGTCTTGATTACTCTCTTGCTTATACTTTTGACTCTTTGCCTCTCTCTCATTTCATAATACTGCTTGGCAAAACAAAAACCCTGGTTTATTGAATTCTTCACCTATGCTATACCCATGCCAGCAATGGAACGTGACTGGAAAAAAAGTATACCAACATGAAGACTGTTCTCACTTTAAAGTCATGACCATGAATCTAAACGAGAACCTTTTGCTGGTAGGCAAACAGACCAGCTTCTGCTCACTCACTTTTCTACTGTTCTAGACAACTATTTCGTACCTTTTCATACCCTCAGTACCTTCTCCATTTTCTCTTCAACTGCAATCACTTTCATTCTACTACTGCACCAAAATTGCTCTTGTTAAATTCACTTCTACATCACTAAATATGTTGTTTAATTCTCACCCCACATATTCTGATATATCTGTGCAAAACAGTTGACAGTATTGATCACTCTTCTTTGACATAATTCCTTTTAGCATACACATATCTGGTTTTCCTTCTACTTGTTGTTCATTTTCAGTCTTCTTTCCTGGTTTTTCTTCTTTTTGATCTCTTAATATTGGAGAATTTCAGGAGCCAGCTCTTTGTTCTCTTCTGTAAATGCACTTATTCTTTGATGATCTCATTCAGTATAATAGCTTTAAATACCAACTTTATGCTAAGGACCCCAAATTTATATCCCCAATCTAGTCCTCTTTCCCAAACTGCAGATGTGTATTTTCAGCTGCCTGCTTGACATCTCCACCTGGATGGCCAGTAAACATCTTAAAATTAGCATGTCTCAAACTGAATTATGAATCTTTTCCCCCTCCCCTAAACATGTTCTATTTGACTTTCTGCATCTCAGGTGATGGCAAGTCCATCCTTTGACTATCTAAGGCCAAATGCCTTGGAGTTTTACTTCTTTCTTAAACTTCACTTCCAGTGTACTGACTTTAGCTTCAAATTATATAAAAAATCTGCCCACTTCCCATCATCTCTACTGCTAGTACCTTGGAGTGAGCCACCCCCATCATCTCACATTTTAATTATTCTGATAGCTTCATAACAGTTTCCATTTTCTTATCCCTTACAACCTAATCTATTATCCCTTTAATAGTTACTAAACATAGCAAAATTTGCAAATATAACATTATATGTGTCCTAATGTGAGGCAATATGAAATACAGGGCACCATTTATAAAGTTTTATGCCCCTAGGTGACTAATTTGCATCAGTTGAAGGCTGTACAGAGAGATAGAGAACTTCATTTCAAAAATGCTTATGAAATGAGGTTGGCTGGGAAGATGGCAGAATAGGAGGACCCTAAGCTCACCTCATTCCATGGATACAACTAGGTAACATTCATATCAGTGTAAATAACCCAGAAAATGACATGAAAAAGACTGGCAGAACAGACTCTTCAACTAAAGGCAGGGAAGAAGCCACACCAAAGGAGTTAGGAAGGGCAAAGACATGGTCTGAGAGCAAAATGGACCATGGCCATCTTCATTGGGCAGAGAACCAGTGGTATGGAGAGGGGTGGAAAATAGATTTTCACACCAGGGAGCCCACAAACAGGGAGGACGAATCCCTGTAATATTTGCCTTTGTAAATGAGAGGGGCTGAATTTCTTGAGTTCTAACAACCAGTGCGACTTAAAGCCTGGAATTTTAAAAGTCAGCAGGCTCTGCTCTGGGAGAGGACAGAGGGCAGTAGGAAGTGGAGGCCCTGCCCATAAAGAGCTCACAAAACAGCCCATGCAGATACAAGGTAGAACCAGCAGTTAGAAAAACGCTGGGGGAAGGAAAGTGATTTGCTCATCTCAGAGCATAGCCCAGAGACACAGGGATCACCAGGAGACCCCTCCAGGAACAAAGGAGCTGGTAGGTGCCATTTCCCTCCCCCACCCTCCAGAATAAACAGTGGCCACTTGTAGGAACCAGTTGTTACCTAACTTGCTTGCACCAAGCCCTGCCCCCTTGTGCTTTGGCAGATCAGCCCTTCCCAGTCCCGCTTGCCTCAGACCTGGTGCTGCAGGTTCTTCCCCCAGTGCAAACCCTGCCAGCACCAAATCTGCTGACTCATGCATTTCTGATAGTAGCAGGAGCAGGTTTTATTTCATAAGCAGATGACCACACACCTTGTTAAAATGCACCCCATTCCTGCTGGGGACAAAATGATACTCATAATAGGCAAAGAGAGCCTCTGCAGACGACTAAAGGAAAAAGAGGCCAAGACTCAACAGCAGAGCACATGCAACACACATAGGAGGCACTCCCTGAAGCTCCAGGCCCTGGGGAATGGGACATTGCACTGCAGGGCACTGTAGGACCTCTTCTTCATAAGACTGTTATTGTTAAGAACCAGAGAAATAGCTGACTTTCCTAACACAGAGAAACAGACATAGAAAGTCAAACAAAATGGGGAGACAGAGAAATCTCTCCCAAATGAAAGAACAGGACCAAACCACTGCAAAAGACCACAGTGAAACATGTAAGTAATATGCCTGATAGAGAATTTAAAGTAATGATCATAAACATGTTCCTGGACTTGAGAAAAGAGTGGAGGACAGCAGTGAGACCCTTAAGAAAGAGATTAAAAAAAAAATCAGAGATGAAGAACACAGTAAGTGAAATTAAAAATACATTTAATGGAATAAATGCCAGGCTAGATAAAGCAGAGGAACAATTAATGACCTGGAAGACAAGTAATGGAAAGTAACCAAGCTGAGCAAAGGAGAGGAAAGAAAATTATGCAAATTGAGAATAGCCTTAGGGAACTCAGTGACTCCATCAAGCATAATAACATTTGCATTATAGGGATCTCAGAAGAAAAGAAATCAAAAATTACATGGAAACAAAATGAAAACACAATGGCCCAAAATCTTTGGGCTGCAGCAGAAGTGGTCCTAAGAGGAAAATTTATAGCTTATAGCAATACAGGCCTACCTCAAGAAGCAAGAAAAGTCTCAGAGAACCTAACTTTACACCTAAAGAGCTAGAAAAAGAAAAACAAAACCCAAACCCAGGAAAAGGAAGGAAATAATAAAGATTAGAATAGATATAAATGATAACTTAAAAAAAAAACCAATAGAACAGATCAATGAAACCAGGAGCTATTTCTTTGAAAAGATCAACAAAATTGATAAACCTCTAGCAAGATTCATTAAAAAAAAAAAAAAGGACCCAAATAAAATCACTAATGCAAAAGGAGAAATAACACCAGAGAAATACAAACAATTGTAACAGAATATTATGAAAACCTATATGCCAACAAATTGGACAACTTAAAAGATATGAGTAAATTCCTAGAAACATATGACCTACCAAAACTAAAGCAGAAAGAAATAGAAAATTTGACCAGACTAATTACCAGCAATGAAATTGAATCAGTAATCAAAAAACTCCCAGAAAACAAAAGTCCGGGACTAGATGGCTTCACAAGGAAATTCTACCAAACATTTAAAGAGTTAATACCTATTCTTTTTAAACTACTCCAAAAAATACAAGAGGAAAGAAAACTTCTAAATCCAATTTATGAAGCCAGTATCAACCTGATACCAAAACCAGATAAAGACACCATAAAAAAAAAAAGAACTACAGTATCTCTCATGAATATAGATACAAAAATCCTCAACAAAATATTAGCAAACCAAATCCAACAATACATTAAAAAAAATCATACACCACAATCAAGTGGGATTTATTCCTGGTATGCACGGGTAATTCAATATTCATAAAACCATAAACATGTATGTAATATCAATAAGAGAAAGGATAAAAACCATATTTCAATAGACGCAGAAAAAGCATTTGACAAAGTACAACATCCATTCATGGTTAAAAACTCTGCAAGGTAAATCTAGAGGGAACGTACCTCAACATAATAAAGGCCTTATATGAATAACTCACAACCAACATCATACTCAATGCTGAAAACCTGACAGCTTTTCTCCCAGGGTCAGGAATAAGATAAGGATGTCCACTCTTACCACTTTTATTCATCATAGTACCAGAAGTCCTAGCCATAGCATTTAGACAACATAAATAAAAGGCATCCAAATTGGTAGAAGGAAGAAGTAAAATTTTCACTATTTGTGAATGACATACTATATATAGAAAACCCTAAAGACTCCACCAAGAAACTAAAACTCATAAATGAATTCAGTAAAGTCACAGGATACAAAATCAATGTATAGAAATCTGTTGCATTCCTATACACTAATAATGAAGCAGCAGAAAGTGCAGTTAAGAAAATAATCCCATCTACAATCGCACCAAAACAATAAGATATCTAGAAATAAACTGAACCAAAGAGGTGAAAGACCTCTACTCTGAATACCATAAAACACTGATGAAAGAAATTCAAGACCGTGCAAAGCCATTCCATACTCATGGGTTAGAAGAGCAAATATTGTTAAAATGTTTATAATACCCAAAGCAATCTACAGATTTAATGCAATCCCCATCAAAATACCAATAGCATTTTTCGCAGAACTAGAACAAACAATCCTAAAATTTGTATGGAACCACAAAAGACCTCGAATAGCCAAAGCAATCTTGAAAAACAAAACTAGAGGAATCACAATTCCAGATTTCAAGTCATATTACAAAGCAGTAGCAATTAAAACAGTATGGTACTGACATAAAAATACATAGATGAATGGAATAGTACAGAAAACCCAGAAATAAACCCATAATTATATGGTCAATTAATCTTCGACAAAGAAGGAATGAATATACAATGGGAAAAAGACAGTTTCTTCAACAAATGGTGTTGGGAAAACTGGACAGCCACATGCAAAAGAATGAAACTAGACCACTTTCTTTCACCATACACAGAAATAAACTCAAAATGGATTAAAGACCTAAATGCAAAACCTGAAACCATAAAAATCCTGGAAGAGAGTAATTTCTCTGACCTCGGTCACAGCAACATTTTTCTAGATATGTCTCCTGAGGCAAGGGAAATAAAAGCAAAAATAAACTATTGGGACTACATCAAAATAAAAGGCTTCTGCACTGTGAAGGAAACAATCAACAAAACTAAAAGGCAACCTATGGAATGGGAGAAGATATTGCAGATAACATCCAGTAAAGGGTTAGTGTTCCAAAGTATGTAACAAACTAATACAACTCAATACCCAAAAAACAAATAATAAAAAATGGGCAGAAGACATGAACAGACATTTCTCCAAAGACATCCAGATGGCCAACAGACACATGAAAAGATGCTCAACATCACTCATCATCAAGAAAATGCAAATCAAAACTACAATGAGATATCACCTCATACCTGTCAGTATGGCTAAAGTAAATAAAAAATAGAAGAAACCAGTGTTGGAAAGGATATGGAGAAAAAGGAATCTTCTTGCACTGTTGGTGGGACTGCAAACTGGTGCAGCCACCATGGAAACAGTATGGAGATTCCTCAAAAAATTAAAAATAGAATTACCCTTCAATCCAGTAATCACATTACTATTTACCCAAAGAATATAAAAACATTAATTCAAAAGAGTACATGCACCCCTATGCTTATTACAGCATTACTTATAGAAGCCAAACTATGTAAGCAGCTGAAGTGTCCATTTGTAGGTGACTGGATAAAGAAGAAGTCTTTATATACAATGCAATATTATTCAACCATAAAAAAGAATGAAATCTTGCCATTTGCAACAACATGGATAGAGCTAGAGAGTATAATGCTTAGCGAAATAAGTCAGAGAAAGACAAATAGTATGTGATCCTACTCACATGTGGAATTTAAGAAACAAATGAGCAAAGAAAAGGGGAGAGAGACAAACCAAGAAACAGACTCTTAACTGTAGAAAACAAACCGATGCTTATCAGAGGTGAGGGGGATTGGGGGAATGAGGAAATAGGGGATGGGGATTGAAGAATACACTTCATGATTTAAAAAATCTTAAAAAAGAAACTACTATGCTATGTTTTTAAAAAAAGGGATTGGAGAATTAAGTTAAATGACATCTTGAGTTAATAAGGTAAATTCAGAATGCAAAACATTCTTTAAAACAACTGGCCCAGTCTCTTCAAAAAGTTAATGCCATGAAGAAGGGGAAAAAGAAAACAGGTCTGGAAGAATTTGCGGATTAAGATTTTTAAGGATGTGACAAACCAAATGCAAAGTGTTATCCTTGATTGGATTGTAGATTGAAAAAACATTGAGGAAATCTGAATATGGAATGGATATTATTTTACATTAAGGGATTATTAACTTTCTTAAATGTGAAAATGGTACTGTGATTATGTTGGAGAAATCCTTATTTTTAGAAGATGGCTGCCAAAGTATTTAGGAGTATATTTTCACAATGTCTAATTTACTTTGAATGGTTTATCAAGAAAGGGATAGAGGATGTGAGGACAATCTGCAACATTTGTCAGCCCATTGATCGCCAAGGTTGATTTGGCTGATCTGGCTGGCTAGGTGGGTGTCCTCTTCCTCCCTCACAGCTCCATGTGCATCCCTCCCAAAGCTGCATGCTGGGTTGAAGAGGAGGACCTTCCCCCATAAAGGAGCACCCTTCTTCAGTCAAGGGTATACGAGCAGCTGTGCTCCCCTGCTAGAACCTCCAAACAAGCTCTCAAGGTCCATTTGTAGGAGAAGGTAGGGTAGTCAAGCTTCTAAGACTTAAGACACATCCAAATAAAGCACTGCACGTGGCAGTCTGCCTTTAAAAAAGAGAGAGAGAGGGTGAGAGAAAGTAAATGTGGCATGATGTTAACTTTTGAATCTACATAGTAGGTATTTGGGTATTCATAGTATTATTCTTTTTTTTTTTTTTTTAAAGATTTTTTATTTATTTATCTGACAGAGAGAGACACAGTGAGAGAGGGAACACAAGCAGGGGGAGTGGGAGAGGGAGAAGCAGGCTTCCCGCTGAGCAGGGAGCCTGATGTGGGACTCGATCCCAGGACCCTGGGATCATGACCTGAGCTGAAGGCAGACGCTTAACGACTGAGCCACCCAGGCGCCCCATAGTATTATTCTTTTTATTTGTATGTATGTTTAGAATTTTTCTTATTAAAATAAAACTATAAAATGAATGTCAGATGTTGTCCTTCTATTAAAACCCTGTATTGGCTTCCCATTTTCTGAAATGAAAGATCTTACAATGGCCTGGAAAACCCAATTTATTTTGTTCCTTGTCTTCCTCATTTTTCTTACTTTATCTCTTACTGTTCCCTGCTTCAGTCATACTAGCACACTCTCACCTTAAGACTTTATTTTAGGGGTGCCTGGATGGCTCAGTTGGTTAAGCGGTTAAATGTCTGCCTTCAGTCCAGGACCCTGGGATCTAGCTCCCTGCTCAGCGGGGAGTCTGCTTCTCCCTCTGCCCCTGACTCCACTCTCTATCAAATAAATAAAATCTTAAAAAAAAAAAAAAAAAAAGACCTTTGCTTTAGCTCTTCTTGGAACTCTTTCCCTCTGCATCATCACTTGGCTAATTGTTTTTTCCCCTGCAATCTTTACTTCAATCTCACCTTTTCTATAAGACCTACCCAGACTATTTAAAACTGAAACCTGCTTCCCCTTTTATCTTTCCAATTTTCCTTACCCTGCTCTTATCCTTTTCCCCAGTACGTAGCCCTTCCTCATGTACTATATAACTTAGAAGTGTTTTATATTTAGTGGTTATTGTCTGTGTCCCTCACAGGCCTGGGACTAGTCTGAGGCAAATGAGTCACTTGCCTTGGGTGCAATATTTAAGGGGCACACACACAAAAAACCTCCATAATTAAGATAAATAATCAATACAAGATTTTTTTTTAATGGAAAACTGATGCAAAAGATCCATGAAAGCAACATTTTAAATAGAAATAGAATCTGATAGTGCTATGCCTAGCCATTTTGGAACCTGAGGCAAAAGGCAAAAGGCAAAATATGTGCCCCTAAATATACCTTTTAGTATATTTTTAAATGGTTAATAGTTTTGATGAAAATATTACTGATGAGCTTGCTTCCATGAGAGCCAGGAAGGTAAAATTATAATAAATTCATGTTTTGATATAAATAGAATATTTGACCTTAAAATAATGTGAATTTTAATATATACTTTTGATATTTTCAGTATTTTTTTCAACTACTTGGTTATTCTGGAAAAAGTTGACCATTAAGAAATGTATTTTTTTTTTTTTTAAGAAACATGTATTGAAGTTCGTATTTTTCCTTTTTCCTCAAGGCTCTAATAGTAGTACTAAATTCTGTCTTTATTTAAATTTTTGATATTTTGTTTATCATGAAATTTTTTGCATTGAGTAGTGTTTTTTTTTTAATGTTATTTATCTTGATTACTGAGGTTTTGGTACAGCCTTAAATTTTGTAGCTGAGGTGAGTGCCTCACTTGCCTCACCCTTCTTCTTATCCTGATACCTCATTAGAATGTAAAACTATATGCAGGCAAGGATCTTTGTCTTATTGACTGCATATTCCTGTTGCCTAGACCAGTGCTGGCACATGGTAGACATTCAGTAAATATTTGCTGAGGGAATGAATAAATACAAATTCACTATAAATTATTTTACACAAATGTTTTATTAGCTATATTTTCTCTGTATTGCCTACTCATTTAATTATGAAATTTGTACAAACACTTTTATAGTTCATGAATTATTATAAAAAATATTGACAGAATTTACTTGGTTTATAAGAATAGTAAAATGTTTAGTTCAATAAATATTTTTTTCCTATAAGTTATTAATGCATCTATATAAAGGATAAGGTCATATTTAAGTCTTCTGAAGGTTTTGCAAATATATAATTGTGTAACTATTAAATATTCTAGTATTAATAGTATAGTGTAGTGTTAGCTAAGAATAGTATAATATAGCTAGGGAATTATCTTTTAAATGCTCTGGTGTTCAAAGTATAGCATATGGCAAACTTCACATCAGATCTATACATGTATCAAATACATAGAAATAATTTACTTGGTCTATAAAAACAACTTGAGCAAAACATTCAGTTCAAAAATGAATTTTATCTCCTGTAAAAATTTCTATTTTTAATGATAGGTCATATTCAACTTTTTAAAGTTTTTCTCAGATATTTAATATTGTAGAGCATAATCATTTAAATTTTAATATGCAATGAATAACATCATTAGACTAAAGGATAGGAATATTTGCTATAATTGTTCTGTTTCTGTTGTAATAATCTAAATATTCTTCTAAAGAGAAGGATTCTAATTGAGGTTTAACAAAACACTAATAGAAAAGAAAGTGGTATTTATAAGGACAGGCAAGCTAAGCTGACAGACATGACCTATGTAAGAACAACCATTTCCTTCCCTATCACCATCAGGAATAGGTTCTTCCTAGAATTCTGGGAAACAAAAATATTTCCCAAACCACAGTATTCACACTTTGCAGTTGCTAAGAACTAGCAATTATCACAACTATGTTAGGGAGACAATATGTAAAGTATAAGGATTCCACAAGATCACCCCAACGGAACTGAGTAGGTAGGGATCAGGGGAAAGGAAAAGGTTGGTAACCAGAAAACTGATCTTGGTGGTCTCGTACTCTTACTTCAAGCCACAGAAAGAACACTGTATTCAGAGATGTTAGGGTACCCTAGGACCACATCTATGACATTGTTTTTAAGGAGAAGATGTGCTCCAAGTGCCAAGTAGCCAACTAACCAAAATTTTGGCTCTTCATTTTGTTTTCTGTGTTTGTTCAGAAGGATACATGTATTCCATGTTTATTTCAATTATGTTTATTAAGCTTAAAATTCTAGACAACATCAGTTATTTTTTTCACTTTAAAAATATTTTAACTGACATTCTTCTCAATTTATTCAGTTGGTGGAACTTCATGTTTTCTATGTCCCTGAAGGATCGTGGAACTATAAGCTAAATACCATTTCAATAGAAGTTGTTAACAAATTCATTTCAGCTGGATTTATAAGGCAAGTATTTTGTGGTCATATTATAATGTGCCTGAAAAGCAATTTTTTTTTCTGCAAAGAAAAATGTTTTTTGGAAATTTAAGTTGTAAGTGAAAAACTCTGGTCCATGTGATGGATCCAGTTTCTAACTTAATACTATCAATAAATAATGCTATGTAACAGTTAATAAGTACTGTAGAAACAGATGTCACTTAGCCAGGTGTCACTGACACCCAGAGAAAAGGGTATAACTGGTGTATTACTATCATTACACACAAAGAGAATTAAGAGAGAAATTATCTGTATTTAGAAACCTGTTGAAGAGCTGTGGATAGTGATTAAATCAGTATATCCACAATGACTTTTTTCACTGAACTGTTTCAAAATAGAAACAGATTATATGTGTACATACACTTACATGTATGTAATATGTAAGTATATATACATATATGAAGCACACATGACATTATTCCTTATCTTCCCCATCACTTCAAGCATACTAGCCTTGTTTTTGTTCTGGAACACATCAGACATGGACCTACCTCAGGACCCTTGTACTTGCTGTTCTCTTAGTCTAGAATGCTCTTTCTGCCATTAGATCTCCTGTCTCTTCTTTAGCTCTTTACTTCAATGTTACTTTTTTGTTTAGATCTCTGATCACTATATTTAAAATTGTAGCTACCCTCCCTTCCCTGCTTTATTTTCCTTTATAATACTTAGCAGTGTCTTATGAATTATATGTTTTCTCAGTTTGTCTATTTTTCTTTCCCACCATTAGATTTATAAAGTCTATAAGAGCAGAGATTTTTGTCTCTTTTGTTGATTGCCATATTCCCATCCTTAGAACAATGCCTGACACATAGTGGGGGCTCAATAAATATTTTTTGGTTGAATGAATTAATTACATAATGTTTCCCATAAGATCCTAGAAAAACAAAAACTCAAAACAGTAGCATAAATGATGGCTTTAAATTTTAGATGTTGAAGAGTGAAGTATTCCTAATGAGCAAAGATGTGGAGTCTGACAATACTTGATTATCAAAGAAATTTTTAAGCACTAACTAATCCTGTCAAACTTCCAAAATAAATATCTGTGGCTAAATCATTCTTTAATATATGTATAAAAGTATATAAATTCCATAGCAAAGTTTTTTTTTTAATAATACAGTTGAGTATCCTTCTGTGTTGATGATGAGAAAAGTAGACAAGCATTTTCCTTTTCAGTACAGAAAAGACTTTTATAAACAGTATTTATTTGCATAATCATTTTATTTTTTAAAAATTTCCTGAAGTTTTACAAAGTGCCACACAATGTAGAAACACAATATA
Organism: Halichoerus grypus; assembly: GCF_964656455.1. Classification (NCBI taxonomy): domain Eukaryota; kingdom Metazoa; phylum Chordata; class Mammalia; order Carnivora; family Phocidae; genus Halichoerus; species Halichoerus grypus. The sequence continues at coordinate 118,483,052 of NC_135716.1, read as the reverse complement.
TTGATCTATATATGATACATTAAATTAGTATTTATGTTTGAGATAGCTGACTAATGTTATAGAATTTGTAGTATAGCTGAAACCTATTTCATTTTACATTATAAGGCAATATCATGATATTTCAGAGTATCTCCTCACCTTACTTTACAAGCGCTGAGAGAGCGACTTGGTGAGTTCCTTGGAGAGGATGCTGTTGCAGAAAAATTTTTATTTCTGAAATGCATTGGAAATAATCTAGCTGTGGTAAGTTTTCTTATTTTTTTCCTTTTGATTAAAAAACATAAATTATGTTTTTTAAATGCTTATCAACTCAGCTTCTTGTCAGCCCAGCTTCTATAAATGGGATAACTATTATCAATCATAACAAAATGGAAATATCACTAAATACATAGATCATCAAGAAAGAAATGGGTCTTATTGGCATATTATTGGGCACTAAAATGGTGGGGATATTTTGGGGTGTGCACTTCCTTGGGAAGAAAAGGAAGACAAAGTTAAAATGTGATTATGTAGGTAATATATATTTTTAAATTTAAATGAGTGTTTAAAAACTTTTTTTTGAGAGAGAAAGGACGCACATGTGTGTGCATGAGCTGGGGGGGTGGGTGTGGGGCATGGGGCAAAGGGAGAGAGAGAATCTTAAGCAGTCTTCACATTCAATGCGAGCCTGACATAGGCTCAATCTCACAACCCTGAATCCTGAGTCAGCCGCTCAACTGACTGAGCCACCCAGGCGCCCCCTAAAACATTTAAATAAGTACTTCTGTTCTGGACAAAAATGGGTCCTCATTGTTCGGGCCACAGCTAGCCTCATTTGATGTGAAATGATAGGACTCCAACAATTTTTTGTTTGTTTGTTTCAGCTATTATCTGTTGAACACTCCTGTTTATAGTTTCTGTGATTTAATGGCAGGATTTTCTAAGTAGAATTTTCCTAGCTGAAATTCTTAATCCAGCAAGCTATCAGATCTCAAAGTTTCTGGTTTCTTTCAACTACATAAGGTTTATTTCTTTAATGAAGATTTTCTATATTAAACAAAAATACAGTATATTTCTATTTCACTCTAATTAACATATTATGTCATTAGTATGTATTTGTGATTGTTTATGTAACATCTGACTCTGCCATTAGACTATATTTGATTATCAAAGAAATTTTCATATAACTCCCTGTGAGCTGGGACTTTATTTTATTCACAATTGTATTTATACAGTGCCTAACAAGGTGTTTAGCACTTAGAGGCATTTAAATGTTTATTGGACAAATTAAATAATGAATGATAATGGGGAAAAAAAGCATTCCCAAAGTAAAGGAATTTGCTATGGGAATTCTCAGGATCAGCAGCTAAATATGAAGTTTTTGTCATTTGAATTCTATTCAGGATGGTAAAATATCAATTTACTCATCTTTAAGTTTTTCTCAAACAAGGAAGAAAAAGAACAATTCTAACTTTTTGTTCTTTTTCATAATATCTAAAATACAAAATATCAATCACAGAATCCTATGTTGGAAGAGAACTTAATAAAGATAATTTAAATCAACTTCTGAAGTCCTAATATTTATTGATGTTTTTCTATAAGCAAAATGAGAAAAAAGAACTGGATATGGATCCTGCCCTTAAAGAGTATTCACTGTAGTGGTGAAGAGAGAATACATAAATAATTAAAATAGCGTATTTTGTATATTCAGAAGAAAAAGGGACTTCTTCCAGCAGGAGAAGAGGGGAGATAGAGAACTTTCAGTTTGGATCTTGAAAGATAAATATTTGGGGGCGCCTGGGTGGCTCAGTCAGTTAAGCATCTGCCTTCAGCTCAGGTCATGATCCCGGAGTCCCGGGATAGAGCCCCGCATCCGGCTCCCTGCTCAGGGCTCCCTGCTCAGCAGAGAGCCTGCTTCTCCCTCTGCCTCTCATTCGCGCTCTCTCTTGCTCTCTCACTCTTTCTCAAATAAATAAATGAAATCTTTAAAAAAAAAAGAAAGATAAATATTTGATCTTGCAAAAATGTTGGGTAGGAAAAGCTTTCTGAGCAGAGAAAATAGAACGAGCACAGAAGTGGAAAAACAGGCAACTAAGAAAGAGTAAATGTTTCCTTTTTTATTGGAACATGGTGTAAAACGTAATAGTAGAGAATAAGTTGTAAAGTGATTTGTTGAAGGTCTTGAATGCCAGATTAATGAGTTTTGTTTGTTTCTGAAGCATTGGAGTTTTTGAGCAAAAGATGACATGATTGGAGCCTTCAGAGACTAGAGGCAGGGATTGTAACTAGGAGACTTTAGGAGACTTTTGCAGTGGTTAGGCCAGAGATACAGAGGGCCTAAGGAATAGCAGATGAAATCTGCTGCTATTTTTCTTCTTGGTTCTCCATTTCAAACACAAAAATCCTTGGTCCTGAAATACAACAAACTCCTTTCTGATTTATGATCTTTGCACTTGCCTGGAAATTACTTCCCCATGATTTTCAAATAACTTGCTTTTTCTTTTCATAATTCAGGTCTCAGGCTCAAGTATTATCTTTTCAAAAGGGCCTTCTCTGACCACCTAGTTTTTAGATATTCTTTCTCTTAAGTTGCTCTCTATTACATCAGTTTTTTGTTTTCATAAATCACATATCACTATCCTAAATCACGTTTATTTAACATCCATTCTCTTAAGTAGAATATAAGCTACATGAGAGCAAGGACTTTGCCCTGTTTACCATTGTATCTCCCACCATATAGAACCCATAGTTCTGACCCATAGTGTGGGTCTGCCTGACCCATAGTATGCCCTAGTATTTGTTGAATGAATGGATGGATGGATGGATGGATGGATAACAAATGAACTCTGTGGGTTGTATATTTAGGAAATAAAGTACACAACATTGGACTCTGGAGCCAGATTATCTGGTTTTGCATCCCAGTTTGGAAAATTCCTAGTTATAAAATCACGGGCAAGTTATTTAACTTCTCTTTCCTCAATCTTATTGTCTGTGAACTATATATAATATGTGTGCCTATCACATGGAATTGTGAAGATTAACTGAGCTAGTATATGTAAAGCACTTAAAATAGTGCTTGGCATATAGTGAGTCCATGCAAGTGATGGCCATAATTCTTACTACTAAATGACATAGAATTTCTTTTATGTTTTGTATAGTGAATAGAAATAGGATTATGTTCTACATTTTCTAGACTCTAGCCTTAGTTATCAGCTTTTAGATTTGATTTTTATGTCACAGGTATGTGCCTTCTGCAAAAAAAAGGAATAAAAATAATTGAAAACTTACAAAAGCTTTATTTTTTTTTGTCATTTATTTCTAGGTGAAGGTAAAGCAAGAATCAGAACTGAAACTCAAATCATTTGCTCCTCCATATGTATGTAATGTGACATTTTAAACTTATGTTAATTTTTTTAACTTACTGTTTTTTAAATTACAAACTAATTTTTCTTTAATTTCCTGTATGTTTTAGGCTCTTCAACCAGAATTATATTTGCTTCCTATAATGGATCATTTAGGAAATATTTATTCAGCATCAACTGTTTCTTTAGATGGGCGGCAGACTAATAATGGTGTTGCTGAGGCTGATGGAATAATCCACAGACCACTTAGTGTAACTTTGTTGAACGAAGAACCTGGAACAGATCCCAGTTTTTTAGTAAACACTTTGAAAGAGCTTCTTAACAAAAATCAGGAAGAAGGTGATTTCAACTGGAATGGGAAAAACAAAGAGGTTATTATAGTACGTTTTAGTAGTCAGGTCTGTGAGCAAATTCTGGACAAATCTAGCCTTACACAAATGTGGCAGTATAAAAGGAAAGCTACAATTCCATTTGGGGATTTTTAAAAATAGTTTCACCAAGTGAGAGAAAAAAAAATTTACTATGTTAAAAGCCAAATCAAAATACTTATCACACTTAAATAAACTCTACTACCTTCTTTTATAATAGTTTCAGATAAAGTTAAGGCTAAAGGAGAAAGGAAGTGATCACTGCATAGAACCTTGGTGTTATTACTATAAGTGAGAAGGATCTTAGCCACAATAACTGTATCAAACCAAAGCAAATCAACTTTAATGCTGGGGGACATTTGTATTTCAAAGAATCATAAATTTTTATATGATTACATTCATCAATGTACTGATAGTTCAGTTCTTAAAAAGTAGATAAACAAAATTAAACATATAAATAAAGCTGGAACTATACTATAAGAACTTACTGAAAAAATATTGCATAAGGAAATAAACTGTTTGTGATGGAAAAGCAAATATACTAAACATTTATAAATGAACCCCTCCAATTAATGACAACATCCATTACAGCTGCAAAATATACATGTTCTTAACCAGTTCATTTTTCTCCATCATCAATTATAGCCATTCTTACATTCTAAGTTTGTGCTATATCCAATGATAGTTCAAACTTAGCACCTTCTTTAGTATTTACCCTTCTGATGTGTTTTATTATTTCTGATGAGACATGTGGATGAGATCCACCTATTTTTTTTGATGCCAGTGAGATGCTCAGTGAGAATCTTTACCTCCTTGATTTAGGCTTATCTCTGCTACAGTGTTAAATATTGTTTTCCAGTCATGGTATTACTTAAAGGTTAAAGGGGAAAAATACCTGGGGAAAAAAATTCAGAGTAGAATCCCAGCATTCCTGAAAAGTACAAGGTCAAGTGGCTGATGAAGTGGGCAGTTGCCTACATAAAGCTGTGAGTAGTGTCATATTTCATATCCTGGGCTACTGTCCAGATATTTGCACAAAACCCAAAAAAATCTTTGGTGGGAGTATTTAACCCTTGAATTTTATACAAGTGTAGTTTTTAAATTGTATTAATTTCTTGGTGCTTTACTCCAAAAAAGTATGCTGGCCAGCATATGCTCATTTTAAAAAAGTTCTAGAAACACCAATAACTATGAAGAAGAAAATTAAGATTAAAAATAATTCTACCATCCAGAGATGGCTTCTGTTAGTATTCTGGTTTATGTTCTTTTAGTTATTTTTTTCAGTTCTTGTATGTAATAAATATTTTTAACTTTTAAAAATGAAGATACAAACCCTCTTAGAGCCTCTTCTTGTATTTTAGAATATATTGTAGATATTTCTTATCAATAAATATAGATCTACATCATTATAGAATTCCTTGTGGTATAACTTATGTACCCAACACTGTATCAGTGTTTTTGCTATTATGAATACTGCTGCAAGCAACATTTTTCTAAGTGCTTTGTGCATTTGTCCTGTTATTTTTTTTTTTATTAGAAGTTTAATGGCTGTTTCTAAGGCTGTGTTTTTTGTTGTTATTCTTTTTCTTATAAGAACTTTTAAACATTGTGTGTCTTCCTCTGGTCACATCCTCTTTCTTCCTAGAGATAACTCCTACTTTGATTTTTTTGAGATAATTGTTTTCTTTATAGTTTTACAACCTAAATATGTATTCCTTAACAGTAATTTAGTTTTGTATGTTTTGAATTGCATTAAGATGGAATAAGATTGAAAGTATTTTATTTTTGACTTGCTTCTTTTGTTCAACATTGCAAGATTCAATCGTTTCACATAAAATACCATTTCATTTTTTCATTGTTGTATAATATTCCATTATATGACTGTACCATAATTGACTTATTCTGATGATGGACATTTGGTTTGTTGCCAGTTTGCGGGAATTACAAATATGCTTTTATGTACATTATTGTACATGACTCTTAAATGTACATGTGCATAAGGATATCAAGAGAGTATACCTAGCACTGGCATTGTTTGTACATATTCAGCTTTACTAAATAATGTCCACATGTTTTCCAAGGTGGTTGTACCCAGCAGCAACATCTGAAAGTTCTATTGAACCATAACTTGCCATTCTATCAGATATTTTCTGTCTCCTGTTTCTCTGCTATACAATTTGGATAATTTCTGCAGATTTTTCTTCCAGATCTATTTTACTGATTCTCTCTTTAGTTGTGTCTCATCTGCTGTTAAATCCTTACACTGAATTTTTTTTTTTTTTAAAGATTTTATTTATTTGACAGAGAGAGACATAGTAAGAGAGGGAACACAAGCGGGGGAGTGGGAGAGGGAGAAGCAGGCTTCCCGCAGAGCAGGGAGCCCGATGCGGGGCTCGATCCCACACTGGGATCATGACCTGAGCCGAAGGCAGACGCCCAACGACTGAGCCACCCAGGCGCCCCTTACACTGAATTTTTAATTCCAAATATTTTATTTTTCTTTTCTAATGGTTTTCTTTGGTTGAACATGTTTTCATATGTTTAATGGCCATTTGGATTTGCCTTCACTCAAATGTTTTGCTCATTTTTCTTTTAAATATTGATTCATTTAATATACATATATATTTTTTCCACAATATGTGTGTGTGTGTCTGTGTGTGTGTGTCTGTTAATTCACTCTAGATTTTAGTTCATGGCTTTTCTTTTTATTATCTTTATGATTCTTTTGATGAAAGGAATTCTTAAATTTTGTCAACATGCTCTAAGTGTTGCAAGGATTGTGTTGACATCTTCATCATTTTGAAGCTGTTATTAAATGCATGCACATTTAGGATTATCGTGTCTTCTTGATGAATTGACCCCAATGTGATTATGTAATGTTTCTCTTTATTTCTGGTAATAGTCTTTATTTTAAAGTTTATTTAGTCTGATATTAATATAGTCACTCAAGCTTTCTCTTTATTAGTGTTTGCATGGTGTATCTTTCTCCATTCTTTTATCTATTACTGAATATCCAAAGTGGGTTTCTTGTAGACAGCAAATATTTAGATCTTACTTTTCAGTCCAGTTTGACAATCTGTGCCTTTTACTAGGGGTATTTAGACCACTTACATTCAATATAATTATTGATGTGGTTGGTTTTAAATCTACCATCTTGCTATTTGTTTTCTATTTGTCTCATGTCTTCTATCTTCCTAGTTTTTCCATTTTCTTGCCTTTTTCTAGATTGAGAAGTTTTTTATGATTCACTTTTATCTCCATTATTGGCCCACTATTTCTCATTTTAGAAAATTATTAGTGGTTGCTATAGGGAAGAGGTCAGCAAATACCTATATTTATACTTTTTTAATTTTTTTTTTTAATTTTTAAGTAATCGCTACCCCCGATGTGGAGCTCGAACTCACAATCCCAAGATCAAGAGTTGCATGTTCCACTGACTGAGCCAGCCAGGCACCCCTATTTTATTTTAATCCACGCCTATGGCTTGTTTTCATAAATAAACTTTTATTGGAACACAGCCATACCCATTTGTTTACATATTTTCAATGACTGTTTTTATACTACAATGACAGACTTGAGTAGTTGTGATAAAGACCAAATGTCCATGAGCCTGAAATATTTAGTATCTGGCCCTTTAAGAAAAGGTTTGCTGACTCTTGCTCTAAGGTATACATAATACACTTTTAATTTGAAGTCTACTTTCAAATTATATACAACTTCATATATAAGAACCATATAGCAGTATTACTTCTATTTCCTCCCTCAATTCCTTTGTGCTATTGTTGTCATACATTGTACTTCTGTGTATAACTCCACAATAAATTTTTACCATTTTTACTTTACGTTGTTAGTTATCTTTAAAGAAATTAAAAGTAAGGGAAAGAATGACTTTTTATATTTAGGAGAGTTTTTCCCCCCACCCAGTGGTAGTAAACCTATGCTTTGTATCAGTGCATGATCCTGGGCCCGAGATGATCCTTACAGCTTTTGCTTCTACCCTTCCTTTAGGCCTTGCCTCTGACTGGTGATGAGAGGGTTTCCTACCCCCTCCCCAGTGATAAGACTTTTCAAAGCTAATATTGTTGGAAGGAGAGTCACCTGCTTTCCCCTTTAGAGCTGATGGCTTTTGCCTCAGTTCCTCCATGAGAGCCAATAGGTTTTTGTGTGGATTCTGAGATGGGAGAGTTTCCTATTCCTCCCCGCAGTGGCTTAAGTCTTGCTTTGTGTGAAGGGGTTTCTCTCCTATGTGCCAATGATGGCTCTTTCAGGTCTCCGGCTCTACCCCCAGTCTTTCCTGTAAGTATGATACAGGCACATGGAAAGGAGCTTGCTATTAAGTATTGACTTTCCTTTGTGTTTGAGGATTCCAGAGATTCTAAACTATCCTGCTAGCCTACATTGGCCTTTAGAATTCCTTTAAATTTTAGCTGTTTTCGTCTTATTTCTTTTAATAGTAGTTACTCCTTCCTCCTGTGGTCTGCCAAAGATGAAACAATTTTCTCCTAGGAGGGAATTGGAATTCAGCTCCTTGCAACTATAATTCTCTAATGAGTTCAAGAAAAGTTATTATTTTATAGGTTATTTACCTTTTTCTCTTTGTTCAAGTGGGAGCACTGTTTCATCTTTCTATAATCCTAAGCAGAAATGGAACTGCAGTTCTTAAATTTTAATATCATCAAGTTTATTGGCATTTTTATTTATGGGTAGTTATGTCTTTTTAAAAAATCCCTTTTCTGCCCTGAGATGTAACATTTTGTGGTTTCCTTTTCCAATTTAGTTTATTAATCTACCAGGAACTAATTTTTACATGTGATGTGAGATAAAGTTCCTTAATTTTTTTCCATATGTTGGTTGTTGTGCAGTTTCTTAAAAATGCCAAATTACTCTTTTGTGGTGCATGAGAATGCAAAATATCTGAGGTCTAACATTATGATATTATTAAATATAGCTGTTAAGAATGTGCATAGTGTGTTTTACAAGTCCTTTAATGAAGGAGACAAGAGTAATGCTTTACTCATTTTCATATTGAAATGGGTATTCCCTTCCATTAGATATCTTCTGTTCTTTCCCATGGGTCTGTGCTGCACACCTCTACATTTTTGTGTTTAATGTGTTTAATACTTGACTCTACTGTTGCCCCCAAACAAGTATACTTTTTTGACTTCTTTGGTTTCATCATTCTTCTAGTTGTTCAGACTTTAAGCTTTGAAATATTCCTCACTGTAGAATAATAGATTGTTAGAGTAAAGGAACCTTGAAAACCATTTTGTAGCCTCCTTGCTTATAATCTGCTTTCCAGTCTGTTCTCCAGAACGTAGTCAGCATCATTCTTCTTGTTACAGGCTGGATTATTTATCTCCCTGCTTGAAAACCTTTGAAAGACTCATTAATTACTACTTAAAGTCCAAGTTCTTTAAGATGATATAGAGAACACTTTGTATTCTGACTTCAAACCCAGGGTTGCAAACCCAGGGTTGCAAATGTTTGGCCATGCAGATTGTTCACTGCCTAATGCCAGGAGGCTTCCTTTACAGAGATCATGATATGAATGGAGCTTTCAGGATTTGCTTAATGTGGTAGTTGGTTCGGTAACTTTTAGCTATTGTCATTACTACTACTACTACTACTACTACTACTACTTCTACTACTACTACTACTACTATAGTTTGGGGGTAGAAGGGGAGGAAGAAGTACCATGAAGCACAACTGGAGAGGTAGGTAGGGACTTGAACTGCAAGAGCCTTGGTTCCAAAACTAAGGAATTTTTAGGCAATGAGAAGCCATCTGAGCTTGTGTTTATTTCAAGTTTTTATTTAAATTCCAGTTAGTTGGGGGGTGGGAGGGATGGGGTGGCTGGGTGATAGACATTGGGGAGGGTATGTGCTAGGGTGAGCGCTGTGAATTGTGTAAGACTGTTGAATCACAGACCTGTACCTCTGAAACAAATAATACATTATATGTTTTAAAAAAAAAAGAAGATGATAGTAGGAAGAGAAAAATGAAGGGGGGGAATCGGAGGGGGAGACGAACCATGAGAGACTATAGACTCTGAGAAACAAACTGAGGGTTCTAGAGGGGAGGGGGGTGGGGGGATGGGTTAGCCTGGTGATGGGTATTAAAGAGGGCACATACTGAATGGAGCACTGGGTGTTATACGCAAACAATGAATCATGGAACACTACATCAAAAACTAATGATGTAATATATGGTGATTAACATAACAATAAAATTTAAAAAATAAAAAAAATTCCAGTTAGTTAACATACAGTGTAATATTAATCTCAGGAGTAGAATTTAGTGATTCATCACTTATGTATAACACCCAGTGCTCATCACAAGGGCCTGCCTTAATACCCATCACCATTTAACCCATCCCTCCATCCACCTTCCCTCCAGCAACCCTCAGATTGTTCTCTGTTGTTAAGAGTCTGTTTTATGATTTGTTTGCCTTCCCCCCGCCATTATTATATGTTTCATTTCTTAAATTCCACATATGAGTGAAATCATATGTTATTTTTCTTTCTCTGACTTATTTCACCTAGCATAATACACTCCAGCTCCATCCACGTTGTTGCAAATGGCAAGATTTCATTCTTTTTGATGGCTGAGTAATATTCCATCACACACACACACACACACACACACACACACACACACCACAACTTCTTTATCCATTCATAAGTCGATGGACATTTGGGCTCTTTCCACAGTTGGGCTCTTGTTGATAATGCTGCTATAAGCATATAAACATCGTGGTGCGTGTGTCCCTTCGAATGAGTATTTTTGTATCCTTTGGGTAAATTCCTAGTGGTACAATTGCTGGATCGTAGGGTAGTTCTATTTTTAATGTTTTGAGGAACCTCTATACTGTCTTCCAGAGTGGCTGCACCAGCTTGCATTCCCACCAAAAGTGTAAGAGGGTTCCCCTTTCTCCACATTCTTGCTAACATCTGTTTCCTGTGTTGTTGATTTTAGCCATTCTGACAGGAGTGAGGTGATATCTCATTGTAGTTTTGATTTGTATTTCCCGATGATCAGTGATGTTGAGCATATTTTCATGTGTCTCTTGGCCATCTGTATGTCTTTTTTGGAAAAGTGTCTATTCATGTCTTCTGCCCATTTCTCAACTGGATTATTTATTTTTTAGGTGTTGAGTTTAATAAGTTCTTTATAGATTTTGAACACTAACCCTTTATCAGGTATGTCATTTTCAAATATCTTCTTCTATTCCAAAGGTTGCCTTTTAGTTTTGATTGTTTCCTTCACTGTGTGGAAGGCTTTCATCTTGATGAAATCCCGATTGTTCTTTTTGTTTGTTTCCCTAGCCTCCAGAGACATATCTAGTAAGAAGTCACTATGGCTGGTGTCATAGAGGTTGTTGCCTGTGTTCTCCTCTAAGATTTTGATGATTTCCTGTCTCACATTTAGGTCTTTCATACATTTTGAATGTATTTTTGTGTATGGTGTAAGAAAGTGGTCCAGTTTCATTCTTCTGCATGTGGCTGTCCAATTTTCCCAACACCATTTGTTGAAGAGACTTTTTCCATTGGATATTCTTTCCTGCTTTGTTTTAATGGGAGTAACATGATTGGATTTCAGTTCTGGAAAAACAACTTACGTTACATTATGGAGAATAGACTGAGGTAATAAAGACCTGAACTATGAAATGCAGTGGAACTGAAATCAGAACTTGAAGTCAAGAGACTCCTGAGGATTGGGTGCTGTGCTGCGTGCTTGACATGTACTCTGCCATTTTAGAGATAAGAAAACTTGGGTTAGAGAAGTAACACCTGCTGTGACAGTGCCGTGTTTGACTAAAGCCCATGCTTTATTTATAACACTGTGCTAGAGTCATACTGAACTTTTCACTATTGTCAAAAATGAGGCATATTTTAGTACTCCGTATCTTGCAAATGCCATTTTCTTTGCTTAAATTCTTCTTACTCTCTTTGTCAGGCAAACATCTCACAGTTCAAAACATAGTTTCACAGTTATCACTTCCTCTTCTCTGAATCTATAACATTTTGTGCATATATTACTATAGCTCTCAAAACACTATTACGATTTTTTAAAAAGTGAATAGACCTTTCTTTATGTCATTAAATTGCAGAGGTATTGAATGGTGCAGTCATCATGCTCTAAGCTGTTACTAGGAACGAGATACATGTGCCATATCCCTATCACAATTACTCAAAATCTGAATTTTGCATTGTTGTTTCTTTGGGTGGGTGGGGGGATGGTATTTTACTATTAGCTTTTAAATAGCTGATATATCTGGGTTTTGTTCATTTTGCGTCATATATATCGTTTAGAAAATCCCTGTTTGTTGTTCTAAAAAAACTATTTCAAATGTACCAGCTGGGAAATGTAGCTACTAGACTAAAATCAGTATGAGCTTCAAGTTGCAAAATTTTGTGGCAACGCTTATAAATGATTTTTCAATTATTAACATGACTCATTAATTTTTTCTAAATTAAAAAATTTGATTTATCCACAGGAAAAATATCTGCATTAACACTGCCAGGTTCATGGATCTTTTGTTCATATAGATCATATAGAACATCAATGTTAACATTTTAAAGACATTGCATAGTTTTCCTATATGGGGAAATTTTGTTAAAATGAAGGGAGGTTTTATAAATAGAAATGTATGTGAAATAACAAATGACATTATATGCTCTGTATTTATACCAGCATTTTCCAAGGAAATTTCCTCAATACAGTTTCAAAAGATGCTTTTGGCAAAACTTTCTGAAGACAATTAAGTTTGAATAAAACCTAACTTACCCCCATCTTGCAGATTCACATTGTACATAAAAACAGAGAAATCCTGCAGGGGGTGTGGGGGGGGGCGGTGTATATTCCTGGTATTCGTTTTTTCTCAAACTGAATTGACCAAAGAATTCTTCACATAAACTGTTTCATGAAATTCACTTTGGAAATTGTTGCCTTATATCATGAATTGTAGAGTCCATGGAGATTCTGAAACATGGGACAAGATTATAGTATGTACATATATATATATATTTGTATGAAATTTTATTTTACTATTTTCTTAATATTATGAACTTTATTTGCCATGGATGAACAGCAACATCAGCTGGGGGAAAAGCCACTCCAAAAGAAAACCAGACTGGAAAAAATCAAATTGGAAATTCTGAAGTTCCAGGATCATTGGGAGAATCAAATAGTGATTATTTTAGCAACAAAAAAAGGTAATTAGTTTAGATGTTGATTCCACATATCATAGTCTATAAGAAAGAGTGAGATATCCAGGGTACTTTTATAAGGACTTCTTTTTTTTTTTTTTTTTTTTTTAAAGATTTTATTTATTTGACAGAGACACAGCGAGAGAGGGAACACAAGCAGGGGGAGTGGGAGAGGGAGAAGCAGGCTCCCCGCAGAGCAGGGAGCCCGATGTGGGACTCGATCCCAGGACCCTGGGATCATGACCTGAGCCGAAGGCAGTCGCTTAACCGACTGAGCCACCCAGGCGCCCTATAAGGGCTTCTAATTAGAACAAACATATGAGTGAAATTAGTGATATTTTTAGTTAAAATGACCTTGATTCTAATCTCTACTGTTATATACGAACATTCCTCTCTAATATAATGAATAATTTATCCCTTAAATTTATTTCCATTGTAATTATTTTATCATCAAGGGCAGAGTAATGACAGAAAAATTTGTCTTTATTTGCCTTTATTAGAATTTTTCTGCCTCACTTAGATTCTTGGTTATGGGTAAACTAACCAGTGTGCTTGAGCTTCATATGGAATCATTTCATTCAGAATTATAGTATTTAGACAACAGTTTTGCATATAATCTTTTGAAGTTAAGATAAGGGATTTTATAAACAATCATTCTCAAAAGAACTACAAACCAAATATGTTTCCAAAATTTTTATTTTACTTTGCTATAGACATTGCAATGTGATTTGAATTTAGCTGTAATATAATTGAATATGATTTTCTTATTCAAACTAAATGTAGTTTATGTTGATCATTAATGAGTTTGAAAAATAATATGCTATGGTCTCAGGCTTTTTAAAAGGTTTTACTGTTACATTTGTGTTTATAGAATATCAAATAAGATATATAAAATGAATAATATTCATGGAATCTTTTTTTAATATGATTTTCAAATCTGTCATTCCCTTTAAGTCAATTTCTTTGGAAAAATGAAGATGATGGAGTTAATATCATTAGAACAGAGGACAATCAGGTATGATTTTAAAGTTTTTGTTTAAATGCAGTATTGCAACAACATTTATACTTAAATTGAAACAAAACTGCAGCTTAAAATATTCAAGGTTATAGGATGGGAGATAAGCCTCAAGAAAATTCAGGAGCTTACCATTTCAGTGAAATTTTTGGGTGTTCCATGGTATGGGTGGGACGTGTTGAGGTACGCCCTTTAAGTGAAAGCTAGGTTAGTATATCTTGCCCTAGTTATCACTGAGAATGAGTCATTTGATGGACCTCTTGAATTTGGAGAAAGATTTGCCACATTTGGATGTGCTGCTTCAGATTTTTTGTTTTGTTTTTTGTTTTTAATCAAGTAATCTAAAAGACGCCAACTTTGGGCCCAAAGCAAGAGAAGGTTCAAAGGGTGATCTGAGAGAGATTGCAAGCAGTGTTGCCACTTGTGTTTTAACGGCCAGCGCATACAGTGCTGCCTGATGTGTAGTAGATTGGACTGCTGAATGGAGTCTGAGACAAGCCCTAGGAGGGGGATCACAGCTCAGAGCCCTTGGGTTTTGGAGCAAAAGGAACATCATCTTCAGCAAATAATTGTTCTGTTGTTGCTGGATATTAATAAAACATGCTATCTTCATGCTTTAAAATTTTTGTCAGTCTAGTGGATGCTTAATGCTATCCATGGTTTGAATTTTAATTTCTCAGATTATCCATAAAGTTGGTCATGTTTTAATATTTTTATGGACTCCATTTTGGTAACCTTTTGAAAGTACCTTTTCAAGTGTTTCTTTTGAGTTGTTTGCTATATGTTTCTGATTAGTATAATTTTTTTAAGTACTCTAAAGATATTTCTTTGATGCTTATGTATGTTGCAAGTATCTTCTACTCTGTGCCTTGTCTATAGTCTACCTTGCTGAATGCCTTAAGTATTCCATATCCTTATTTTTTCCATATCCATATTATTTTCTCTTGCTATGTCTTAGACTGAGAATGGTATATTAGAATCTCCTATTATTAGTGTGTTACTGTTTATCCTTACATCTCCTGTGGTTTCTGATTTATTTAGATTTCTGTATGTTATTTGGCACGAAGTTCTTATGTGAATACTAGAATCACTTTTGCACTTTTTTGACCCTTTTAATGCTTTTTTTTGGCCCAAATTCTTCTTTATTGCAAATCAAGATACTAACCTGCTTTCTTTTTGTATACATTTATTTGGCATACCCTCATCTTCCTTCCCCACTTTTTATCCAGCCTTTCTGAATTGCTTTGTTTTAGGTATGTCTTTTTTTAAGATTTTTATTTATTTATTTATTTATTTGAGAGAGAGAGCAGAGCAAGAGAGAGCGAGCATGAGCTGGGGTGAGGAGCAAAGGGAGAGGGACAAGCAGACTCCCTGGTGAGCAGGGAGCCCGATACAGGGCTTGATTCCAGGACCATGAGATCATGACCTGAAAGGAGGCAGACGCTTAACTGACTAAGCCACCCAGGCACCCCTAGGTATGTCTTATATGTACAGCTTAGATAGAGTTGGGTTTTGCTTTGTGAGACAGTCTGAAAATATTTTTCATTTAATAGGTGAGTTATGTCTGCTTATGTTATTGATAGGACTGATGTGTTTGTCCTGAGATTTGTCATTTTATTTTATGTTACAGTTACTGTGAGTTACTGTGTAGTTTATTTGTACTTTCACCCCCTCCTCGTTTTAGGAAGGTTGTATTTTTGTTCTAGTGCTTACCTTTACACTAATACATTTATACTAGTATTCTTAGTCTTTTTCCTTTTTTAAAAATGTATGCTTCCGCTTTTGTTACCTCTAAAATTATCCACTGACTCCTACCTGTTATATTCAGGGGGATCAAAAAAATCTCCTTTCTTCTTTCATGTATTTTTAATTGTGTTATTTCTACTGTGTCAAAGAATATAACATTTATATACCATACTTCTAGTCTTACCCCCTCAGCTTTTGTTTTAGTCTCAGATCTGTAATTAAATATATTCAACACTTACTGCCAGTTCTTTTGCAGATTTTTCAATCATCTCTTCGTTGGATTAAGCTCAATTTAAAAGAGCACCTCACTATAATATTCTCTTCTTCCACATTTAAAACTTTGTCTAGAGCAGAGTTAAGCAAACTAGGGCCTGCAGACTGTTTTGTAAGGCCTTGGACCTAAGAGTGTTTTCTACATTTTTAAGGAATTGAAAAAAAGAAGAATCATGACAAAGACCATATGTGGCCCACAAAGCCTAAATTATTTACTCTCTGGCCCTTTACAAAATTTGTTAATCCCCGCTATAGAATTTTGTTACCTGAAGGATAGCTTGTTCTTTTTTCCTTTCAGTTTCTTTGAAATGTTGCTCTACTGATGTCTTGTTTTATATATGTTACTAATAAGTGTGGTGCCTTGTTTTCTTTTCTTTGTACACTAGCTTGCCTATATTTGTCTAGAAGGCCAGAGGAGTCCTTTAATGGGTACTAGTTTTACCAGACTGTATCTCAATTGAGAATTCTAGGTCAGGTTTTTCTGGGTACACAGTGGATCCTTGCAGTGTGAAAATTAGGACTTCTTTATTTCAGGAATGTTTTCTAAAATTATAATTTCAGAAAACAATTCAGTTAGTAGATCCATTCTATTGTTTTCTTTTTTTCTTTACCTTTTATATATGTTACTTTCTCTAAAATAGATATAAATAAAAATAGTAAAATAGATATATTTTACTATATTTTTGTGTTTCATTTTCTTTGCTCTTTTTATTTGTATTCTCCACTATCCTTTTTTTCGCCATATTTGTTCCTTCTTGGATACGTGCTAATTTATTCATTTGTGAAACAATTTTGTTTTTCCCTTAATTTCTTTCTTCAGTTTAGCCAACTTTCATTTCATATCTTCCTGTTGTTTTTCCTATTTTATTCTGAGTTTTAAAATTCCTGATTTATTGTGTTGTTGGTATCTACAAATGCTTGCTTAATTACATTTAATCTATATTGGAAGTATTGTTAAGTCTTTCTCTGCTTCATGGCTGCCTGTTTTGTCTTAGTTCTGTTTTGAGGGTTTTTAAAAAGTAAATTTGTGTGGATGCTAGATTATTTTGTATTATGTTTACTTGTGTTGGATTTCTCCATATAAGTAATAATAACAGGTGTTCTTACAGAGGAACAGGGAGTGGTGGTTTGGTGGTTCTTTTGCTTTTAAGATAAGGAGCTCCCTCTTCTGTTGATATAGCGAAATGCAGCTATTTATTTCTTAAATGGGGTCTTTGGTGTCTATCTTCTTTGAATTCTCTTCTACTAATTTAATTCAGCAGAGCTGTTATCTTGGCCACTTTCTTCTTTTCTCTTACCACCTGGCCCTAGGGAACACCTCTTCCAAAGTATTTTTCTGTCTCTAGAAGCTGTCTTCCCATGATTACCACCTCTGGCCCCCTACATTTTATAATCCGTTTCTTTTGGCCTCCTCATCAAAAGTGCTCTGACTTACAAGATCTTATCCTTACTCTCAGTATTTCTTCTGTGCATGTGGGGCCCTCTCCTTCTAGACTAAATCATGGTTGTTTATTGTGTTATCTTTGTATAGCAATCTCTAATGCACAGTCCACATATGCTTGTAGGTGGGCTCCTGAGCACACTCTGCTAGTCTAGGGTGTTTATTTCCCCACTTATATGTAAAGTAAAGTATGTGTAGATTAAAGGAGTCTGTGTCCTAGTTATGCTGTAGACATAAATTATGGGTAATTTTATTTGCTTTCCTTTTATAGTAATTGGGAAGATATATGGAGAGATTGTAATTTAGGTGGTTGCCATTATCTTATTGGAACCTGAACATTAAAAACTAGGAAAAGAACAATAAAACAAAGGGGTAAGGATTTAATGAAGATAGAAGAAGAAACTAAGAAGTTACAGAAGTAAAAAACCTAGCAGAATTGAAAACAGCTCAAGATCTATGAAGTGCTAGTGAGAGAAACATCAACATTGGTAAGGCTTAAGGTAGTTTATCGTAAAAGGGTGGTAACACAAAAGTTAGGAAAGGTAAAGGTGATACAAACAAATACAGAGCAGATAAAATATATGAGAATAAAATATATGCTAAAATTTGAAAATGTAATACATATTCTAATTTTCAAAGCAGATATAAATTATCAAAGTTGACCCAATTTTAAAAAAATCAATAGTCATCTTAGAAAAATTTTAAAATCGTAACATGTAACTAAGAAATCTTGGAAGGAAATCATGTTTAGGAAGGATTAATGGATTCTTTTTTTTTTTTCCTATTAAGTGAAGTGCCTGTGTATAATATCCAAGGAATAGTGGAGTGGAGAAGCTGGAGCACAAGAGAGAATCTCTATAGTTATAAATAAAGATTTGGGAGTTCGTCACCATATGAGTAAAAAAAAATGCATTGCTGTTGTGAATTATCAAATGCTTACAGATAGGTGAAAAGTAATGTGTCATCCTACCAAATCCTACTGATTTTCATGTTTGCTTACAGATAGGTAAAAAAGAGTGCATCACCCTACCAGATCTTATTGATTTTCCTTCACTTCCTTGTCAACCTGCTCTTTCTCCCGGAATAACTGATATCTCTTTATTACAGATTGAAAGTAAGTATGATGACACTATAAGTACAGATGATTCTATGAGATAAAGTTAACTATTAATGGGAAGTTATTGCCTAATGGGTACAGAGTTTCAATTTGGGAAGATAAAGTTCTAGAGCTAGATGGTGGCGATGGCTGCAAAGCATCGTGAATGTACATAATGCCACTGAACTGTACATTTAAAAATAGTTAAAACTGTAAATTTTATTATGTGTATTTTACCACAAAAATGTTACATTATTTTAAAGTATGTGAATTATATGTTAATTACTGCATATGTTTAATCACTAATATTTGTGCTTTTAAAAATATACATTTGTTGGGGCACCTGGGTGGCTCAGTCTGTTAAGCATCCAACTCTTGATTTCAGCTCAGGTCATGATCCTCAGGGTTGTGAGATTGAGCCCCACATTGGGCTCTGTGCTCAGTGCAGAGTCTGCTTGAGATTTCTCTCTCCCTCTCCCTCTGCCCCTGCTCATGCACACACTCTCTCTCTTGAAAATAAATAAAATCTTTAAATATATATGTGTGTACACACACACATTTTTCATGTAAGGACAATAAGTCTAGGTCCAAGATAAATTTACCAAAAGAATTAAACCAAGATGCATAACTACTTTAACTTTACCTAATTTCTACGCATATATGTAAATGTAGAAGAGACATATGATATTCTTTACTTATCTGAAAATCCCCTTATGTATCTCTGTTAGAAACTGAAATGACTCCTCAGTATTTTCCATAGTGGCAGATGCTATACTGCAGCAAAAAAAACAGACTTTTGGGTAAAATTTACTCTTGCTATTTTAATTACTTTTAAGTTTTACACTCCCAGCTTTTAGCTTTTAGACATTGATGGGTTATTACCTTTTAGGAGAGAAGATTATTGAACAAATGAAACAAGTAAAGGAAGAAAGACGATATCTGGAAAGAATTAGAGAAGAACTAATAAAAAAAGTTGAAAAGCTATTTGAACAAAGCAAATTGAAGCGATATCATGGTAAAGTTTATTACATCTTTTATCACTGGCATGCTTTACAGAAGATTTTTAAAATTTAAGTTCAAAATTTTTTATAACTGACATTCATTTATTTGTTTATTCATTATTGTCTACTGAATTTAGCCACTGTTCTAGGGACTCAGGAGATAATAATAGGCAGACACAATTTTGTCTCTGCCCTCAAAGAGCTTATAGTCCAGTGAGGAAATGATAATCAAGAAAACAAAAATGATGCATCCTGATGATGCCATGATAAAGGAATTACAGAATTGTACACAGAGGAGTACAGAGGAAGAACACCCAAATTAGATGGAAGAGATCAAGAAAGGCTTCCAGGAAAAGTGTTAAGTATGCTAGAATCTGAAATGTGCCTCCTCTTGGCTATAGGCCTTCAGACATGTTTTTCCCTCTGTCAACTACATCTTTTCCTTCTGTCTCCCCTCTTCCCAGCTCACCTGGCTATTTCCTACTAGTCATTCAATCTCAGCTTAGATATCACTTACTCTAGAAGCAATCTCTGGATCCTAGTCCTCCCTACATGCTTCATTTTGTGCTCTGTGTCTATCTACTTTGCTAACCTAAATGAGTGAATTGAAGGAATGAGAGAAATTAGGTAGAAAAGCAGCTAGTTTTCTGCAACAGAATTAGAAACAAGTATTATTAGGAGTGGTAGACATGGAAAAAATGAGCCAGAATGGAGAAAGTATGGGATAATGGTTTGAGAGATGTTAAAGGGTTTGAAAGGACTGCATTTTGGATTGTATTTGAGGATTATATGAATAAAAGGTATAAATGGAATTAACTGGTTTTAGGATCCTCAATTTATAGCAAAATTATTGCTTCAGTACTAGAACTGACTGAAGGTTATAGGCAATCTCAGGAGATAATTCTGCAGGTTCCACCTCATAATATTAAGTGTTATCCTGGAAATGGTGGCAATGACTCAGCTTTTTTGTACTGTTAAAAGTGATTTTATCAGACAAATTTGAGTAATGGACTAAAAATCATAGATTTTGAGTAATGGACTAAAAATCAAGATTCTAATACCAGATCAGTCTTTTACTTATTTCTCCTCTTTGTGCCTCCCTTTTTCTGTTTATAAAATGAGAATGATCATTCACTTTCTATTTCAACAGGAATGTTTCAAGATAAAAGGCATGTATCAGCCATCAAATATTTATTGAGGTTGTGTGCTCCATTCCCTACATTGTTTTAAATGCTGAGGATATAGCAGCAAACAAGATAAACAAGGCCCTGCTCGTAAGGAGCTTGCTTCTAATGGGAGGAGACAGACAGTAAACAAATAAGACAATATCAGCTACTGACCAGAGCTCAGAAGTCCATTTAAAAAAAAAAAAAAAAAAAAAAAGCATAGTAAAGGGTGATGGGGCAGGAGAGATGCTTTAGCTAGGGTTTTCAAGGAAGGCATCACTGAGGCGATATCATTAAGATGTGATTAATAAGGAGGCAGGCAGGTAAAGAGAGGGGGAAAAAAACAGTCTGAACAGAAGGAACACTAAAATGTCAAGGTCTAGAGATGGAAATGAGGTTGCAGTAGTAAGGACCTGAAAGGAGGCCAGTGTGGCTGGAATGTAATACAGAGTAATGTAGAGGAAAATAAAAGCTCAGCAAGGAACAGATAGGCCAATTCAAGAAGTTTAGATTTTATTCTAAGTAAGGTAGGATGCCATTGTTGGGTTTTTAAGCTAGAGGTTTATATGATTTAAAAAATATTTTTAAAAGATCAGAATGACTGCTGTATGGAATAGCCGGTTAGAGGGGCAAGAATGGAAGCAGGGAGACCAGTTAGAAACATAATGTACTTTCAGAAGATGATAGTGGGGTGCCTGGATGGCTCAGTCAATTAAGCATCTGACTTGATTTCAGCTCAGGTCATGATCGCAGGGTTGTGAGCTCGAGCCCCATGTTGGGCTCTGCGTTCAGTGGGTAGTCTGCTTGAGATTCTTCTCCCTCTCCCTCTGCACACACACGTGTGCACGCTCTCAGGATAAATCTTAAAAAAAAATAGATGATAGTGGATTGACTAGGGACGTAACTTTGAAGAAGGTAGAATGTGCCAGATGCTGGAAGTATTTTGGCCATAGTACCAATAGAACTTGCTGAGAGATTGGATATAAGGCATGAGGGAAATAAACTCTTGAATTTTAATCAAATCACCATATAGACTTTTTAAATTTGGGGTTTTCATTTCTTTGATAATCTTTTAAACATATGCATATTCTGATATATAGCATACAGTTTGTGTTCCTGTTAAGTTTGTATTTAGACTCTCCTTGGTGTCAAAGTGATTCCCTAAATTGGCAGTATTTAATTTCTAATTTTCTCAACTAAGGGGCTCAGGTTTAAGAAATTCTGCCCTATAGAAGCTTGGAGATATATTTGGAATAATTTTAATAAGTGATGAATCAGAATCAGCTTATTTTATAAAACATATTTGGGGGGCTGAAAAAATATTGTGCCTTTCTGTTTATCATTTTAATTAATGACTTCAAATCAGATTATGGAAAAAAGTGATCAAAATAGACACATTTTCTATAGGTAGTATTTTTAATCAAGATTTTTCAGAAATTACAAGTTTAAAGAACTTGGTTCCTGTGTTTATCACTACTATATTCGTAAGGCAAATCCTTTTATCTAATAAACATTTCAGTCTTTGCTTTAATTTCCTCAACATATGAATGAGGGAAGAAGGGTAGGGTCGTAGAAGGGTTTAAATTAACTCGTGTCCTTTCCAGATCGAAAAGTTTAATCCTTTAGTCAGACTCACACTATAGTCTGCTTTTTTTTGTAGCCTGTGATGGTTGGAAGAAAAAATACTTTGAAACAAAGAAAATTACAGCATCATTAGAGGAGGTTTTAACAAAACTTCGAGAAGATTTGGAACTTTACTATAAAAAACTGCTCATGCAACTTGAAGCCAGGGAGATCAAGATGAGACCAAAGAATCTGGCAAACATCACAGACTCTAAGGTACTTATTACTAAATGTGTTCCCCTCCTATTAGAGAATTCTACTCAAAATACATGGTTTATCATTATTAGTATTATCATATGTAGGATGCTTTGGGCTACAGGTAACAAAACCTTGACTTAACCTGACTTAAACAATACGAAAATTTATGATCTCATATAATGGGTGCTGAAAAGATATAATCAGAAGCTTAATGATATCTTTAAAGAGACTAGGCGCTTCCAATAGTTCTTCCCTATTATTTTCAGTGTTGGCTTCTTAATAAGACTGCTTTTCCTCATGGTACAAGTAGAGTTGCCAATGGCTAGTAGGGCTATGCCTCCCAAACAAGAATATATAAAATTTTTCTTTTAGCCTGATGGGGGTTCAGCCAGGCCTAACCTGGATTAATAGTAGTTATTAGGGAGTGCTGTGTGCTAACTTAGACTACTTGGGATCTACCTCTGTACCTGGGGATAGGGTCACTTTCTTTGAATCTATGGAAAAGAGATGAATACCTGATGAAATATGGCAGGGGATCAACAGTATGCACTACATTCCTTTTCTTTAGCTGGGGAGTAGTTAGTAAGACCCACAGAATCTAAAGGTATTAATATTCTAAGGAAATTATTAAATTGATTTTTTTCTTGATAGTATTGAACCTTGATAGGTCAGAAATATGAAGTTTACTTTTTAATTGAGTGATTCTACCATATATATACAACAAATAAATTCTAGAGGCCATTTATCAATTTTTGTTGGTTGACCAAAAAAGGTTGTATGTTAATTATGATTAAAAGTATGGATTTAACTTTAGACATGATGAAATAGTACAAGTTTGCTATTTTATTTTTCCCCAGTCTTCTTGAGATATAATTGGCATATAACATTAGATATAAAGTATACAACATGATTTGATATATGTGTATATTGTGAAATGATTACTACAATGTTTAGTTATAAACTATTTTTCTTGTGATGAGAACTTTTAAGGTCTATTCTCTAAGCAACTTTCAAATACACAATACAATATTTTTAACTATAGTTATCATGCTGGACATTATACCCTCAGAACTTCACCCATTTCCCCCTATTCTCTACCCACCCACCCCCACAAATCTGTTTCTATGAGTAAAAGCTTACCATTTTAGATAAATCTAATGTAAAACTCAAATAGGTTCAAGTAATGGTTTGTCCATTTTAGCTGATACTTTTTATTTTGCATAGCTGATTTTTTGTTTTACCAAATAGTTTTGTTGACCACTGTACTTCATAAACTTTTCTAAACAAAAATAGCCAAAAAGGCTTCTTATGTAAAATATAGTATTTCATTAACTATTTTTAAGTAATACTAATCTGATGCAGCTAATGAAGTATAATGACAATTTCAAAAGCTTTCCTAGTATCTTCCTTTTGTAGTAATAGTTCTTGCCTTTGTGGTGCTAATTTAATGGCAACTTGTACAGATATCTACTTATTTTTATAAAACATGAATAAAGGTAGTAGAACAGAAGAGAATGTGGTCCCTGAGACATAAGAAATTTACTCCAAAGCAATGAGTTTATTTTATGCAATAGGTTATTCTTATGATTTGCTTTTTTGGTATTATCACTTCGTAGTTTACAAGGCAATTAAAAATAAAAATAGATGTTATACTAAATAAGGATGTCTTTATGTATTTCACACAGAATTACCTTATAATCCAGATCACTGAAGTACAGCATGCAATTGACCAACTTAAGAGAAAACTGGATACTGACAAAATGAAACTCATGATAGAAGTTAAGGTAATTTGCATTTTTCCTAATCAGATAAACATTTATCTTGAAATAAGTTGTTTTAGTGTTTTAATTTTGGGTATCAATAGCATAAGGATAGTAAGGATTGTCTTAAAATTGTTACCTTAACAACCAAGAGCAGGACTGAAAAAAATGCAAGAATTAAATCCTGTGTAAAGGTGCATGTTATAACAAGGCCAAAGTAAAATTAGTAGAATTTCCCTAAGATTTAAAGGAAAAGGACCTTCTGAATCAGTATATAGTCTCAGTATTTTAAAAGTAATTTTCATATATTAGAGTCATCCATAAATCTGACAAACCACTGAACTCTGAGCTCCATTTAATTTTTTTTTTTTTTTACCCGTTCTGGGGGTAATTATCTCATGCTGATTATTTTCATATATATATATAATTATATAAAAGCTCGGAGTTCACTTCTTTATCAGAAATAGCTCTATGACATGAATAATGACCCCTTTCTAGAATCAGAACTTTCTGCAATGATAGAAATGTTCTGTATCTGCAATGATACAGCCGCCACTAGCCACATGAGGATATTGAGCGCTTGAAATGTAGCTTGTTGTGTAACTGAGGAACTGATTATTAAATTTTATGATTTGTTACTATAAGTAGCTACATGTGGCATTTAGCTACTGTATTGAATAATGCAATTCTAGATTCTTTTCACTAGCAGCATTCAATTAGGCCTCTCTCAATTTTAGAAGGGTAAGATCAAAGTTCATTTTTGAAAGGTGATTCTTTTTATAGGTGAGAAAACAAGCAGTTTCAGATTTACGCACATTGAAAGCTAAACTGGCACAGAAGAAAATTAACACATCTTTACAATCTCAATTAGGTATGTTAATTTAAAACTTGTTAAAAAATTTAACCATTATTCTCCTTGGCACGATATTTTATATAAATCATATTTTTCACTTTTCATGTGGATTTTACAAAGTGTTTCAGGAAATATTTATTAGATGTAAAAAAGCAAACCGGTGGCTATTTAGTTAGTTTTGAAGCTTTTTTAAATAGTCTTAGAGATAGTTTGTTCATTGTATTTTAATTAAAAGCAATCTGGAAATATAAAATAGGGATATTGAACTTACATCCAGAGCTATGATACAGATTAGTATCTAAGAATTTAAAATTTTAGAAATACAAAGACAATAGTAGTAATTCAACAGATACTATGGAATTTTCCTCTGCCATAAATAATTGGGTAAATAGGAAATGAAATATTCTCAATAATTCCAATTTGAAGGCAGAGAGAATATACAGGGAAGACAGATTTATGTAAGCCCAGAGTTCAAGGATGCAGATTTTTAATCTGTGTTTATAGGAACTAATATAAGTGTAACACAATATTCTTAATTGCCCTAAGAGAACAGAGACCTCTGTACATTTAGAAAAATTCTAATTGTGCAGAGAAAATAATTGAGAAACCAATGTCTTTAGATAATTAAAAGTAAAATGCATATATAAACTAAGAAATTATAGATGTTCATAAATGAAAGTTTCTCCTCTAACTTCATAAAAATAATTTTGGTGAAAAATATTAGGTAGCTCTAACCTACTAATTCAAAATATTATCTTGTATTTTAATCCTTTCCCCCCCACCCGGAGGCTTGTGAGTTTAATTGAAGTGCATCAGAGAACTTGAGTACTATATGAAATCAGGAACAGAAAAATTTTTCGCATCAGCTTGATGAACCTAAATAAATTTATTGAACAAAAAGTATAGAGCAAATGGCTTCTCATAGTCTAGGTTTTTAAAAATCTACTCTGAGCAAATAATTTCCACTTTTTTTAAATTAGCATAATAAAATTCTGAAAACAATTTTTCCTAATTATAGTATTAAACATAGAAAAATAATATAGTAAGTTGATTTCTTACCTTTGTTTTTAGACAACCAAAGCATTTCTTTATCTGCTTTTAAGTAGAATAACTAAAATATATGACATGACAAAAATGTGTACATTTTTATCTCTTCAAGAAACTGATTTATACTGATTATTTTTCTAAATCTTAATAGTTTGACAAAACTATTATCTGTCACAGCTTTGGTTTTAAGACTTTCCACATTTCTTCAGTTTGCTGTTTGGCCACAGCATCTCCAGAATAGTCAAGACAATTTGCGTGCCACATGCCAATGCCTCGTAAGCCATGCTTTTGTATGTATGCCGCTTTTAAAGAAATGCTCTGAGGGTTATCATACCACACTTGATGAAAATGGCCAGAAGAATCCTATAAGAATAAATTAAACTATTCAGTAGAATATTAAATCCAATGATTCAAAAAGAATACAGTGAAATAATAGAAATTTTAGTGCACAGTACTTTATGCTTCCATGGTTCTGTTTGTGATACTTTCTAGATATGATTGTGGTACTTTCACAACAGCAGAGATTACACAAATGAGCTTTGTAATGTAGTCTGTACTGTATTTAAAGTCCTTTTCATGTTCTCAGGCCCTAAGATTCCTTCCTTGGTCTGATCTGATGATTATCAACCAAGAATTACAAACTCCTGGGACCCACATGAAACCTACTTAATCAAAATATTCCAGGGTTGGAACTAGGACATATATTTGTGTTTTGCCATCCCATTAGGTAATTCTGATACACAGATCTAGTTAACGAGGATCACTGCTATGGTCCTCTAAAACCAGCTTATGCATTTTTTGGTACTCCCTACAGTTCCTGGAAATGTACTCAGTTAGGAGCTCAGCGGATGATTTTGTTCATGATGAATCAGCCAAATCAAAAGGTAATGGGTGGGGAAAATATCTCCTTTAATAGGTCTTACAGAATTAAGAACCATAAACTAGCCTGTAAAGTCCTCCCCAGCATCAACTGCCTCTATCTAGTACTAACACAGTCTCTCTTAGAAGGTAGGTAAGCTATTGGATAAGGGATAAAAAGAACTAGGCAAAAGGGTTAAGGAAAAGGGGAAAAGATAGGAAATAAAAAATAGAATGAACTGTGATTTCAAATAATTTACTGATTTTTATATAACATCTGGGAAACTTTCAAAGGCAATTGTCAGTGGATGCCAGTAATATGTTTATGGTAGCACCACTGGAATTGGAGTAGTCCCCTAAGATTAAAGGACATTATTCACTTGGTAAATGAATAAACTGTGGCATATTTAAGTATAGTAGACTCATTTACTACAAGCATATCTCATGTTCTTTAAAACTTTAAATTGTGATTAACTATTTAAAGGCAAGTTATAGAACTTAATTTTGCAGATTTGGGGGCAAACCCAAAGTCATAGGTCTCTGAATTTTGCCACTATTGTGGCAAGTACTTTGAGCCTTTTTGATACTGTTAAGAAATTTCAAATGCCTCAAAATAGTGAAGGGTGAAAAACTGAGTAAATGTAAGATTAACGTATGCATGATTAAGGCATATATATGTATTGAGTGCATGATGAAAGCGCATAAGAAAGCAGAATGATTCTCTTCAGTCACAGCAAGAAATTTGATTTTGGTTGCTGTGGAATTTTACAATAAATGAAAGAGAAACAAAATAGTTTTATAACTAGATTGTTGTCTAAAGTGCCATTAAATGAATGGCCTTCAAAGGCTTATCAAAATGTTTCCTGAATTCTAAAACTTTAAAGAAGGTTAGTCAGGGACAACAAAAACATAGTACGTCAGAGTGTAAACTGTTACACTGTTTGGCAAAGACAGGAGTATAATATACCCTAATTTAATATGGATCTTAATTAGTTATATAGATTACAAGCCTAGTTAATGAATAGGTATAGAATTTTGAAAATTTAGAAAGCTCTACATCAAAGCTTTCTATGTAATTGATATATATGTACATGCCTGTATAACAATTAAAATGAAATATAAATGTTTACCAGATTATTAAAGAATATAAATTCTTACTGAAATCAACTTACATCATGACATTTTAGGGCTCCTTTTACAGTGACAAAATCCAAAGTAAATTCAAAGATGATTTGTAGTTAGATTTTTGAGGTGTAGAAAAGTTTTATTATGCTAGAGGTCAATTATGAAAAATGTAACTTTTCTTTGCCTATTTGATATAGCAATTCCTATTTATCTAAATGACCAGAGCAAGCCTGTCAGGTAGTGTTTCTTCAGTGTTTCTGTTATCACATAGTTTATACCATTTTCCACTAATGCATTTCTTATTCTCAGCGTCATGCCTCCCTATAAAACAGCCTCATCAGAATCCTTAGGCTACTTTGAAATGGAGGCTTACAGAGCTAGTAACCTATTTTGGCCCAAAGCCACAGTTATCATACATAATTATCAACTATTAAGGAAATCCTGTTTGTGATATAACACCATCTAAAATGACAAGTGGCCCATGCAGAGCAGTTCCATTATTACTATAACTTGACCTCCTCACTGGCAAAGTAAAGTACTTGATTAGACAAGTTTACTCATGTAAACAGTAGTCTGTATATTGTACCCTAAAAGAAAATGGATAGAATAAAGGTTCATAATTTGTGAAAAGTCTTACTTTATAATTATAATAAGAAGCTTGCTGATCTTTATCCCAGTGGCTTCCAGAAATAGAACTATTTACTTGCTTCATAATTATTTTATAGGGCACCTGACGTCCTGAGGTAATACCACAAGAAGCCCTCCAGGAAGGGACTTTTGGAATGGTACAAACACAATCCTAGAAATACAAAAATGTTCGTGTAATAGATTTAAGCAAATCAGAAAAACTATATTAGAAATAAAACGTATACTATAAATAGACTGACTATACAGAATAAAAGTTAAATTTCATTATTAAAATATGTAACACTCAGAAACTTCCATGGGATTAAATAATTAAACTCTACTTTTAGTCTCAAACTTCTACATATGAAACAAAACAGGCTTTAAAGAATAGAAAGAAAAAAATTATATAAGAAAAATCCTTACTTACCTCTAATAGATTTAGACAGGTATAATCATAACCATACCAGGGAACACCCATTACAAGTTTGTTAGGGCTAATGCCTATCTTGATGTAGTCATCATACCCTAATCAAATTGGGACAGAAAAAGCAGAAAGAAAAAACTTTTTCTTTTTATATTCTAATGGGTTTATACAAACTATGCAGCCATTCAGAATTGAAGTTTGAAAAACCAGGTACATTTATGCAAAATACTAATACAGTGTTTCCCTAACATGACATTATAAACATCATCCCTTAAGAACTATAAATTCTGTATCACTTAATAAATGATTTCTTTTTGAATAATAGAAAACATTCAAAAGATCAAACTGAAGCAAAAAATTCACAAAATTTAATTCTGGGAAGAATGACATTTCAGGAGAAAGCATGTTAATTTTGTCTATTAACTGCAGAGATTTCTGAAGTTCATAAACTTTCTGGCAGGGATGGTCTCAGAATTTTTTTTTTTAAGATTTTATTTATTTGAGAGAGCACGCACAAGCGGGGGGGAGCAGGAGAGGGAGAAGCAGGCTCCCCACTGAGCTTGATCCCAAGACCCCAGGATCATGACCTGAGCCGAAGGCACACACAAGTGCCCGTCACTTGTGCTTTCTAGAATTACAGCGAGGGACAAGAAATGTCCCCTCAATCTGTAGTTATGGCAATGAGAAAAATGAACAAATTCCTGGTCATTCCCTTTTGTGCCCAATGCAAAATATGTTTTCCCACCAAAAGATATTGCAAGATTATCTAGAATGTTTAAGTAAATTTGTTTTTCAGAGCCTTTAAAGTTAATTATGTACTATTAAATATCCAGGTCTCAAACATAGTTGATAATGAGCCTTTTATTGATAGAATAGTTATCATCTCCTTTATGAAATAGTTTGGGAACACTGGATTAAATAATTGCTTTGTAACTGTAACATTTATTTTATTTTTAAATAGCATATGCATATGATCAGACTGTTAACTTGGATGTGATAAGGCTAGGTTTTAAGACTTTAAGACTTTATCTCTAAATTAAAAGGTTTTTATTAATCAACACTTAAATCAGGGCCAATTATCCCAGAAAATTTCACTTGAGTCCAAAAGATAGCAAGCAATTGTTTATTCAGTTGGCTGATGGGATACAAACCAAACTTCAGAAAGGCTAATGCAAAGCCCACATCATATGAATGACAGAAGTGACATCATTTTTAATATAGCATGGGCACTAATAATAAATGCCAAGTAAGACAGTCCTCTATCAATCATGCATAGTAGGTACTCACATTATAACTATCTTAGCTATTAAATTATTTAATGGTTATTTCAGCAAAAATATCCTGTCAAATTCTAGAAAAACAAATATCTCCTTCATGTAATTTTGGGACAAGAGTGTTGACTTGAAGTTAATAGTCAGCTGCTTGAGTCCCAACTAAATAATACCTTAATATAAGCAGTGCAATGAGAACTTAACGCTCATCATCTGATCTATAATAGAGGATTAATAATACACCTATCCCACAAGATTTTTAAAAGAATTAAGTGAAAACTTTAGAACGTGTAAACTTGAAAGCTCTCCAAATTAAGTGATATTCATGTTTCAAGGAAGCTTTATAAATGGAAAAGGTATACAAATGACTTAGAAATACTAAAATAATCTTATTGTTTAAGTGATCATTTGTGGATTCTTACCAGTTAATGTCTCTTTATAGGGAGCATTGGCTGCTGCAATACATTCTGACAAGACCTGACTTTGTTCATCATAAGACATCACAAAGAGAAAGTCACAAGCATCTGCAATTCCAGCATAATTATAGCACCTGTCTTTGCACTTTGGAGACCAAGTTACATCAAAGGTTACCTGCGGAAAAACACATGCCTTTTTATGTAACATGATCAAATATGATTATGTCCATTTTTTTGGTTATATATTTTCTTGCCTCATACTATCCAAGAAAAAAGACCTGTTTACATATATGAACATAGGGTTTGACACTTATAGAAATATAACAGTTCTAAGATGACTGAGCTAGATATATATTTGGACAGATACAACGACCAGGAGCAGGGCGCTGTGTAGAAAAGGAGTTTTAAACATAGGTGTAATGACAGTAGGGTGTAGTGGGGCCTCCAAGCAACTAGGCAGTAAAGAAAGCACGCTAAAAGAATTCAAATAATGTTTTTTTTAATGTTACAATTGTAATAGTTTTAGGGTGCCACAAACCATGCCCATATAAGATGGCAAACAATACATAAATGTGTGTGTTCTGACTGCTCCACCCACTGGTTGTTTCCCTGTCTCTGTCCCTCTTCTTGGGCCTCCCTATTCCCTGAGACACAATAACATTGAAATTAGAACAAATTAATAACTCTACAATGGCCTCTAAGTGTTCAAGTGAAAGGAAGAGTCACACGTCTCTCACTTCGAATCAAAAGCTAGAAATGATTAAGCTTAGTGAGGAAAGTTTGTCAAAAGCTGAGAAAGGCCAAAAGCTAGGCTTCTTGTGCCAAACAGCCAAGTTGTGAAAGAAAAAATTCTTGAAGGAATTAAAAGTGCTACTCCAGTGAACACATGTATTATAAGAAAGCATCAAAAACTAATGATGTAATGTATGGCGATTAACATAATAAAATAAAAAAATAAAAAATACTAAAAATTAAAAAAAAATAAGAAAGCAAAACAGCCATATTGCTGATATGGAAAAAGTTGTAGTGGTCTGGATGGAAGATCAAACCAGCCACAACATCCCCTTAAGCCATAGCCTAATCCAGAGAATAAGGCCTTAAATTCTCTGAAGGTTGGGAGAAGTAAGGAAGCTGCAAAAATAAGTTTGGAGCAACAGAGTTTGTTTCATCAGGTTTAAGGGAAGAAGTTTTCTCCATTAAAAAAAAAAAAAAGTGCAAGGTGAAGCAGCAAGTGCTGATATAGAAGCTGTGGTGAATTATAAGATCTAGCTAAGATAATTAATGAAGGTGGCTATACTAAACAACAGATTTTTAAGATACACAAAACAGCCTTCTATTGGAAGAAGATGCCATCTAGGACTTCCATACCTGGAAAGAAGTCAATGCCTGGCTTCAAGGCTTCATAGAACAGGCTGAGTCTCTTGTTAGGGGCTAAAGTAGCTAGTGGCTTTAAGTAGAAGCCATTTCTCATTGACCATTCTGAAAATCCTAGGCCCCTTAAGAATTATGTTAAATCTACTCTGCCTGTGCTCTATAAATGGAATAAAAAAGCTGGATGTGGGCACATCTGTTTACAACATGGTTTACTGAATGTTTTAAGCCCACTGTTAAGAGCTACTGAAGAAAGATTCCTTTCAAAATATGACTACTCATTGACAATGTACCTGGTCACTGAAGAGCTCTGATGGAGATAGACAATGAGATGCATGTTGTTTTCATGCTGGCTAACACAACATCCATTCTGCAGCCCATGGATCAAATAGTCATTCCAAATTTCAAATCTTATTATTTAAGAAACGTATTTAGTAGGACTACAGTTGCCACAGACAATGATTCCGTTGAAGGATCTGGGCAAAGTAAACTGAAAACCTGGGGCACCTGGGTGGCTCAGTTGGTTGAGCGACTGCCTTCGGCTCAGGTCATGATCCTGGAGTCCCTGGATCGAGTCCCGCATGGGGCTCCCTGCTCGGCAGGGAGTCTGCTTCTCCCTCTGACTCTCCCCCCCTCATGTGCTCTCTCTCTCTCAAATAAATAAATAAAAAATCTTTAAAAAAAGAAAGAAAGAAAACCTTCTGGAAAGGATTCACCATTCTATATGCCATTAAGAACATTTGTGATTCATGGGAAAAAAATCAAAATATTAACAGTAAGAGGAGTTTGGAACAGGACCTACCCTCATGGAGGGGTTTAAGACTTTCATGGAGGCAGTAACTGTAGATGTGGTAGACCTAGCAGGAGAACTAGAAGTAGAAGTAGAGCCTGAAGATGTGACTGAATGGCTGCTATCTCATGATAAAACTTTCACAGATGAGGAATTGCTTCTTATGAATGATCAAAGAAAGTGGTTTCTTGAGATGGAATCTACTCCTGGTGAAGATGCTATGAAGATCATTGAAATGACAACAAGAGATTTAGAAAATTACATACATTTAGTCAATAAAGCAGCAGCAAGATTTGAGAGAATGGACTCCAATTTTGGGAGAAGTTCTACTGTGGGTAAAATGCTATTTAAACAGCACTGCATGATACAAAGATATTGTTTGTGAAAGGAAGAGTCCATCAGTGCAGCAAACTTCGTTTTTGTTTTATTTTAAGAAATTGCCACAGCCTCCCCCACCTTTAGCAACCACCACCCTGGTCAGTCACAGCCATTAACATCAAGGCAAGACCCTTTCCCAGCAAAAAGATTACAACTTGCTGAAAAGCTCAGATGATGGTTAGCATTTTTAGCAATACAGTATTTTTTAATTAAGGTATTTACATTATTTTTCAGATGTAATACTATTGCACACTCAATAGACTATAGTAAAGAGTAAACATAACTTTATATGTACTAGAAAGCCAAAAAGTTCATTTGACTTGCTTCATTGCAGTGTGTGTGTGTGTGTGTGTGTGTTTAAAGACTTGGTTATTTTGGGGTGCCTGGGTGGCTCAGTCAGATAAGTGTCTGGCTCTTGATTTTGGCTCAGGTCATGATCTCAGGGTCATAAGATCAAGCCCTGGCACCAGGCTCTGTGCTGAGCATGGAGCCTACTTAAGATTCTCTCTGCTCCTCCCTTTGCCCCTCCCCTGCCTGCTTGCATGCATGCATGCTCTCAAAAAAAGGAAAAAGAAAAGAAAGAAAAGAAAGACTTGGTTATCTTAATATGTGGTCAGGTTTGAGATCACTGATCCAGGGCCACATTATCTTTTATTACCCATATATTGCCTGGCAAGATGCCTTCTGCTGTGATCTTCTGCTCTAATCATGCTCACTATGGCAATGGGGAAGGCTTTGTCATAGCTCTGTCAAATTATGTGGAGTTAGTACTTAGAGCTTTCTTGGACGTCAGGTGCTTTACAAGTAATTCAGAGCCTATGAAGTGAGTGAGACACTTCCCCAGAACTATGTCTACTCTTAGGCAAGAGCTATTTCTGTCCTGCCCTAGTGAAAGCAGGGCTGGACAGCTAAGCACTTCCTGATTCTTGCTGATCCAGTTGCCTATTTAGTATCTCTAACCCTGCTGCAAGGCAAGTAGGGAGAACAATCTCATTGCTGTGTCTTCATATGGACAGAGAACAGAGCACCTTAAAATTCTATAAAACTCTAATAAGAACCTCAAAAGTTCAGAAAACATTTTTAGGATATATGTGCTGAAATTCTCTCCTACTCAGTAAAGCTGAGATTCTATTAGTCACACTTTCATGAATACATTTTGATAGGGAAAATAAGGAGATCCAAAAAATAACAAATGAACTTTTACCTGTGATCCCTTAATTTCACGATGGAAAGAGTCTGTGGTTTCTTTGACTAAAGTGGTTAATGCATAATATTCCGGTGATAAACAATTAGCTTCTTGCTCTATGTCTATATTAATTCCATCCATATATTGTGTTTTGGCCAACTTAACTTTTTGAGCTATCCAGGATGCTCTGAAAATAGGATCAGTGATATTCTTTAAGGGTGCATCTCCTATGGAAGAAATATACATCTTTTGTGCATATATGCTTTTTGCAGTTTAATGACATTTATTTCACAAAACCTTTAAAACATCTCATTATTTTGGAATACTTAGCCCCCAACTTAAGTTTTTGAAGTAGAGAAATAATATACTGAAATAATAGAAAGTCATTACTCAATCTCCAAAATAACCATTATGAATAATTAGTAATATAATTCTCAAATTAGAAGTAGAAATTGAAGACTATGACTAACTAAAAGTCATCATGCTAATTAGGATTCACATTTTGCTCAACATCATAGTGGCTTATTATTTTTTTTTTTAAGATTTTATTTATTTATCTGAGAGGGAGAATGAGAGAGAGAGAGAGCGCATGGTGGTGGGGGAGGGTCAGAGGGAGAAGCAGACTCCCCGCAGAGCGGGGAGCGTGGGACTTGATCCCAGGACTCCAGAGTCAGAACCTGAGCCAAAGGCAGACGCTTAACGACTGAGCCACCCAGGCGCCCTATAGTTATTTTAACTATCTCTCCCACTGCCCCTGCTTGTGTTCCCTCTCTTGCTGTCTCTCTCTCTCTCTGACAAATAAATAAATAAAATCTTTAAAAAAAAACTATCTGTGAAATGAATTAGGATATAAGATTAATTTTAGGATGATAAAAAATTTACCAGATAAACATGAAAAGGGAATTATTTGGAAAGTCAAGATGGCAAACAATGCAAGTAAATACCAATTGGCTGGACACATCTGGTAAAAACTGTAACTCACCTTTTAGCACTACTCTGGCTCCATGTGAATGAGCATAACACATAAGTTCTGGGTCATATTTTCCAAAAATCACCACAGTTGTAATCTGTGACCAATCATAAAATTTCCAAGTTTTATTTCCAACATCAAAAACAAAAACCTGCCAAAACAGCAAAGATAAGCATCATCACTTAAACCAAGAAGAATACAATGCTGACCACCCAAAATAACATTAAACACTGATCATATGCCAGGCATTAAGAGTACAACAAACAAGACATAGGTGTCCTAATATAAATGGTGGTGGGAAAAATTAGCCAGGCCTCAAAAGTAGGGCTAGGAAGAAATAGTGGAAAGAGCCAAGACCTGGAGGCAGAGAAAACATGGTGATTGCATAAGTAAGTATTAGGTATAGCTGACACCTTGAATTTGGCAGGAGATAGCAATAAAGAACCAAAGAGTGGTAGGCAGGGTTAAGTTATAAAAGGCCTTGTAAGCCCTCTTGAGAAATTAGTACATTATCCTGAGGGAAAGCGTTTTAAAAGGAGAATGTATACATTTTAGGTATGCATTTATATATACATTTTAGAAAAATACCTTCAGCTGAAGTGGGAACAGAGGCTAAAACTGAAAGAATAACTAAGAGGAAAGCTGTTAGAAGAATCTATGCAGGAGATGATGATGACCTCAAATTAAACTTGTAGAAAGGCAGAGATAAATAAGATACATGAACAGATATGGAAGATCCTAAGGGCAAAATTAACAGGACTTTGTTACTAATGAATGAGTAAAGTAAGAGAAAGGGAGGTTGATTAGTACTTGTTTCTGGCTGCTGCAGATGGAGCTACTCCATCTATACAAATATACCAGATCCTGCATTTACTATGAATGGTTTTTGGCGAGACAGACTTCTTAGAATAGTTCTAAGGTGGTAGATGTTATGTTTCACCAGTATCCCCCCCACCCCCGCCCAGATAATTCTAGAAGCACAGAAGTCTCATCATTTTATTCCAAATAAGGTGTTAATTCATTGATTTAGCGAATATTTATTGAATTTCAGTAAGGTTTAGGGAATGTATATTGCTAGACATTAGTGACAGAAGTTAAAGAGACTAGGTCCATGAGCTGTTCAATTACAAGAGTGTTAAGGGCTGCATGAGAATGCAGGCATCCATGACAGCATATAAAGGGGGCCTGCTACGCTGATAGGGCAGGAAAACAGAACTACACACTTTGGGGGAAAACTGAAATCTGAGCAATGACCTAGACACGATGCAGGGTTACCTATAAACAAAAAGAGCATTCTCAGCAGAGGGAACAAAGGAGGGCAAATGTCTCAATACCTCAGAAGAATTCTGAATTTCTGGAACCAAAAGAATATCAATGTGGCTGGAGCACAGAAATCCTAAAAGTACATGAAATCAGATAAAACTAGTAAGGTAGGTAGTGACAAGATCAAGTAGGGCTTTGTAGATCACTGGGGATTTTGTATTTTATCCTGAGATGAATGGGCAACCATTAGTGTTTTAAGCAGAGGAGGGACATAAGATTTGCATTAACAAATGAGAAAGGGGGAGAGATCAGTAATCCCTGGGTCACTGTAAGGAGAATGGATGGGTGAGGGGTGGGAGAGAACTAGGTATAAGAGTTAAACCAGACATTTCTTAATTTTCTTATTTTCCTTACATTTTTATTTTTTACTTTTCCGAATTAACTATGCATAACCCATTTTTCTCCTAGGCAATTGCCCACTAAAATAAAAAGTAGAGAATGTGAAATTGGAATGGCCCGTTGTTTTGAAGGTTTTAGACTCATATTTCCATCACAAACCTTATCCCCTATTTTTTTTTTAAAGATTTTATTTTTATTTATTTATTTGAGA
Source organism: Halichoerus grypus (assembly GCF_964656455.1). Taxonomy (NCBI): domain Eukaryota; kingdom Metazoa; phylum Chordata; class Mammalia; order Carnivora; family Phocidae; genus Halichoerus; species Halichoerus grypus. The sequence continues at coordinate 118,445,626 of NC_135716.1, read as the reverse complement.
GAGAGAGTGAGAGAGAGAGAGAGCACAAGAGGGGGGAGCGGGAGAGGGAGAAGCAGACTCCCTGCTGAGCAGGGAGCCCGATGCGGGACTCGATCCCGGGACTCCAGGATCATGACCTGAGCCGAAGGCAGTCGCTTAACCAACTGAGCCACCCAGGCGCCCCACCTTATCCCCTATTTTAATTCTGATAATTAAGATTGAATTTGTTTAGATTGTTTAAGTTTGTATACTGAGAGCTTGTGATATAATAGAAATCCTAAAAATATAACTGGATGAATGCACTGAAAATATAAGGGTGAAAAGAGCAATGTAGTCTAATCTGTGTTTGAAGAATATAGGTCAGTAGCAAAAAAGACCATTTACCATGAACAGATGAATGAACAAAATTTTGCTTCTTTGAATAATTGATTTTCCAAATGCCCAGAGAGGTATTGGGAGCTACAGTAAATAAGTCAGATGTTTGGTTTCCACACTAAGTAGGTTCTTTACAAACACTTTACCACCTTTACTTCTTCTCCTAAGCAATGTATATATACCTTTTTACTGGCATTTAAATGCCTCTGCTTCAAAATCTGTTAGATTAAGAACTGGAAATTGTCCCAGTCTTTAAAAAAGATTTGCCCTTGGGACTGTGTTAGTTTTAAAAATAAAACTGCCAGTTATTTTACCAGCAAAAAACTGAGTTTATTTAGGAATAGCAGAGAATTACAATCCAGGACAAGCAAGCTATGGCAATAGCATTGGTAAATCTGCAGAACAAAGGAAAGGAATGCTCTTTTACAGAGGAAAGGGGGAAATTGAGAAGGCTATTATAAATAAAGTCAATTAGAGTAAACTAGAAACTTGAAATATAGTGGTTTTTCATTGGCTGAGTTGTGACAGTCTCTAATTACCTGGGCTTTACTGAGGGAGGAAGAAATCCTTCTTGCTGAGAATAGTAAAGTAGTATTCACGTGCAAGGTACCCCTGCTTTTTCTTTGGGTACCTTTTTGGGTCTGCAATTGATGAGTGGCAGGATGTGACAGCGCCCCCTGTTGGCCTCCCAACTCCATTTTAAATGAGGTTTCCTTTTGTTAATTTTCACATTTCCCACTTTTGATCTTTTTTTGAAAACATCACTGATCAAGAGGGAAGTTTTCCACATTTAGTGGTTTTGTCCCTCAGTACCAGGAAGGATCTTCCCCTGGTTGTCACATCCTATATTGGAGGGAAAGTACTTCTATGTTACTCACATTTGATTAGGAGGGAGAAACTCTCAGGTACTCCCAGCTAAAGTAGTATCTACTCAAGGTCCTAGGTGTTGGAAATCATCTCGAAGGGTTGAGCCAGCATCACATTAATGGAGACAACATTTTTTTAAAGTCTAACAGGCAACAAAATAAACAAATATACAAAACAGAAGTAACATACCAATTCCAAATTGTATAATAGTTCTAAACCAGGACTCTAGGTCTGGAAGTAGACACTGAAATATTTATTGACACTTATTCCAACTTATGGGAGAAAGATTCTATGAAGGCAAACCTGGAGCCATGTATGCCTCCTGGCAGGCTCCACTTAAAGAGACCATGAACACAGAATCATAAATACTACAAGACCACACTAAAAGACTTAACTGAGGCATCTTGAGAAGTTACAGTGCAGATATAAACATGAAGCAATAGCTGATGAACTTTTTGCAAAACAGCACAACCTCAAAGATGTTTTACAATAGTATTGTTACCTCAAAAGACTGTTTGGAATCAAATGTATTATTGAAAATACAGTCTGTGGTTGCAAAATCAGAAACCATGAATCTGGATAAGAATCCAAAATCAGTTAATAGTTCAGATGAAGGACTTTTATGAATTCTGAACTTTCTAACCCTTCAAAAATAAAGCAAGTGAAAAACTAATTTGTCCCAGGATCATGATGAAGCTGTTTCCAAAAAGCTATAATCAAAAGAAGAGGTTTCTGCCTTCCACAAGGGCTTGGGAAGTGCAGAGGAGGTGTTGTCTTCCCACAAAAAAGAAGCATCAATGGTGAGGAAAAGGTATACAGGCCTGGTCCAGACATCTTGGGAAATCTGTCTCATCAGATATCATCTGCTTCAATTCCAGGAAATCTTTACTTTCATGTCATCAGATGGTGTGCAGGCCCAGTTATGGTTTGGTGCTTTCTTTAGGTGTGTTACATGAATCCAAGAGTCTATTCCCTGGAGTTTCGTGGCACAAGGGTTGGTTTGCAGTTCCTGATAAGGGTCTTCCCAGTGAGGCAGAAGACTTTTTATGGAGGTGTTTTTCATCCCACAAAATCTCTTGAGAGTGCATTGTGATAAGATTGCTCTACCTAAGTATGCTTATTTTTGAGCCCTGATGATGACCGAAAGACTGAAAGAACAGACTCTCCACAGCTAAATATAAAAGAAGAGGGCACATCAAAGAGGGTAGGAAGGATGGAGATGTGGTCAGGAGCCAATCTGACCCACAGGACTGTCCATGGGAGGGAGGGTTGCCATAGGTACAGGTAGCAGTGGGGAGCAGACCCCATACCAGGCAACCCGGGCACAGGGAACCCACATTGGGAAGACAAATCCCCATAACATTTGGCTTTGAAAATGGGAGGGGCCAAATTTCATGAGTTCTTACAATCAAAGGGGATTAATACCTGGAATTTAAAAAAATCAGCTGGCTTGGCTCTGAGAGAGCCAGAAGGCAATAGGAAACTGAGTTCTCACCCTTAAAGAGACAGCACACCAAACGGCCCCTCTAAGACACAGCATAGAGCAGCAGTTTGAAAAACACCAGGGGTATACAAGAAGGAGATTTACTTAATAATAGTGTGTGTTGGAGGGGCAGGGATCTTTGGGCGACTTTAACAACAAAAGAGCTGGTAGGTGCCATTTCCCTCCCCTAGTCTAGATACACAGACAACTGCAGAAGACAGTGCTGTGGGAACACTCTCTACCTAGCTTGCTAACAGCATGCCTCACCTCCACGTTCTTCTGTAGATCTGCCCCTCCACAAACTGGCTGGCCTTGGCAGGTTTCCTGGGTGGCTGCAGCTCTTCTCCCACTTTGGACCAGCACAGACCTTGCTGGCACCATGCATCCTGCCCCCACATTCTCCTGCAGACCTTCCCCCTCCAATACAACCTTAGCCCAAGTGCATCTAAAGTGCCACAAACGTGGAAGTCTACAAGCAGCCCCAACAGGGGCCAGCATCACTCCAAAATGACTCCTGCCCTTGGGAGAGGGGAAGATAACTACACAGACCAGTCCAACTGCAGCCCCAGCAGTAGGCTAGGGGCAGACATCTGATGGCCCTGGCCACCAAACAAAGCTTCTCAGGGGACCACACAGGAAAAGTGTCCTATAGTTCCATGCTACTGCATCCCTGGAAAACACCTGGTCAAACTCAACTCAAGCCAAAGGCAGCCCCAGACTAACCCTCTAACAACACAGGTACTAAGCTCTGCCCACAACAGGCAAAAAGAGCCATTGCAGATGACTGGACTGAAGGCAAACACAGCTGAGCCACAATAGCAGGGTGCATACAACACACATAGGAGGCATCCCTGAAGCACCAGCTTCTGGTGAACAGGGGACATGGCACTGCAGAGCACCACAGAACCTCTTATTCATAAGGCCACTACTTTCAAGAGCAAGAAATGTAGCTGACTTTCCTAACACAGGAACTGACACAAAGAGTTAGTCAAAATGAGGAGAGGAATATGTCCCAAATGAAAGAACAGGACAAAACCACAGGAAGAGAGCTAAATGAAACAGATAAGTAATATGCCTGATAGAGAATTTAAAGTGTCATAAAGATACTCACTGGACTCGAGAAAAGAGTGAAGGACCTCTGTCAGACCCTCAACAAAGAGACAGAAAACATCAAAAAGAACGAATCAGGTTCTTTTATCTAAGTTCTAATAAGAACTCAATAACAAATTAAAAAACACTAGAGGGAATAAATAGTAAAGTAGAAGAAACAGAAGAATAGATCAGTGACCTGGAGGACAGAGTAATAGAAAGCAATCAAGCTGAACAGGAGACTAAATAAGTAAATAAATAAATAAAATAACCCAAAATGAAAATAGATGAAAGGGGACTCAACAACACCATCAAGCATAATAACGTTTGCATTATAGGATCCCAGAAGGAGAAGAGAGAGAAAAGGGGACAGAAAATGTATTTGAAGAATAGTTTAAAACTTCCTGAATCTTGGGAAGAAAACAGATATCCAGATGTAGGAGGCACAGAGAGCCCCCAACAAAATCAAGCCAAGGAGGTCCACATCAAGACACACAGTAATTAAAATGGTAAAAAGGAATGGTCAACAGAGAATTTTAAATGTAGCAAGAGCAAACAGTTACATACAAGGGAAATCCCATAAGGTTATCAGCTGATTTTTCAGCAGAAACTTTGCAGGCCAGAGAAGAGCGGCATGATATATTCAAAGTGCTAAAAAACAAACAAAACCTGCAATCAAGAATACTCTATCCGCAAGGTTTTCATTCAGAATAGAAGGAAAGATAGTTTCCCAGACAAACAAAAGTTGAAGGAATTCATCACCACTACTCTAGTGCTATAGAAATAGGAAATGTTAAAGGGGACTCTTTGAGTGGAAAGGGTAAGAAAAATAGGAAACACAAAATCAGTAAAATTAAGTATATCTATAAAAATCAGTCAAGGAATTCACAAAATAAAAGGATGTAAAGTAGGATACCATATACTGAAAACATGAAGGGGAGAAGAGTAAAAATTTAGTGCTTTCAGAATGGATTCAAACTTAAGTGACTATCCACTTAATATAGACTGATATATGCCTAAGATGTTATATATAAACCTAATTGTAACCAAATCAACAACCAGAAATAGATATACAAAAAATAAAGAGAAAGGAATCCAAGTATATCATTAAAGAAAGCCAGCAAACTGTGGGGGAAGAGAGCAAGAGAAGAAAGGAACAGAAAACAACTACAAAAACAACTGAAAAACAAGTAACAAAATGGCAATAAGTACATACCTATCAATAATTACTTTGAATGTAAATGGACTAAAGGCTCCAATCAAAAGACATAAGGTGACAGAATGGATAAAAAGCAAGGCCCAGGGTGCATGGGTGGCTCAGTCAGTTGAGCATCTGACTCTTGATCTCAGCCCACATTGGGCTCCACACTGAGCATGGAGCCTACCAAAAAAAAAAAAAAAGCAAGACCCATCTCTATGCTTCCTACAAGGGACTCATTTTAGACATAAAGACACATGCAGATTGAAAATGAAGGGATGGACAAGTATTTCTCATTCAAATGGAAAAGAAAGCTGAGGTATCAATACTTACATCAGACAAAAGATTTTAAAACAAAGACTATAACAAGAGATAAAGACACTATATAATAATAAAAGGGACAATCCCACAAGAAGATATAACAAATGTAAACATTTATGCACCCAACAAGAGAGCACTCAGATACATAAAGCAGCTAATAACAAACGAAGTAATCAGTAGCGATGCAATAATAGGAAGGGACTTTAACACCCTACTTATATCAATGGATAGATTATCTAAACAGAATCAATGAAACAGTGGCTTTGAATGACACATTGAACCAGACAGATCTAATATATTCAGAATATTCCATCCTAAAACAGCAGAATACACATTCTTTT